>NC_060210.1:79305000-79635000 GCF_021130785.1 Homalodisca vitripennis | reverse complement strand
TTTCTTTACTAATTTAACACTTTTTCAACATCTACATTCACTACCGGTTATTTGTCTATAGAATAAACATACCATATACTTTAACGTTTCTGTTACCAAAAATGTCCTACATCGTAAAAGAGAAATATGTCACCTATCTATCACCTTATACATTGGTAATATTTTTATATATTTTGATATGGTATTTATATAATATTACTTTTAATATACTTTTAGAAAAAGCATATAAAGTACATAATCTCTGGTAATATTTGCTATGAGTTATTACAAGCGAAGATGGTACGCCTGATTCAATCTCTACGTATTGTTGGCACACAATAAGGTAATAACAATGCCATACCATTGTGTCGGATCGACTAGTGAAATCATACAAAGACAACCGCAATACTCATGTCTTATGGATATCATTACTTGAATCTGTTTGTTGTTGACCGAAGCAAGCCTATCTTTCTTAAAAATAATGAGTGTAATTTATTTGTATTTATAGTGACTTCAATTGAAATTATAAATATCCATGATGTCTGTTACTTTTCCCGCGTGTAAAGATATTTAACCGTTATTATTATATATATATTATATATATATATATATATATATATATATATACTTTCAAAATGCTACATATAAAACAATATTGACAATATTTCTTTATCTGGCCTTAAAATAATACTTGGACTAAAAATAATTCAACCACTTAAAATCACCATATAAATATAAAGATATGCATATGCTGAGTGAGTCAGCTAAGTTGTCATAAACGTGTATTAGAACGATAGAACTATAAAAATAAAAAATATTCAACGTCCTTAAACCACATACGGAGAATCTATTTTCATTAAATTGAAGGAACAGGGTGAGTGAAAACCGAAGGCTCTGGTTTCAAGTCTCAGAATCTTCATGCTTATATCAATGCTTATTGTATTATTTTCATGTTTTATCGTTAATTATTTTTGTTTCAGTTGACGTAATCCGCAAGAGGTCATGAGTGGTTACTCAAACTACGCTGGTATTATTATTTAATTTTTCAAATCAATAAAAAGATAATAATTCATAATAACGATGGTCCAGTTTGTATTGAACAATGGTTAAAAACAGTGAATACAATATAATTACAATAAACCCAAATGTCCAAAGCTAGAGTTCTGTCCATGATGATTTTCTTATTTAGCTATTTTGGCACACATGTCCATCAAATACGTGTGGAGGTACTCGTATTAGTATTATTTATTATACAGATAGTTTTAACTGTTCGAGCCATTGTCATAGTTTTTTTTTAACAAAGCGTAAAATATAGTTTCGGAGAATTTTAAATAAGACGGCACAATAAATACGAGTGCCAAATGTTGTGTTGTTCCGTTTCGAACGTCTGTATTTAATATGTTTAAGTTTTTTCCAGGTACATCGAAAACAAATCTTAGTTACTCCGAATGTCTACATCTCCATAAACGATAAGAAGCAAAATATTTGATATTTAAAAATTATTCTGGTATGTACAATTTGTATTTAATTTGGTAACCGGCTTCAAAACGTAAGAGGTTGTACAGTTCGATCTTATTCTATGTTCCTTTTTATGTATGTCCACAGATTGTTTTCCGAAACTAGTAAACCAATGTCGATTAAACTTTTTAAACGAAAGAGGGCTTTCCCAGATTGTCCCATAGAATTCACAAGTGTCAGACCAGAAAATCATTTTGGAAGTTTTCAGGAAAACCATATGGAGAAGTCAGACAAAGCGATTTGTGAAAATGCCTTTTGTACATGCAACTGTAGACGCCTCTTAAAATTACTACGATCTCAAAATTGCTAAGAAACGTCTGGTTTTTGCTTGACTTCGGAATTGCGTCCCTCGTTGGTGGTAATGCATAAAAACTGTTCTGCAGTGATAGGACAGGATTGATTGTGGAGTTTTAAATTTTCCAAATCTTTATAAGAAACCTGAAACTTACTGTGGGACGTTTAATAGTCTACATCAGGGTTCCAGAAAAAACTCCTATAGGAGTTCATTGACCACGACATGGAGCAAAGAGACAGAATAAGATGCCGAAAGGTCCTTCCATCACAGATGCTTGGAAACACACCATTATTTATAGTTATGATCCCGAACGACGTCCATGCTGGGGGCAATGTGGAATTTTTGCTAGAGCAATGAGCAGGATTGAATGCGGAGAATGGGATTTTTCTAATCACTAATAGTTACCTCAGAACTGCTGTGGCAAGATTTATAGTCTACATCAGGGTTCAAAAAACCTTCTGTATGTGTCCTGGAGCAACGGTACGGAATAATGAGGTGCCGAGATTTAGTTTTCTTCGAATTACCAGAACATAGTCCTCTCAGAATCCGTATGTCGCAATAAGTGATATTGAATGCTGAGATTTGAATTCTTCAAATCACTATTTGATACCTCAGAGTTCCTCTAAGAGGCTTTTTAAACATGACGAAGAGGAATTAGATGGAATGTGTTGCCGAGGTGCACTTTTCTAGATATTAATATCATTTACCTTATTGCTTGTAATAAATATTTTTAGACAACAGTACGGAATAAGTCAAGATCTTAGTCTTGATTAAATAAATGCCACGTTTGATGATTAAGAATCGGCACGTTCTCCTACAAAATAACATATCTATTAAATGGGGTAACCAAATATTTTGTATATGGGAGCAAGGTACACAACGGGTAGTTCCACAATAGGGTGGATCTATTGTTACCCTACAGTCTGCACAGTGTCACCTTCCAGATAGAGATATTAATGTTGTAAGGTTGGCACTCATGCTATTGTTATAAGATTACAAATACCTTGTTTTGGCATCAACAACACTGACACTTAATATTAATTGCAATACAAGTGTCTGAAACGTGTGTGCGTGTGTATGTGTGTGTGTGTGTGTGTGTGTGTGTGTGTGTGCGCGCGCGCGCGCGCGTGTGCGTGCGTGCGTGCGTGCGTGCGTGTGTGCATGCGTGCGTGTGTGTGTGTGTGTGTGTGTGTGTGTGTGTGTGTGTGTGTGTGTGTGTGTGTGCGCGTGCGCGCATGTTTGTGTCAACCATTTCCTATGCTTGTTAAAAATTACAAACATTGGAGATAGCATACAATTGGAAATTTTTATACGTGAATTGTCTATGATATTATTTAAGGTATATTTGTTTAAGTGTGAAAGTTCTATTCATATTCATCTCACAGATTGCAGACTTTCTGGTACCACGAAGAAAAGGATAATTGTTCTAGCATTAATGACTAACTTTAAACTCTTCTTTTATAGGATCTTCCAGACTTTGTTGCCATAATTCTTGCCAATGAGCACCCTTCTCTTCGTATTTTTTGACGTGACAACGTCTTAAATTAGGTTGCGGCTCGGAGTCACTCATGAAAAAGTGTAACGCCCGGTAACGTTACGATGCCCGTCCAGTGGGTCCGCCGCACGGGATCCGCACGGGATAAAGCAGATAACTGTGGGTCCGCCGCACGGGATAAAGCAGATAACTATGTTTATTCGTGAAAATGTGGAGTGCTTAGATTCGTCATTTACAACAACTACAACAATAAAGGTAAATAATTGTACACTGACATTTCATTATCGTAAACTTTGATTGATTGATTAATTGTTAGATTGACACAAAAACTGAGAAACTGAGTTTATAGGTTATGTCATACTATTGACAAATGTTGATAGTGTTAAGTAAATTATTAGTTTAAATCACTCTGCAATCAATCGTAATTCAGTCGATTGAGAAGAAACAGCGCGTATTGCTAGTCAAACATTTAAAATAACAAATTATAACCTCTAACCTGTCATAACAGTGCGACCAAACAAACGAACTAAACCGACCAATCACCACGCGCGGAGTTAGAATTTAACTGTGTTTAGCAAGAATTTCAAATTCCAATTTTAGTAAATGTTTTATTCAACTTTACCATTTACAATAACAAATTTTAATTAATTTCAAATTATGTACAATGTTTTAGTAAACAAAATATATTTCTATAGTTAAAATTTGTGCAATTCTTATTTTCATTCAATTCCTTGTTCCTATTTTGCAATTTAATAATATTCATATCAATAAATATTCTACCGAGAAAAAGACGTTGTCACGTAAAATCTTCGCCCGTAAAACCGACTTTACAGGCAACCATAATTTTTTATTTATGTGAGTTCTAAATACATATTAAACTCATTCCATTTTCAACATATAAGCATATATACAATTAACTCATATTCTGATTAATATTATAATAGAATTTTCTTTATCTTCAGTCTACCACAACAATTTTATGTCATGGCTGCTGTGCTTTTGTTCAATCATCCTTTACTTATTAAATATCAAGATAAATAGTAATTTATAATAGTAATAAAAAGTAATTCGTAAACTCACCTATATTTGAAATAGATGCTTGGTGTACGCTAAGTACTGTATAAAGACCTCAAATACCTTCTCCACGTGCATATAATAAATCGTACCCCTCAACTGCTAATACTCTTTATGTAAAGAATACTGACTTGAGTTGGAGATATCTGTTATAAATAAATAAAATAAAGTTTTGGAACTTCTATTTATATGCCTGTTTTTAATCTGTTATTTTATTTAAATAAACTATGTATTTACATATATCTGTATTAATAATGTATATTTTGCTAGTGGCTATTGCCACTATACAAATTTAATCAATATATAATATAAAAGATGCTTTGACTTGGCTTTAACTAACTTACAAAACGAAAATACTATATCATAATTTAAATTAAACTGGGTAGTTTAAAATTGTGTATTACAGGTGAACTTAAGTTTTGTTTTTAATAAAGTTCTGTTCATTTTTAGATTCTTAAGGGTTATCTTTGGTTAAAGTTTAAAATTGGAGAACTTATACTTATGCCTTAAACTGCTTTATAATATTTTCTTTGGAGTATACAATATAAATATTTTACCACAGTTTCTGAGTACTAAACATACTTTATTAAATCTTATATTTAGAATGATGAAAAATTTAAAATCTTTGAAAGCTAAAACATTTAGACCATGGTTAACCTAAATGTTAACCTTTTTTAAAGACGTAGATTTAATAAAGGTTTCAAATTGTATTTGTTGAATATGAAGTAATATATATAAAATACTATTAATAACATTGCCAATAAATTTATAAAAACTTATTGCCAGCAGAAGTGTCTCGATAGTATGTACTACAATAGTTCTAAATCAGCATACAAATGTAACCTTGTGAAATATTGAAATAAATATTTCATACAAAGTATTAAGCAACAGAAATATTGGCATTTATTTTTTGAAAATGTCATCTAAAAGTTTTAGTAAGGTATGACCTTTTTTCTTATATTATTATTAGCAAGCCTTTATAAAACTGCAAATAAAGGATAAACCAAAAGATATTCTGGCTGAAATAATACGACACGATGTAATATAATTACTTTAGGTTGGTGAAAACTCTTTTTGAAAACAATCCTGTTTAATTACTATTACTGAGTGTAAAAGAAGTCTTTTATTTTACAAAAATCAATTACTAACAGAGCCAAAGCTAATTAATTATTTTCCTTTAATAACCCTTCAGCATTACTTTTAAATTCAAAGCGTTTTAATTTAGCTTACTCGTGGTAATAATTTCTTTCTTATCTATTAAGGGTTTGAGAAGGCCTTACAGAAATCGTGACGATTAGCCTACTATTTGTACTATTTACTTGATAGAGAGGTCCTAGGCACCTGGAACATGATACAAGGGTTCCTCTTGGTTCAACTTGGAACCCTATTTATTTTTGGATCTAAAGGTCGTAAAAGGTCCGTCCATATGTCTGTTGGTCTGTCTGTCCCTCTGTTCGATGATTCTTGTCAATAGGATCTAGATACTTGAAACTTAATACGTAGATCCCTTTTGATTCTAGGACTGTCTGTTTGTCTGTGCACTACCTATTCTATTATCTTATTCTGTCCGGCTCTATGATAGGAGTACTCCATTGTATCGGTTTATTTGTAAAAAAAAGTTAAAACCATAGTATTGCTATCATTTTCATTTAGTAATTACTTAATACTCAATAACCACTTAATTGGAGGCCGTGATATTGCTATCATTTTACTCGTACTTGATTTGTGTAATTATTATCTTTCTGTTATTGTTAATAAAGAGAAACTTTTACTATGAAATTTAACAAAAAGTTTGTAGTTTGTCAAGTTAAAACAAAACAGTACACTTAAACGCCTCTTCAATATTATAAGTACTGTATGATATACTATGTAGATATTGAAGGATTATTTACTCCAAAAATTAATTTTTTAATTTATAAATGATCAAGACTTATCTTTACATTCAAGTTGAACCATGAACATGTTATATTGTGAATTGACTTAGTTACATCTTAGGGCAGTTCAAATGTTAAATGTGGTAAATGCTTGTATCTCAACCGCAAGCGTGACGCGAGATATTTGCAAGTTATCAGCTTATACTCGCTGTGATGAAATAGGAGCATCCTTCTTCCCCCTCTTAACACCAACCCTCTGCCCCCACGAATTAGGGTCTGGCGATTACTGCGAACTAATGTGTTTGTGTCCTCACTTACTGACACCTCCCTCTACTTTAATGTTCACGTAGATTTCTATTCTACATACTGCTATGTGTTTTTATAAACAAATCTCCTACATTAAGATTACGTTTGTAATGTTTGTCACAGTTTTACAAAATTTTAATGGGTATTCTATAAGAGAATCCCAAGTTATTGTTGAGGATATCCATCGGACTGTAAGGGGTGGATTTCCTGAACTGTAAACTATTGAAGCAGTAGTATCTCTCGCAAAAAATGTCGATCGTATCTCCCGCCAAGTGCGAAATTCGCGCCGTCATTCGCTACCTCGTTGTGAAGGGAAAAGCTCCGGTTGAAATTTAAGGAGAAAACTGTTTAGACTGCCTATGCGTCAAGACTTTACAACACACTAACCTCGGATTGGTCTCGTTTTGAAGGGGAGGATTCAGGCTACGCGGCAGTGATGCCAACATGTCGAAAAAGTATTCCCTACAGCTGTGAGAGT
Organism: Homalodisca vitripennis; assembly: GCF_021130785.1. Taxonomy (NCBI): domain Eukaryota; kingdom Metazoa; phylum Arthropoda; class Insecta; order Hemiptera; family Cicadellidae; genus Homalodisca; species Homalodisca vitripennis. The sequence continues at coordinate 79,627,981 of NC_060210.1, read as the reverse complement.
ACCAGTACACTTACTTTCTGGACGTGCCTCGTAATATGTGGTCATGCTGAACACAAGGTGAACAGACATAACCTCAAAAACCAGTGAGCAGTCACAGTCAGTGTAGGTTCGCTTTATTATTGTGCAACACTTTTTTATTATTGTGCAATAAGTAAAGACTGTGTTTAAAGTGCTTATCGTTAAAGATCTTTTTGTACATAATGTAATCTTTCACATTGAAGTGTCAGTACCTCGACCCAAGAAGCGACTGAGGCAAGCCGATAAACATAATCATGCTGCAGCACAGAAGAACAGGAATATTGGGAAGGCTAATGTAAACGTAAAAGCCGTAATGTTCACTCAATATTTTCAGAGGCATTGTCTTTGAAAGCCGAAGAAATGTCACAGTAAGGTAAGGAGGATTTACATAAGACATTATAGGATATTAGTGATTTCAGATGACAGATTGCTTATGTTTGTGGACTAGTACATAGAGGAATCAATAGACATCGGCCACGCACTGTCGAAAGGTGTGCTAGAATTCTCGTAAATTTGTCGTAAAACATCATACATCTTCGGATTCCAATCAAGTTTGTAAAAATATTTTCTTAATTTTGCATAATCCCAATCCAAGAGCGGTCCTTGAATACTTGCCGACAACACTTTTGTTAAACAGCACACAGAAAGTTTTACAGAACACGAATCTCACTAATTAGAATCTCACAAAAGGACTCATATAACCCTAAGAAAAATGTTTGAAAAAATATTTAGGTTAAATGTATTATTTTTATAAGGAGTACTATTTAAATACTGAGCGTTAGCCAGTCAAAATAAGTTATTACAACCTAGGTTTAAACACTCTAAATAAAGACAACTGTAATGTAAAAGTTTAAGATTTTAAAATATAATCCTAGTCTCTCTCAGGAAAAAAAGCAAGTCCTTGAAAAAGAACATCAGTTAGATTTGCGTAAATCCGAGAAGGCTAGGGATCTTATGAAAGAAGGTCAAGGCACTAGTAATACAAACAATGTTTTATATATTTGCTCCATTAACATGCAGAAAGCGCTACATGTCCCGATCTTAACGGTGATAGATGCTTGTTACAAAATTTTATATATACAAAACGTAAGTTAGCACGAATCAAAAAATTATAATTCATACTGCTATGTATGGGGTGAAACAAAAGCTTCGAGGTGGCCTCAAGAAATCTTATCTTTCTTAATAAAACACTTTTATATATGATGTCGTAGAAACAATCACATAATTATCTATTCAGACATCTGCGGAAACCAAAATAGAAATTTAATGTTACTTTATCATTGTTGAAATGTGTCATCTAAAAACTCTGTTAACGTTATAGAACAAAAGTTTTTGTGTCTTATCACTTGTTTTTACTGAACGCTAGAGAATATGATGCAATTAAAGTTGCAGCTAAGAAAAGACTAGTATAATGTTATGGCTTCGGCTAGTGCTAATGGTTTCAAAATGGCAAATGAAGGCTTTTTGTGAACAATCAGTTGAAAACCCCATTACTGTGAGTAATAAAAAAGCAAATAATAAACCGGTGAACCGGTTGCTTATGTAACATATTCGGTATAAAAACCCGCTCCAATTTCAGGTTCTCTACAAAGAAACTCTTAGTGAATTTGAATATTTCAAAATGTTGAACATTTCCCTCACTAAAAAAAAGTTGGACATCCTTTAGCTCTCTACAAACAGTGATAAGACTGTATATCTTAATCGTGTACATTCCGAAAAACTCTAGCTCCAAAGAAGTTTAAGTAAACTGTCTATTCCAGGTACATTTTATGTTTATACAGGGTGGGGCAGGGAAGTATCCCTAACTTTGAAGGTAAATTAAAAAAAAACGTGTTAGAACAAAACTTTATTATGGCATCAAAAGGGTACAGATGGAAGTTAATTCTTACTTTGTTTTAAACAATACATCATTCAAGTGATGTCCCTCATTGTCAACACACTGATCTAGTCTGGTTCTGAAGTTCTGCATAACTCTGCGAAGCATTTGTTGTGGAATGCGGGCAACTTCAACGCGAATTGCATCCTTCAAGTCTTGTAGGGTTCTGGGTCGATGTTTAAACACTTCACTCTTGAGGTATCCCCATAAAAAGTAATCACACGGAGTTAAATCCGGCGAGCGCGCAGGCCATGGAATGTCACCATACCGGGAGATTAATCGCCCGGAGAACATTTCCCTCAAAACAGCCATCGAATGTCTAGCAGTATGGGCTGTGGCACCATCCTGCTGAAACCACACTACTCCAAAATTATTCTGTTGCAATTGTGGTGCAAGAAATTGTTGGAGCATGTTTACATACCGCTCGGAATTGATGGTAACACAACGATTGTCCTCCTCGAAGAAATAAGGCCCAATTATGCCTTCACTGCTGATTGCACACCAAACAGTCACTTTTTCACTGTGTAGAGGCCTCTCATGAACTACCCTAGGGTTTGCACCACTCCAATAACGCATATTCTGCTTATTCACAACTCCATAAATGTGGAAGTGCGCTTCGTCACTAAACAAAACTCGTGCATCATGAGGCAAGTCAGCAATTAAAGTTTCACATGCCTGTACTCGTTGTTGCCAGTCCCGTTGTGTGAGTTCTTGAACGATGACTATCTTGTATGGATGGAAGTGGAGTTCTTCGTGGAGAATACGACGCACAGTGCGATTAGACAATGCAAGGGCGGATGCATGCTTGCGGGCAGAACGCTTAGGAGACTGCAAGATCGATCTTCTGACACGGTCAATGTTTTCTGGAGTTCGGACAGTTCTCCGAGCCCCAACTCTCTTTTTCACTACACTACCACATGCACGGAAGTTTTTCAACCACAACAAAATGGATTTGCGGTCAGGAACAGGGTTGCGAGGGGGAATCCGATAACGAGTTCGCAGCGCACGCTGCACTGCAACAATAGACTTATTCTGAGAAAAATACGTCTCGACAGCAAAAGCGCGTTGCTCATTCGACCAAGCCATGTCTACAACTGACAGCGCTACTATCGGAAAATTCCGTGTCCACAGCGTCATTCGAACCTACCCCCACTCCTCCAACATGTCCCCACTACTCACAATGCCACCTCGAAAGTAGGGATGTTTCCCTGCCCCACCCTGTACATTTTGGCCAAACCAAAGCTACTAAAGTTTTCTTAGACTTCTTTCTTTAAAATAAAACTTTTAAAGACTACTTTTGCGGTCTTTAATTTCCCTTCAACTACATTTTATAAAAGAAAACTTCAATTCAATTTCGTTTATCTCGATATATAACTAAGAAAATAAAAGTCCTTTTATCCCAAAATAGAAATTTTTGTTACAAAAAACTGGCAGTTAAGAGGCTCGATTTACGTTATTAAACTCAAGATACCTAGATACACTTTATAACAAGTACATTTTTCTGAAGTTAATTAATTGCCTTGTGTCTGAAACAAAGGTGTTTTTATTTTTGCTTGAAGTATAAAGAGGTTTGCTTCTACATGTAATTGTTGTGTTAATAGCTCAGTTAATTGTATTAATACTTTAATCACTGATTTGATTCTGCCTTTGCACTGGACTAATGCTTTAGGTCAAAAACTCTTTGTCAAATGTCAGTTTCGTATAATATGATTAGAGAAGATTTTGTTCTTGGACATGCAACATTATAAACAGAATTGTAATAGTTAAAGTAAAATGAATACATATATAATTTTAAAGGCATAATTTTTCGGTTATTTAAAAAGTGAATAATGCTGCAGAGTTTGATTTGTTGTTCATAAATACTGCATTAGAATTAGAGATTTATATGATGTCCTCTAAGATTAATTTTACATTAAAGCCGTATAATTAAGCTTATACTATACGTGATGAGGTTAAACGTGTTTAAAGATTTATTAGTTTTAAGTGGGATAGAACCGGACTAAGTTTATCACTCTAATGGAACAAGGACTAAGATGGAAATCAATTTGACAATTCCAGACTCTTGATCGATCCTTGATTTTGCCGTTCAGTTTGTTAGTCTGCATAAATTGAACATGTTTTTTTATATTTTAAATATAACAATAATTATAGTTTATGACATCATAGTAGTATTGAGGATTCCAATTTTTGTTAGGTTTTGTTCCTCAGACCCACAACAGCTGCTCACTAACTGATCAAACCACATTTTCAGCAAACGTTAAAAATTCCATTTTTGGAAAATCATCTCGTGTTAGTAAACCAGAAAACATTTTCCCATTACTTGCAAGATCTCTAAATATATCTGGAATTATTATTCTCTCTATATAACTACAATACCAGTATTATAACAGGAAAACAGTTGAAGCGATTGCAAGATATTTGTTTCACATTTAATTTATTTACGTTTTAATAGTTAAATGTTTCAATTAGTTGACTATTTAATCGTTTCAATTTCTCGCGCTTCTTTAATCTATTATTATCAAGTTAATAGAATAATTCTCGTCTCAGTAGAACAAGGTAGGAGAACGCTAGATCACATGACGTGTAACAGACTGCGCTAAGGTTCAATGCAATATTTCAAATCTTAGCTTAAATCATTACTGAGATGTCCTGAGGACAGGCAGAGAAGCAGACATAAATTATGCATAAAAATGTGCATTTTCATGGCAGACAGAGAGAATTTGTTCCTTTATGCTCTAAATATCTCGTACAGATAGACAGACAGACAGCATTAAGCTTAGCTAAAGCTCAGCGAATTCACTTTTATAAGTTAACAGGTTTTTTATTGATTTGTTACTTTTTATAAGATCGGTGTCGAGCTAATTACATAATGCTTAATGGAGTAATATTGTAATGTGTAAACACATTTTTCATAGAAATAAATATTCTTTCAAAATTGTAAATCTAACAAAAAAATTGGTTGCCATTTAATTGTATTCGACCAACATAGAGGTTTATTTAATTAATTTTTCTGGCAATTCATTAACTTGAGGACACGTTTCAATAAGCGTTAAACAACACGATCTAAATAGAGGAATTGTGTTCAGTTTAACAAATCTACTGTTTGCTGAAATATAAACAAATCTTCCCTATGAAGGTGTGACACTTATTAAGTTAAACAGTTAGTTCAAAACAAACTCGGTTTGAAATCATGTAGCTCTATATTGAACGTTTATCACGTGGGTTCCCAATCACAGAAATTGTTGGTATAGTTTTTCTACACCAGTTTTATTTAGTAAAATATGTTTAAAGATGCCCGTCTGTAAAACAACGTTGAGTGCACTGTACTTACACTAACATAAACTTTTATTGTCACTGTTCCGAGTATTCAGAACAATATATAGTTCCATAATTATTGTTTTTGAGCAAAACGCTTAGTAAACCGTACTGAAAATTCTTAGTAAGATCACTTAATACATATTTATCATGCGGTTTTTTCGAAAACGATGTTGATTTCTACGTCTGTGTGTGCACTTTTGAGTATAAATAGACCTGTAAGATTATTCACTAGTAGAATTTACAATTTTCTAAGTTAATTGATTTTAAAATTCTAAGGAAAACAAGGTTTATATATATATATATATAAATTGTTTATGGTATTTATTTGTTAAAATTTTATTTTGGTTATGTCTTTTGTTTTTGGTTTGAGTTCTGTTTATATGTTTTAATTCAGTGTGTTCTGAAGAAGGGTTGTGTCAACTCGAAAATTAAACATGAGCACTGAATTTTTGATTCTGTTTTTGTGTACACTATAAAGTACTTCGAAGAGTATTGAAGCCGATTGGCATTACAGAAGATATATATATATATATATATATATATATATATATATATATATATATATATATATATGTACAAATAATGCATTTATTATCACCTAAATGATAAATGCAGATTACGTAACAGAAGATTTTGTGTTGACTGAGTTCATTATCACTAATTGACTTCTTATTTAAGCTACTTTCACTAATTAAAAGACGGATAAAAGAAGAGTTTAGAGTCGCTTGAAGCCGATTAGGAGTCAATTTTGAAGACCTTTACTACTGACGCCTTTGTCATTTATACACTTTAAAAATTCTGATTTTTACAGAGTCACTTTCTGATAGGATCTGACACCTTTCACACTACAGTTATTAGAAGTACAAAATATGATCTCAACTTAAATGTATTCATAGAATATTCTAGTAGACTTTTTATACATTCAGACATGTTTTTCCAACTTGAAAGTTGAATGCAATACACCAGTTTTACTAGATTAATTATTACGTAGATGATATATACAGAGTCATCACTTGCAGTGGTTAATTTTGTAATAGTTTCAAATATAAAATTTAAACTATAATACAATATTGGCTACTTTGTTACATACTATAAAGTGTGTTATGCTTCTCATTGAGTTTAGCGTATTAAAATCACACTCATAATCATTTTCAGGTATTTTAAACGGTTTCCTATTTCAAATACAGAATTCTATTTTAATAAATATTTCATGCTAATATCGTAAGTAATTGAGTTCTTATTTTTTTGTAGAATGGTATGTAACTATAGAAAAACAAATGTACTATTTCATTTCAACGAGCATTTGTTACAAAACGATCAATAATAAAAGTTGGCAAAATAATCTAGTGGCGTTAATCCGGTGCCAGATAGAGGATTTAGAACGTTGTAATTCAGCAAACTCCCGCTGTGACAATAATGTGTTTGTTGTAGATATCAGAAAAACTGACTCCATGTGATATTGAAATCCACCTTCTACAATGTTGATGAACATCCTGCATATTTTATTGATACATTGAAAAACTGGACTACATAACTATTTTTGTAGTATATTTTCAATATAGCAATTATTTTTCTACTATAACTAAGTATGTTAAATGCAACAGGCATATATCCTTTGACTGCAATTAGCTAGAAGCCATTTCCTCTCTTGTGCCCCAGTTCTAGCTAATGCCCCAGGAAACACGCCGCCTAATGCATGTGCCCTGTACTCCCGCTGCTGGCATCAATACACAATACTATATATAGCTGTATATTGTTCAGACAAAGAGATGGAAAGTGATGTTCTACAAGAAAATGTTACCGGGAAATCGTTTGTAAATTGTTCTCCACATTGAGTGAACACATATTTACGAACGTTATATTATTAATAAACATGTGACTATATAGTACATTGATTACTCTAAGTTTTTATATTCATAACATTTAACTAAATTTAATTTTGTATCGCTATGTTTATATTCAAGATTGTTTTGAAAACAAATGCAATTTATCCATTTATATAAGAAAACATTTAAGTACTTTTAATCTTATGCAGATCAAGCAAAAATATTCATTTTACCAATTCCGTCTTTAAGACCCATCTACATGATTATTTAAATTCTCCACTGTGAACAAACCAAACTGTTAATAGCTAAATTATATGTGATACAGAAATAATATGAGCTTACTCCAAAAAACTTAACTTGATTTATTAACCACTTACAAGTGATGAAACGTTGTAATGTTTTAAGCTTGGCACACGGAGTTGACGGCACGCGGACTTACGTGATTGCAGACGCTACTTGTCTAATATGTGTGTGTAGAGATTTTACCCGTAAAAACCTAGTGTTGCCAAATGGCTACATAAATAATTCCTTGCTGATAGTGTTCATTTCTCTCTATTATTTTGGCTGACGTGGGATGAATCTTATAATTATGTTCAATAAAAAAAAGTATACACAACCATGGACTTTTTGTAGACTATACGGATCGTAACAATTTGTAGCGAAGATCTTAACAATCTAACAGTAATAATGAAAACTTTCAAGTATATAGGTTAATTCCTTCTCGAGTTATCATGCGGGCAGTCAGACAGACAGAAATTAAATATTTTGACATATCTCGAATGATAAACTTCGCCAATTAGAAACTTTCAAATAAGTTAGAGAATATGAAATAAAATCAAATTTTGTTATATAAATATGGTAACTGTGTTTCATCTATTTCAAAACATTTTACATCGCATAACCATACCATAAATATTTTTCAGGGACTAGAATATAAAATTCATGTATCTGAAAGGTTTATAACGTTATGAACAATATCCTTGTTGTTTAATGTTTGTTATTTTCTAACCACAAGCCCACTGAATGCAACGAATTCATTCAACACCAAGAGCATTTAGTAGCAGTATGTGCAAAAGCCCAACTGATCCAACCATTATTCAGAGACGAATTTTGGCACCCAAATAAATGTACCGATGTGACACATTGAAATAACTGCATAGATATAAAGGTTTGTTCACATAATTACGCCAGCCAAACTCATCACACTGGACTTACATATCAAAATGATAAAAGGACTCACATTTCACTCACATTGGGGTGGCACAAATTCAAGATTATTTATTGAGACATTAATGTGAATTAAAGTCCAGTTAGATGTATATATATATATATAATATATATATATATATATATATATATATATATTAATTTTATAATGTACGTCAGTTTAGATTTTGTTATATAATTTTAAATTCTTTCAGATTCTTGATGGATACTCTACTCCACCCCTCGATGTAGGATGATATATTTTACACTAATCTAATAATTTAACTTTTTAGAGTGTGGATTCGTCACAAATCTCACATGTCACATCTCCGTATTGCGATTTCAGCGCACTCCTAACTATCGGGTTAAAATGGCGGTTAAGTTTTTTTTTCTCTGCATTAACGTTTTTAATTAAGATTTTGTGGGAATCAATTCATCTTTGCGTGTAATAAATAACCGGCAATTCTGAAAGATAGATGTATGTCTACAATCATCTTAAAGCAGAGAGTTATTGTGACTACAGCAATTTGTACAGGAATGTCTTGAGATGCCATTACCCGCAGACGGATTAATTGTCAGTCAGATCGAGAGCTATTATGTTCATTGTCTCCTGCGGCTGAGTGATGTATGTCCCTACTGTGCCTTCTTCAGCAACAGTCAAAAACATTTAAACCGTATTGTTATATACATTTTTCTATAACAATTTATTCAGGCTATGTAATGTTTTGTAGTCACGGCCTGTCATTGCTTGAGGATGTGACATTTCTATTCTTACCGCAATTACTTACTCACCTGTTATTAATCACAAATATTCATACAAAACTTACGTGTTAAATTATCCTTATTGGAATGTGCGCTTGGGCAAAGACTATATTATTTTTTTCGATAATAACTATTTCTAGCACTCAAACAGTAATTAATAGATTTTTACTATCGCCCTCAAGTAGTTTTTACAAAGAAGCTAGTACTAAAGAATGACTTGTTAGAAAATGTACATTTTTTATATATTTATATTGATAATAGTTTAAATAGTTAAATCAACAAGAACATAAAAAGAAAATCATCAGAGACACCTAGACTACAAAATAAAGTGTAATATAGATGCAGATTTCAGGTTAAGCTACGGAATTTGACAGTAATCACTAAAATTCTGTTTTTTTTTGTTATTTACTCAAAGATACAACTTAAAACAATCAATAACTTCTAAACCGATTGCAATAAAATTGGAAACGTGTTTACTAGTTTCTTTTTATTTATGAATAAAATTAGTTTTATTTTATTATTACGAGTTTATTTAGGTTTTTTTAATGTCGTGCTAGTCATACAGTATAAGTATATGTCTTTAACTTTGAATTGCTGACATAGCCAAAAACGAGGTTGAATAAACTACAGATGTTTTATGTCTGGTTGATAGTAAGATTGAAACTTGTCAGAAGATTTGTGATTTTACAATCAGAGTAGAAAATAATTTATAACGCATATGTTTATTTTTAAAAGAAACAGTAGTCAGTTGCCGGCCGCGTATCTGAATTTCCGCTGTTAACAAGGGGCTAAATGTTAAATACTTAAAGGATGAAAACTGGTTACTAACAATGAATCTTCTCAAATCAATAAACTTTTTTTCTGTAACCTACATTTTAGTGTCTGAAAGCCAATAAACTAAAAAAATAATGTTAATACTACTTGTTTATCATTTATAATCAGTATGGTTTTTCAGAAGAAACTCTAATTTTATAAAAGTGACCTTCAAATAGTTACACTTTAAATTATTTAACAATTTTCTTAAGTTTATTCCTAACATATTTTTTGTTATTATAAACTTTAATAGGTTTAATTGAAAACATTTTATAGTACCACATAAAATTTTATTAAAAATTAGAATCTGTTCAGGAATCTGTGTGAATATTTATCAAATAAATCACAAAATCTATATTTGGATATCTAACATTTGTGTTACCTTCATGAAGGTTAAGACAAATACAAAATATTGTTATTATAGAATTATTATTGTACGTTGAGACGTTTATTCAAGTCATTCAAACTTTATAGATAAATAAAACCTTTGAAATACAATGGCCTGCTTTAAATTGTTACTTAGAAAGGCAATATAACAATTCATAATAATAGCAAGACAAAATCATCATGGATTAAAATTATAATTGGAGTCATTTCATCGTAAATATGGCATTTAGCGAGCGTACACAAATAATATTGAAAATGCCTGTTTTGATGCCTTAATACTTTCATTATTTTGTTCCTGGATAAGAAAGTTTATTTTCAATAATACCTCTGCATTTCACAAACCATTGTACAACTCATTATGTTTGAAATGCAAGAACTTGTTTAACCAAAATTACATAACTATTTTTGTAGTATATTTTCAATATAGTAATTATTTTTCTACTATAACTAAGTATGTTAAATGCAACAGGCATATATCCTTTGACTGCAATTAGCTAGAAGCCATTGCCTCTCTTGTGCCCCAGTTCTAGCTAATGCCCCAGGAAACACGCCGCCTAATGCATGTGCCCTGTACTCCCGCTGCTGGCATCAATACGCAATACTATATATAGCTGTATATTGTTCAGACAAAGAGATGGAAAGTGATATTCTACAAGAAAATGTTACCGGGAAATCGTTTGTAAATTGTTCTCCACATTGAGTGAACAATTATATTTACGAACGTTATCTTATTAATAAACATGAGACACTAGCAGTGCTCAAACCATGCTGTTATAAAAGTAACTAACTGTGTGTACTACACTATTCTCGAACGTATACAAATAATATTTTCAATGTAACTGCTAAACGTTTCTGATAAGTTTTTGAATCTGTGAGGTGTAACGGGTTGACGGGCGACCAACAATGACAGGTTCAGCTCACTAACTCGGTTAGCTCACAAACTTTGCTCCAGTTTGAGAACTAGTTCAAGTTAGGTGAGTTGCCGTAATTAGAGGAGACAAAGCTGTGCAATATAACAACGCTTTGTTGTACTGTGCCTCTCCACTTGGCTTTAGAACTATATTCTTTATAAGATAGATGCACTTTACCGATTCTGAACAATGTAGCACTCGTGTAGGTCAATATAACAACGCTGTGGTGTATTGTCCCTCTACACTTAGCGTTAGAACCGCATTCTTAATAGAATAGACCACTTAACCAATTCTGACCATAGTAACAGCCATGTAAGGTCAGTACAACGCCACCTATATTACAGTAGGCTTCACTTAAGACTATGTCTCATTTCATACTCGAGATGTCCTGCGGAAAAATGAAGGACAACCGTACATAAAAGATATTTTCATGCCCCATGCAGACAAAAGAGCAATTGCTTACCGAGTGATAGGATTTAATGTAACAAAAAATTCATGTTTAGACATAAACAATCTTTTATCTCAGTGTTTTCTATATATAAATGAATTTCCGCGCATAATTTAAAATCTAGGTCAGTTAATTGTTTAGATAATGTGTGGATGGACAGACAGACAAAAATTAAATTTGTCCAGCTCATCTAGTGATAGGCTTCGCTGACAGCCTATATTTCTGTGCTGCACTGTGGCTCTGCACCTTAGGTTCATAACTAAGTTCACGTTCTGACCTACCTCCTGAGAACGTTTAACGGCTACATCAGGGGTAGGCAATGACCTATACGACTGTTGACGGACCGCGCTGTAGGAAGGTCACAGCAGATGTTGCTCAGGGCTCGATCATCTGACCGGAATTGTGGAACATGCCCTGCGATGGGATTCTGCGAATTGAAATGCCTGACGGGACCTTCTTCATGGGATACGCGGACAACATTGCCACAATCATCGCCGTTAGGATCTTCGACGAGGCACAATGGCTGCTCGACCCAGTCATGACGCATGGGGGATTGACCCCCTCGTCCAGGTCTGGGTGGACCAGGAGGTTATAGAGACGAAGAGTGCTGTGAAGTATATCAGTGTGACCCTTAATATCAAGCTGACGTTCTCGGACCAGATCTCTGGCGCGGCAAACAAGGCGGCGGCTTCTTTAAATTATAAATTAAAAATATCGACGGACCCGTGGCGAGTAAGTAGTGGCTGCTCATGTAGGTTACATACTCTGAGGTCTGCGGGTGCGAAATATTGGCACAAGAGTACTACAGAAAAAAATATTGCATCAGTACAGAGAAAAGGGGCACTCCGGGTCGTGATTACTTACCAAACTGTCTCCGCACCGGCTGTTCTCTTGGTGAGGGGACCACCCCATTCGGCCTACTCGCTTTCGAAAGGAAGGGGTATACGAGGGGAGCGTTGTAGTAACACGCAAAGAGGCTCTAGTACAGTCCATAAAGGACTGGTAGGACGGTGGCTGCTAGAGAGCAGAGGACGCTGGACGGTCAGACTGATTAAGAGACCTATAATAATAATAATAATCTCTTTATTGCACTCTTTTAACAATTTTTACATCGTATCGCAATCGTCAACAGTTTTTATAAGTCCATTTACACGAGATCATCCACACATTCACACAACCTCACACTCACAATTCTTGCAATCATTCAGGTCACAATCGCATTGACCTCAGATCCAGCAATCTCAAATATCCCAGCGGCTTGACATGAATTCATCAACAGAGTAGAAAGCCTTGGACTCCAAAAGGAGCTTGAGACGCGTTTTAAATTGATTTTGATTATTGGAAATTTTGATTTCTTCAGGGAGCCTGTTGATTAATCTGACACCAACTTCTTGCGGTAGATTTTGCGCTAATGTCAATCTGTGTTGATGCGTGCGAAAGTTGTCCCTGCCTCTAGTTTCATATTGATGAACGTCCCCGCCACGAATCAAAGTGCACCTTGATCTGCAGTACACTATCACCTCAAAAATATAGAGGCAAGGCAAAGTCAGCAATCTCAACTCCCCGAAAGATTCCCTACACGACTCTCTATAATTTAAATTTTTAATGATTCTGACAGCTTTTTTCTGGAGTCTAAAGACGCGCTCCATTTTGTTTTTTGCACAACTTCCCCAAAGTCTTATCCCATACGCAAAATGAGCATGGATTAGGCCATAGTAGGCCATTTTTAAAACTTCTGGGGAACAAAATTTTGCTAGATTGCGCAGAGCATATATACCTGAGGTAGCTCTAGCACAGACCCTGTCAACATGATCGCTCCAGGTCAGTCCTTTGTCTAGAATCATTCCCAAAAAGTTTGTGGAGTTATTTTCTTCGAGAAGGTCGTCATCTATAAATACGGCCGGACGCACCACTCGATCATGCTGACGAAGGCCGAAATTTACTACGATTGTTTTTGACTGATTTGTTTTCAGATTCATTTCAGTGAAATACTGAATGCAAGTGTTCAGTTCCATGAATGAGGTGATTTCTAATTCTTCTATTGATTTACTTTTAAAACAAAGAGTCGTGTCATCCGCATATTGAACCAGTTTTCCATGCTGGATAACTGAATTCAATCCGCCGACATAAATTAAAAACAGGAGAGGCCCAAGGATAGAACCCTGAGGAACACCGTGGGCTATTTTAATTTTGTTTGAAATGACGCTCGAAATCTCCACGCACTGATGTCGATCCTTAAGGTAAGAACCGATCCATAAGTGCGGGACACCCCGAATGCCACATTTCTCCAACTGGTGCAACAGTGTCTCGTGGTGCACGCAGTCAAAGGCTTTGGACAAATCGAGAAATATACTAAGCACATGCTCTCGTCTATCCAAACCATCGACAACATTGTCCAAAAGGTTGTTCACAGCGTCAATTGTGGATTTTTTTTTCTAAATCCAAATTGTTCTGGATTCAGAATTTCGAATTCTTCCAGAAAGCTTTCAAGCCTTTCGTAGAAAAGTTTTTCAAAAACTTTACTGAAAACTGGAAGAATTGATATTGGACGGTAATTGCTTGTAAGACAAGGATCGTCCTTTTTGAAAATTGGGGTGATCTTGGCCGTCTTTAAAAGAGATGGAAAACTTCCAGTCTCCCATGAAAAATTGATCAATTTTGTTAGAGGACTCAAAATATGCTTGAAGCATCGTTTGAGTAGCCATACTGACATCCCGTTGGCGTCACCGGTCTTTTTTGATTTCAGTCTCTGTATGACACGTGCTACCTCCTCTTCACACACAGGAGCCAAAGCCATGGACGCAACTGGTCCCCCAGTCTCTTCTCCGTGAGACTGAGGATTCTTAAATGACGAATTCGTAAAAGCAACGGTTGAAAAGTATTTGTTGAACTCGTTTGCCACTTTTAATTTATCTTCAACAATTTCATTATTAATTTGGATTGCAATAGATTTGGAACACTTCTTGGAACCTCCATCTCGAGAAAAGTTATTAATTATTTTCCAAGCCGTTTTGGAAACATTTTCACAGGTACCCAAGGCTCTATTGATGTCATAGGCTTTTGCAGCTCTTATGACCTTCTTATAGATTCTCCGATACCTTCTAAAAAACATTTTTAAATCATAATTTTGAGTATTGGTGAAGATTTTATAGAAGAATTGGAGCCTTTCTCGAGATATAAGAATTCCTTTATTTATCCATGAATTTTGCAGCTTTTTACTGTTTTTTGTTTTCCTGAACGGGCATGCAACATCCAGATAGTGACTGAAGGTGTCACTAAATGACTGATACATGTCATCGACATTTCCACACCCACTTAAAGACTCCCAAGACTCGGTTTTTAAACATCTATTCAGATGGCAAATGTTTTGGGAAGTAATTGCCCTAGTAATTTTATATTTTGGATTTTGATTTTCCAGTTTGCATCCATGAATCACGACTTCCTGCGCAAAGTGATCAGAGATCGCAGAACTTAATACAGAGACTGTTGTGTTAGGAATATTGGTGATAACATTGTCGATGGCAGTACGCGTCGTGGCTGTCACTCGTGTTGGCAAATTCACGGACCAATTTAGATTGAAAGAATTTAGAAGATCGCGAAGCCGCTGGGTAACTGAGAGAATGAAGGAAGCTGGGGAGGTAAATTTCAAGTTTTAAAGCTCTGGGTACCCCTGTGGGAATGCGGAACACGACAACTCCAACCACACATTCTACTTCTGCAAACGGTCGGAAAACGAAAGAAGGGTACTCGAGATTTTACCCTAGGCCAACTCTCAACTACCACAATTGTTCGGAAAATGGTCTCTGGCAGACTTATATTGTCTCTGGCTGTGTAGACAGGGTGCTGAAACCAAGAAGAAATTAGAATAAAGGTAATTCAGCCTCGATCTTTCCCAACCAATAGATTGACATTGTAGGAGCCCTCTGTTGGCTCAAGTAGGGACTTTTATACAGTAATGCGGAAAGCGGTCTCGAAAGGGAGTGATGTCTGGGACCGGTAAGGTTCTAGTGAGCGAAAGTCCCACTCACCAGTGTTCTACGCTGACTGAATTAGCATTTCCCCCCTCGTCACACAAAGAAATTAAAATAGCTATACTCTCGTGGGTCCCTTTAGTTTTACTGTGTTAATTTTTTGTGTACTTTAATTTTAACTATCTTCATTTACTAAAAGTGCTCACTGAAGTTCAAAGTTCTTTTACTATACCTTGTTGTTCAAATATAATCTAAGAATTGTATGCCAGTTTACAAAACTTCCTCCAAAATTGCACAAAGAAGGGCTAGATTTTTTAGTTATCACTCGCTCCAAATATGTCCTCGGAGTTATTTAGGCTAGTTTTGCCCGGCGGATATCTTTAACTTACCTGTTTATTATAATATTATGAATTGGCATTATAGGTGTTTAACAATAAGAGTCTGACCAAAACATTTTAGTCATTCTTATACATAAATTGACTGATGTATAATGCATTGTTAATCTTTATACTCCGTGTACTATAAAACTAAATGATTTCCCATTGGATCCTTCATTTCCAATTAGATCCTTCAATACTGGCGGTAAATGTTTCTGGTGTTCAGATATTTATACTACACAATGACATCTATTTAATAGTTCAGTTTTAAAGAGCGTTATAGATTTTGATTATTATTTTTTGTCATAATTTGGTTTAAAACCATGTGAGATTTTTACTGTCCTCAAATAACTATAACTAGCTAATTTAAAATTTATTACAATAGCTTGTTAGTAAATATAACACCAACTTAATTTACATTTGTTGGATTTATGGCATATTAACTTAGAACTGTAATGAAAACAAAGTAGACCTTTTTAATAAACAATCAAGTTTAATTGGCGTTAATCTTGTTGCATTCGTTAATTATTTTAGATACTCGGCCTACTTTAATAACGCACCCATTCCGGTTCAGTTTATAGTTCTTATCTAAAGTATCTTCTTCTTCAATGTTTAAAAATCTTTAACAGTATTGTGTTAAGCCAGTATTTCTAAGGCCTGCCTCATTAACAACATTTTGATATAATAACATTTTGATATAATACTGAACAACATTTAGTGGTAACATTATATTATCCATTCACTCAAGCATTAACCCTCCAAGTTCGTGGACGATAACAATGAAGCTTAAGCGGGGCTTGTTGCTCGGTAGTGATTAGAGTTTGCAACAATAGACAATACACAGAAATGTGCACTCTTGATAGTGTATTGTTTTATTATAACAAGAAGATTATACTCATTTGGTATTGTACATAAAATAGCAATAATACAAATGATGATACAATACACCAGTAACATTACTTTGCGAAATCTGCAATGGGATCTCTTTCTCAGGTGGGTAACTAACCTAACACAAACTGCAATATTCGTTAAAATAAACAAATCATACCAAAGGTTTGTTGATTGTGTGTGTATGTGCAACAAGTGAAAACGAAAAGTCCATAAGTTAGAAAATCATAATAGACTTAAATCTACACTTAGATCAATCTGTCTGGATTATTGCAGAAAATTAGAAGAATCCGGATAAAATATAATATTAAAGCTGTATGATGTCACTGAGGCTAACGATCACAGTACTCAATCATATTTTCAACGTTATTAACGTGTTCTGGTCGTCTTCCTGAACTGAAATTTAAACGGTTTTAGGTATAAATTACAAATATCTATGTATAAACCAACTAACCTCAAACCAATTCCGTGATTGAACCCAATCAATGATCATTACAGATGGAGCCCTCCAGTGTGTACTAGACTAGAGCCTACACAGCTTGGACACTGACATTTAGAACACTGCTCTTATATCAACAGGTTATAAGTACCTACTAAACACCACGTCAGGCCATGCTGTGTCACGTACTGTACTAGAGCCCACACAGCTTGGACACTAACATTTAGAACACTGCTCTTATATCAACAGGTTATAAGTACCTACTAAACACCACGTCAAGCCACGCTGTGTCACGTACTGTACTAGAGCCTACACAGCTTGGACACTGACATTTAGAACACTGCTCTTATATCAACAGGTTATAAGTACCTACTAAACACCACGACAAGCCACGCTGTGTCACGTACTAGACTAGAGCCTACACAGCTTGGACATTAACATTTAGAACACTGCTCTTGTATCAACAGGTTATAAGTACCTACTAAACACCACGTCAAGCCACGCTGTGTCACGTATTAGACTAGAGCCTACACAGCTTGGACACTGACATTTAGAACACTGCTCTTATATCAACAGGTTATAAGTACCTACTAAACACCACGTCACGCTACAAGATGTTTGGCACGTGATACACTCACCTTTTTTTGGTTAAATTTCAATTATATTACTGTCATAATAAACTTTTACACGTTTACCACATAAAATGATTTTGGATGATTTCGGAAAACTAATCTACTTGTTTTAATGTGTCGCACCTATGTCATACATGTACCTATACAAAATTACAAATTTCAAGTATATAAGTTGTGATAATTAATTATATATTAGGCAGCTTCTATGAATGGAATACTCTACACTCACAAGTATTAAGCCACAACATTGTCGTTTATATGGATCCTCTCATAAATGAAGTGTACATCGTTGGGTCAAAGCTACTAGTAATATAGTAGTAGTAAAATAAGTACTAAGGCATGGAATATACATTTCCAACATAACTAACAACCTGGAATTTATCGCAACATATTACGGTTGTAATTAAATACAAACACTTGAAATAAATGCTGGTCACCGGATAATTTTAACAATTTATACTGTACTTTATTGGAAGTGAATGCCTCTTTCCTAACGCTGGTGTTTGTGGCTAGAATATTTTGTCAGTGGTGAAAGAGAAGCTGTTATAAGATAACGCACATCCATCTCCATGCAGGTGCGAGATAACACTTAGTTGTACTTGTAAATCACCTCCCCCCTAGCTCTTCACCTCCCTGCTCTGCTGATCCGTACAACTGATACGTAGTGTTCAATACCACTACTTAAGAGTTTTAAATGGTATATTTCGATCATTTTTAATAAATCTAGTCTTCAAAACCACCATTGCGTAGAAGACGATAAACTTTCTGACACAAATTGGTGGACGGTACGGACTGAGAAAGGATATAAATGGTTATAGCGTGATAAACACCTTCTCTAGTTACAGTTTGGCATTACATCCAGATGGCATTCCACTTCAGTGTTTGCCAACAAAACTACACATGCCCAAAGGAACTACAAATCTCAAAGTCCTTTGTGAATGGAGACTGCTTGGCATGTGATTCAAATTTCTTAACAAATATCATGGTATTATAATAGTGTGTAGCTAGTTTTCAATTTATCGGGATATAAAAGAAGATGATATTATAAAACATGAATCCAATCGTTAAGTTGATCGTAACTATGAAGTAATAATAATATCATGCGTAAGGGCCATGTTTGTGTCACGCAATTCCAGTTAATAATTTTTTAATAGCGAATATAAAACTAAATTTATGATAGCTGTATCATGAGTTGGAACGAACAAGCCCGTAAGTCACTACTGTACTCCATCCTAAAGATTTGTTCCCACTCTATTGGCTGCTCTGGTTAAACTTGACATTTTAATGCTTATATGAATTCATAGTCCTCCTTATATTTTATTGATTTATACATTTATATAATAATAACTGTACTAGTACTTATTGTTGAGAAATTGAACTTTGTACTCAATCATTAATTTACTTTACCAGTACGTAATTGTGTATCACTCAAGTGCCTGTATACTTTGAAATAGCATTTTAATAATTGTAGATTACTCTTTTATATTATTTATATGATTATTTAGATTACTGCATGTTAAAGTATTAATGGGTAAATGGTGTCACTTCTAAATTAGACTTATTCTTATTTAGGATTTTAGCACTTGGTATGTTAATATTAGATTGGATTTAGAATACTATTGTAGACATCTAGTTTAAAAAAATATGATAGATATATTCCCTACGTCAAAGTTTACTGTAATATTGTGATTTTCATAAACATTTTAGACTTTAGTGTTCTTAATGTAACTTGTGTTATTTTGATTATTTTGTTTTTAATTTTTCAAGTTATTTGTCCTAATTGTAATGTACTAAAACCCTGTGTAGTATTTTTTATTTCATGTATATGAAAATGTACTACTCACTCACACCAATTGCATCGTACAAGTGCTAACTCCAGATAGTTATGCAGACGGTAAATAAACACCAAGTACAATTTGTATAACTTTTAAATGTTGGTGCCTTAGTGAATTTTAATATTGGATGGATATTGATTGCAAGCTATGTCTTTAATTATATTGTTTTGAAATGTATATTTTGTTTGTGTATTAATGCAGTGATGTGAAAGAAGTAAACAGCTGTGAAATATAAGTAAACGTGACTAATCAGGAAATGAGGAAGGATACACAATCTGTCTGAGTGGATGAATCTTGGACTAATCCATATGTTGAGGACTGCCTCAAGGCTGACATGTGTCTCCTGAGATCTGGCCACTTTGCAGTATCGGGACGTTAGTACGTATTAGTTGACACAAGATTGTGGTGGAATTATTTTTAAATCAACAACAACATTTGTAGGTTGTCATAAAATGAACAACCTTTAAATGTTAAAAAGTATAAATGTTTAAAAGTCTGATATTATCCAAAATTACTATAATGCTGTTTATTGTTACTTATCCTAATGCTTTACGTAGTATGCGCTATGTAGGAATGCTTTATATAAAATCCAAACAAAAAATAAATGCAAAGAGAATGTAAGTTAAAAGAGAATAATTAAAAACAATATAAAGGAAGTTATTGAGAAAGGATGGTTTAGATCGAGGTAAAAGTAGAATATTCGGTAACTGTGTCAAACCATTGTTTGTCTTATGACTGTTATCACATTGTGAAATGTGTACCTCCGCGCATGTTCGCTTGTGTCTGTGTGAAATGTAGTTCAAGCAGAAGGCTTAAGAGAATAATACAAACCATTATGAGCAACCGTTTGAATGAATAAAACTGCAAACTAAATTTTGCTCCACATATTTTAATAAGTACTAGTGGTGGGATGAAGTAAAGTCTGCTACAATACAGGTGCATAAACCCAAATGGAATATGAAATCTCCGACTTGGGTATAAAAATCACATATTTATATTGTAACAAGAATAGTTAACCAATAAGAGAGCATTTCTATGAAACCACTGGAACCATTAACCCTTATTGTCGGCCATTAGCCAGAGTAATGGGGCCTGTAGAGGGGCAGTGGCGCGACATAAATTGTGTCTAGACTTGCGTTAGTGTCAACTCGGATAAATTAGGTTAATTATTAGTATATTGTCCACTTACCACAACAGTGCTACCTTGATGTCTGTGTTAATTCAAACAATACCAAAATATATTGCTTAAACAAATATATACCTGAAAAAGGTTTAAGTGGAATTATGTTTCAAATCTTTTTAGCTAGATTATACTTCTTACTTGAATTGGTACTGGCTTCATTTCACTGCACTAATACTCAAATTTAAAATCACTACGTTACTAAAAGTATGGTTACTATCCGAGTTCTGTTCTGTGTACTTAGGACAAGAAACTCAAAAACCCCTCATTTTACTTACTCATAGAAGGACTTTTGTGCTTGCTTCCAGAGTAAAATGTTATTCAGAGTAGATATGGGCAATTTTTTTTGTCAATACATAATCTATATAAATAAGAAGATATCCTTACAGACTGACTCATCAACGCCCAGCAAAACCTACGGAAGATAGAGACATGAATTTTGTACGTAGGTTTATCTTGTGCCCCAAAGGTGCACTAAGGAAGAAATTTTCTCTCAATTGGCTTCTTAAGTTTCCAAACATTGTTATAAGAAATGCAACTCTGCGAGACGTTTTTTTGGAAGAGCCTGTTTAAACGTATTCAAATATGTTCTGTAAACATTACAGTATGATCATAATCACAAGTCTATTTTAATCAAGGGACATTTTTAATTTCTTAACACGTATAGTCTTACAAACATAGAATAGGTTTAAAAGTAACAACATTTCTTATTTCAAACCTTTCTGTAAATCACAGAGTTTTTCGAGATAACACAATCGGTAGATTTAGGAAAATATATTACATTATGTCTTTAGAAACAGAACATAAATAACAATCCTGCGATTCAGGACTTCCCCCTCTAATAAGAATTGTAACATAATATAGTATATCATATGATTAATACGATATTTAGTGACGAATTTCGTTTAAGAACTGTCCTGTTAGAAATCCTCCCCCGTTTATCTCTATAATATCACTATCATTATTTTCTTACGGAAAGTTATAACTGTGGAATGTTCAAAACTATTAATGAGTAACAATTATTGAGAGACAACCCTCCAAGCAGTTGACATTTGTCGGTGGCACTGAGTAATCAAAGAAAATCGAAATCACAGAGTAAACAGTAATAATCAAACGTAGCTTTTGAATGTAGGACAAGAAACTACATTTTGTCCCTTTACCTGAAGAGATAGACATCTTTGACCGACACATGACAAACAAGCTACATACAACACAAATGTGCTGCGTATAAGACGGTTAGAAATAGAACACGGAAGAATCGTACCTCACATGAAAAGGTGGCAAGAGATGGATGAGTTATATTAGGTCAAAAAAATACATTGTACCCAAACAGGCTATGTAAAACAAAGGTGCCACGTGAAACACGCTTACCACGGAGGCATCGCACATCATCTGAGGATGTGGCAAGAGACAGTCATATTTGATCGACACATGAACCTAATATAAGCAATATTAAGCTTATAACAGACATAACGAACCTGTCTGTCTCGTCACTATGGCAGCCGTCAGAACATATTCTAGATTACGGTATAAATCATCAGTGGTTATTAACAGCAAAATTAAGTTTACATCATATGTAATGTATCATATTAGTCTGTCTAGTAATCCGTCATCATGGCAGATGTCGGAATATTATAGATTACTATATAAAGCAATTAGAAGTTACTCGGACAAAAATATTAGGAGTATTACAGACGTAATATATAAACAGTTAAAGGTGAGAATCTTACGAAGCTTGAAAGTGTCTTACAAACAAATATCATTGTCAGAAGCAAATCATTAATTCAGCAATAGTAACCTAGAACGCTTAATAAAAATAAACGTCATGCAGTATTTCAGATGACACGCCACGATATCACAAGAAATGCCGACATCGATTACCCTGTTAGTGTTCCACATGCGCTTGTGCTGGAGTAACGAGTGTTTGTGCTCTTGATTCTTTGCAGTTACAACGCCTGGGTTCATTTTCTCCTGTCTGGACTCCAAATTGTGTTCGAGTACAATTTCTTTTCTTTTCCTATATTATTTTTATTTTATTTTTATTTTTTAGTAGCGGTCCACTACTCCATGGTGTAGGTTTTAAATATATGTATTAATATATTGTCTTCACGCCTGATGATGGGGGTATATTTTGATCCTGGATAAGTAATATTATACATTTTGTAACATATAAACATATAATGATGGAAAATGTCCGAAATAATATTATTTTTTCAAACCTTACATCGTCGTATAAAATGTTTTACACTAAAACAATCAAGTCTGTAAATAGTTTTTGAAATCGTTATGAATGTTTATGACGCTTACTTTTTTCTCGCATCCCAGATGTGAAGGGTGGCATTCTGGGGGAATCCAGTGAATTCCAAAAAGTGTTTCAATAATGCATATATCGTATACTTTGAACCAAGAAACCTTTAAATAAAAACAGAGAGTTTAATTTTCTTTATTTACAAGGAAATAGTTCAGATCCTTTGGAAAATAATCGCAATTATTGATAAAGAGATGACTAAAATCGATAGGACCACAACACTATACATATATATATATATATATATATATATATATATATATATATATATATATATATATATGGAAATATTTTAACAAAAATAAGTCAATTATATAAAAATACCTAAGTATACTTTAAACAAATTTAAAAAGGATGAGAAGTATTCTTAACCCTACAGTAAAATCGTCTTTTTGTAAGATATTTTAGTATTCAAGATTACTTTTCAGGTAACTTATTTTATTAGGGCAAACTATATGACTCATTCCGTGCATAGGCACGCATCAGTATAATACGTGATAAAATAAAATTCAATACTTTAATGTTAATCATATATAAGGTTTAGTTACTACAATTTTTGCTGGACTTGAATATAAAAAGGAATAAAGTTTTTCAGTAAAAGTTAAAATCCAAGTAAGAAGGCAAAATCTTGTACTTTTATATCCAGCAGAGATCCAATTATTGTGTTTTGCGACAGGGACAGACCAAGCTCCTGTCGTATTAACTGTAATAACGATACAGTAAGGAAAATACAGCTTGTTACCCGCTACACCATACGTACCATCTCCTGTTTTGTGTCGGCTTATTGATATTGATTTAGCTGGCAGTCTCGCAGCTAATCATCTCATTGTCACGCCTAGCTGTATTGAAGGTGACTGAAAGAGCCTTGGGTTCAGTTCTGTTGTGATTTTAATATTAAATATTTGTTTATAAAAAAATACGAAATTGATTTAATGAGGGGTATGGATAGGATCACAAAAATGGGTTAGTTCTAATCCTCTCTATTATATATTTTATAGAGGCATTCCGTTACAATATAAAGTTCAAATATTCGATTAAACATAATTCACTTCCAGTAGTGTAGTTAATAACTTATGATAACATTTTTATGATTAATAATTATTATTACTAGTCTACAAATTATTTTATTCTTTTATATCAAAATAAAACTTGTAATAGATATCATAATTTACATAGAGTATTTTTGGTGATTTTCAAAACCCCTAATAAACATCGTTAATGTAAGGTATGGAACATATGTTCACTTTTTTATGATCCTTACAAACAGTATAATAATACAAAACAATATGGTTTCGTGTAAACTTGTAAAGGTTGCAATGAAAATAATTAATAAACATTAATATTCCTATATTAAGAACATTACTGAAACTTCATTTACCAAGTACGTGAAATATCCTCCAACTAAACGTGTAGATAACTAATATGTTTGATAAAACTAACATTTAAACAAAAGGTTTATTTATTTTCCTTAGTATTGTAGATATTTTTATTACTTCTTCAAAATCTTATTCCAAAAACACTTTCGCCTGTTAGGGCGTCATTGAAAACATATGTGAAAATGGAAAAAAACCCAATATACGAAAAAGCAGTTAAAATAAACTTTAAAACTAATGGTAAAAACCAAAAGATTGCAAAATTGTTATCTAGAGACACATGGTTTACTATTTATAATATTTAACTGGATTTCATAATGATGAAAATTCATGCATATCAACCTTTGACTCTCCATGTCACACTGCATGTACAGTATATTCTAGATCCGTCTGAGACAAATCGAAAGAGGTTTTTGAATCACTGTTAGACTCATTCATCTGTAGGAGTTGAATACGCCTGACGCGCATGACATCATTATCTTTCCTCTTCTGGATGATTATCTGTGATCAAGTATCTCCTCTCTTCTCTTGCTATCGTCTATCAGATATTTTCATACACTCACCGGAGAATTTTAGAAATATGAAAATGGAAAGAATTATCTTTATATTACCGAGTCATTCCTAATGCATCATCAACATTAGATATTTTTGAGACTAACAAACCTCAAACCACATGAACCTTTGTCTGCAGTAGGGTGTTGGATTCCTTGCAATTAAAGAGTCTGGTCTTAGTTGAGAGGAATGTGCCTGTCTGATCTAGCGTTTATAACAAGTGGCGATACGTTAAAATGTGACTTGTGAGTTCAATTTTCCTTTTATTTAAATAATATTTATATAAACTACTAACTACACAAAATTTAAAATTATCTACAAGAACCAGTTAAAACCAACAAAATGACATAATCAAAACATTTATAATCAGTGCTTTCGTACCAGTCTTCGCGGTTTCGATGTAGATCAGATAGCGAATGCTCTCGTCCGATAATGGTAGCCTAGCATCTAGAATCCCTGACTACAACCGCCATCTACGAGCTACCAATGCAACTAAGTGAGCAATTAGACAGCACACACGATTGACGGTATTGCGTTAACTGCGATCTTTGATTATATTTCTATACTGTACTTCTGCTAACTTCAGTATAACTAACTAAGGCACGGTCATTGTAGGGTGTAAATAATATAATTATCCCTTTTTGAATAACATTGCATAAAAATATGGGCTCTAATGTAATAGAAACAAGATTTAATTTTTCGAGTATTTTGTCAAAATAACAACTTACTGCATCATACAATATTTACTGTTTGTTATCATTAAATACAGTTTATTTTAATTGGGTAGTGAATATAAAGGGTGGTTTGGCATGGTTTGTGTATAGTTTAGCACTAAAGTAAGCATCCTTAATACATGCGGCAAACTTAAAAGCAAACTTTAGTGAGGTAACTTCAATATAATGTCGTATAATGTGCCTAAGAGTCTGAAAATAACTTTAAATCGCTGATTTACAAAGCTCCCTCGCTTTTTATGCCACCAACTATTATGAACCCAAGTGAGAATCCTTGTAACTTTGCAACGTTCACGACATTTGCGAGCCACCACACCCGAAGTGACCAGCCGTGTGTTGTACATCTATATAAAGGGATTTCATAGATGAGTGATCTCTACCACGAGCAAGATGTTGCCGTCCTTGTAGTAAAATGTGTTCCAGACAAATTGAAACGCTAATTCAGCACGAAAACCTATTCTGTTTTAACAGGTTCTAGATGAAGTAATTTAAAAGAATAAATGATTATCAGTTCTCTAAGAATATCTCTACCGGAATTGAGTTGAAAACGTTCTCCTATTCTGGATTGTCCCAGAACATGAAATCGATGCTCATAATAAGTAAGTAGCACCTGGAGGGGATGAGCCTAATAAATTCGTTTACTCTTAAGATTCAATCTTTGAAATCTTAAATTTGTTATCTCCCAAGTTTAACGGGATTAATTTTCAAGACTATTTTACCCAAAAGCCGTATTTTTGTTAGTCTAGAGAGATTGCATTGGAGTATGTATAGATGTACATGATGGTGGTGAAAAACAAGAAAGTGGGAGAAAGGTCAACTTTCTCTCAGCCCGATAAAAAAATCGCTTCATTATTTAGCATGTACTCTTATCAATGTGGAAAGTGATTCCACGAGCAAATTATTCTTAAGCATTTAGTTCAGTGTGAAAGATTTTAGCTTTCGTCAACACTGAAGATGTATTAGCATTTTCCTCGTTGAAACTTTAAAAAAATACTAAATTTTGTAGTATGTAGTAAAAATCACCCACGCTTTTTTATACCACCAACCCAGGTGGTGGGTTTTTATGAACCCAGGTGAGAACCCTTGTAATTTTGTAACGTTCATCACACTTGCGAGTCACCACACCCATGGTGTTTAATAAAACTATGTAGAACACTTAAAACTTACAACAGTGTCTCTATACAAGTATTTTAAAATATGTTTGGTTTTCAAGTAAAATTTCTAAAAACTAAACAGCATTAGTCTCTGTAAAAATAAAAATACAGCAAAACATCCATAATGAAGCAAAATCCTATTAATGAAGTTAAATTAGCTAAACGTGGATAAGCCAAAACTATGTATGTGCTAAAACTTTCTCTGAATAAATCATATTCGTCAACGTTTTACATCCCTCAGGATTATCAGGGCCCCACAGTTGTAGTCAACACGATAAGATAGTGAGAAGTTACGTGAGAAGGCAATAAAAGCCTTCTCTCTCCACCAGTAACACAGAGACAGCTATCAGACACCCCATTAACCGCCGAACGGACAACATTAAGCTTTGCTGTTACTGGACTGGCATTACCAGCATTTAACATCCATTTACATTTCATCTATTACAGTTTCTCCTTCTGTTGTAAGCCAGCAATTATTTACTCCGGTTCCAAGAACTAAGACAACTTAGATTGATACAATACTTGTGTTATTGTTGTTTAATCAACAATAATACAAGTATTTAATTGCTATTTAGAAAACTTAGTGCCGTATAATAACAATGATGTGTTGTGAAATATGAGTTAAGAGTGTGTTATAAAAGTTTGAGTTGATGCCGAACGCTATAGAAATAAACAATCTGTCCACGCGCAGAGGTTGAGGACTACGAGGATGATGGCGTGGTTGACTTTCCTCGTTGTCTTAATTTAACACCCTTAACTAATATTACTAATCTTAATCTTAATATAATAATCTAAAAATGTTGTAATCTAGTATTCCGTTTAATTATAAGGGACATGCATCGCGTAAGAGGTTTAGCTGGGTATCCATGCCAAAGGTCAAATGTATAGCTGATTTCATTCTTGAGACGTCCTGTGATCAGACAGGTATACCGGAACCATACAGAACAATATTTTTATTTCCCCTGGTTATGTAGAAATGAAGTTTGTACAGCATACCACGGACCATTACTTCATAAATAATGTTAATATGGCTTCGTTTATTTTAGAAGCTTATGATTAGAATCTGTCTGGGTCAAAATCTGGAATGCGATGTATTATTTATTGACGGGAAACCGGTTTAATCCTATAACTGTTACGATAATAGATGGGTATTGTTGTAACTTTACTTTTTTAATTGGTGAAATAAGGGTAAAGCGAGTTCAGTGTAATCCCAATTCCGCACTAAGCTTTGTGAGATAATGTTACTTTTTATCTTTTCAAGAGCACGCCCAGGAACGATCTCAATAAAATGCTGATAAAATAGCTTTCCCGTTTAGAAACACTGTCTTATCTCTCGCCATCAAACTCGACTCTTCGAAAGTTCTCACCTTCAGGAGCACAATCTATGTATTCGTCTCGTAAGGATGTGCTTTTCGCTAAGGAAACACCAGACCATTTACATAAATATTAAATATTGAGAGACTCAACTTCTATAACAACTTTCGGAAATAATGGAGATCAGATTATTTTACGTTATTTATGTTTTTCTGGTATAATACATTATACTGTACTGAACATTCAATATACAATTAGCCGCTGTTACAAGTACTATAAAGTTAAAAAAGTCCCAAATGTTGAAAAAGTTTACTTTTGGATATTTAATATTTCTTTACATTTGTAAGTCTGGATGAATGTTATGATAATAGACGGTGTTAAACATATAACTTAGAATGCCCACGGTGTTATTCATAAACACTTCATAATGTATATTTAACTGTCAACGCAAATTTAACTGTAAGTTAGTATTAGTTGTTGTATTACAGAAATTCCAAAGCATTTCTCAGTTGATTATGATCGTATTTAACACAAATTCCATTATTATTGATTGCTTCCAAGTTCTTGTCAGTATACTCGTATCTCTCGTCAGTATCGTGTACGATATTTTATTACAGGGTGTTGCCGACCACCCGTCCACTATTAAAAGGAGGACTGACCGAAAAATTAAATTAATTTTAACCCACCAAATAAGCTATCGTTTTCTTTTTACGACTTCCTACTAGTTTTAACAGTTTCAAACCTCACCCCTTCCTGACATTAAGGGTCACAGATTTGAATATTGAAAAGTTTAATTTTAAACATAGTTCACTGATATACAGGGTGAGTTTTAAGTCCCTTCCCCCCCTATTTTTTTAAACCGTATAAGTTAGGAGGTTTAAACTCCGTACATATTCGTTAGACCTAAATATCTTGTTTTTCATGGGTTCATTGACTCTCCACCTCCAATGGGGGACGGTCCACGAGGAGTAAGCCGAGATTCTTAAATGTAAGCATAGGTTGATATGCACATCAAATTAAAGGTCTCTGTAATTAGAATACAATGCCGCAAACCGGACCTCAAAAGGTTCATCCTAATGAAAATTACAGGGTGTTAAAATGTACAAAATAGTAATGTGTTATTATCTGCGTTTTATCGCGCAACTTTTTAAAAGTTCATTACAAAACAATTTTTCTATTGCTGTTTATTCTTTAAAAGAAACTTTATTTTGTTGTGTTTAATGATTTTAAGGGATCACTGGAAGTCCGAGATCTAGGAGTTAACTAAAGGATTTAATAAGAAGTCGATCATGTGTTGTGTCGCCTTGTAAGTATTTTATTTAAAGAATTGTTGTCTTACAAAGGTTTTAGACCCATTTATTTTTATTTCAACAGCGATTCCGGTTCTAATATTGTATGATTCCGATACTAGTAGGTTGTTACTTACCCTTTTATTGTAGTAGATGCTCAAACTGATTGCCTGTTACTTCCTGACAGTAGTATAGTCTGTTAACAAATTCACTCCTTACACGGGTTAGGATTTCTGGTGTTACCTTCCTGCAGGCCTCAGTAATTCTGTTCCGAAGATCTTCCACACATGCGACTGGTGTACAATAAATCACAGACTTCAAGTGTCCCCACAAAAAAAAATCCAGTGGGTTCAAGTCAGGGGACCGTGCCGGCCATTCTATTGCCCCGCGTCGTCCTATCCACTTCTCACGAAAATGTACATTAAGGTAACCACGAACATTAACATCGTAGTGTGGAGGAGCACCGTCCTGCTGGAACCTTACTTCTTCTCGATTAAACTCCCCAACATTAGTGCGAATTGTATTTTCTATTAATGGATGAATATTATTTTGGAGCATATGTAAATAACTTTCTCCATTTAAATTTCCGTCAATAAACAGTGGTCCAATCACGTGGTTACCAAAGAGACCTGCCCAAACATTTACTTTCTGGGGATACTGGGTATGATGTTCTCTGTGAACATGGGGATTAGAGTTATCCCAGTATCGGCAGTTGTGTCTATTCACTAAACCATTTACGTAAAATGTACTCTCATCACTAAAGCAGATATTATTTACGGTTGTTGGATTTGCTATAATTAGTCTATCCATAGTTTCACAGAACTGCAATCTTCTGTCCGGGTCATCTTCATTTAATGCGTGATGTAGCATAATTTTGTAGGGATGAAATTTGTGCTTCTTCAGGGTAGTTATTGCTTTGCGTTGTGATACCCCGATATTGTCTGCTATTTGTCTCGAAGAGGTTTGAGGATTTTCCACGACTGTACAAAGAACCTCAAAATAAACTTCTTCTGACAAAGGAGGACGGCCTGAACGTTTTGCATCAGTAACACTACCAGTCTCTCTAAATTTTGTTATTAACTGCCTTAAATAGGTTCTGCTAACAGGTCTTTCTGGATGGTTTTCATTAAATCGTCTCATTGTTTCGTGGTAATTATTCCCAGAAGCACCAAAAATAAACACCATGTCAACTTTTTCTTGAAGAGTGCGAGACATGTTTCTAACTTTAACAGCACTAAAACTAACAAGGTCAGTAGCCACACTGCAACTAACAAGGTCAGATACTTAATGGCCCAAGTAACTGAAACCAAACATAACATGTCTCCCAGATAACAAACAACTTTCACTTTTACAACGACACAGGGACTATGTCAAAGATTACATTTAAAAATGCAGACCCCAGATTCTGTACAAAATTATTATTAACAAAATTACGAATTATCCTTTTTTAATTCAGATTGTAGCACCGTTTCCAGCGTTAAAAGGCAATGTTAAACGACACATCACATGACCGACTTCTTATTAAATCCTTTAGTTAACTCCTAGATCTCGGACTTCCAGTGATCCCTTAAAATCATTAAACACAACAAAATAAAGTTTCTTTTAAAGAAAAAACAGCAATAGAAAAATTGCTTTGAAATGAACTTTTAAAAAGTTGCGCGATAAAACGCAGATAATAACACATTACTATTTTGTACATTTTAACACCCTGTAATTTGCATTAGGATGAACCTTTTGAGGTCCGGTTTGCGGCATTGTATTCTACTTACAGAGACCTTTAATATGATGTGCATATCAACCTATGCTTACATTTAAGAATCTCGGCTTACTCCTCGTGGACCGTCCCCCATTGGAGGTGGAGAGTCAATGAACCCATGAAAAACAAGATATTTAGGTCTAACGAATATGTACGGAGTTTAAACCTCCTAACTTATACGGTTTAAAAAAAAAATAGGGGGAAGGGACTTAAAACTCACCCTGTATAATTTTTTAAATGGCTTATTCTAAACATTTATATTTTTATACATTTCATAATAGCGGCCAAAAATATTTTGAAATAAGAAATTTTATCTTTTCTCACCCACAGATTAAGGAAGCTATTATGATTTTACTGAATTCGTTTTAATATTTGACATTAAAAGTTATTTTCAAACAATGCGCTTTAAAGGAGTCTTATTATAAAAATGAAAATTTGGCTTAACTAAAGATTAGGTACTCTGTTTTAAACATTAAAATAAATATATTTTTAACCAAGCAACATTTTTATTTTAGCTTTTCTATTATGTGTAATCGTTTCAAGATAGCGGACAAAAACCACGTTTTCTGTTTTCTTCCAAATATTACAGTTCAGATTAAATTGGAATTATTACTACACATGTTAAAAGTAAATATTAAAATTTATGAAAAATTAATACAATAATCATGATTGGCTGATATTGTAATATATACATATTATATAAAAATCTAACATTCTTAGGGTCCCTGGTGGGATATAGGCCCATTCTTATTTTGAAAATCCCTCCTGGCTACTTTCCAGTGGTCTCTAAAGTTGTAAACACCCCATCTTGATCTATGGAGTTGCATTACAGCAATTAAATATTATTAACTAGTAGTTTGCTTCGGTTTTGCAAAAATTTCGTAGTTTTTCGAGTTTTTCAGGTTCGAGTGAATTATATTTCTGACGCCAATGTTGAATTTGCCTTGATACCACGACCAAGAACATATATGTCAAAAAGTGTATATTTACGGCCAGTTTAAGTTTTTTCTGTGCCATAGTTGATTTGTCCTTGTTTCCCCGATTAAGAAAATATAACTTGTATATGGACATAAACAGGTCTGTCAAAAGAGAAATAAAATGTAAATGCATCTTATTTGACTTATGTATGCTTCTTATTTAACGATATAACACAATCGTTAAATTTATAGTAAAAGTTAGAAAGTAACCTACATTTTCATATCTGAATTATGGTCTGACCACGTACTGCTTATTTAATATTTGCTAAAAATGCACTTTTAAAAGTTAAAAGTAAATTTTTACTAAAACTTTTAATTTTCTCATTTATATATTTTCTCACTCTGAGAGGATGCAAAAAAGGTAGATATAACAAGTGCTGTTACTATCAAGCTTACTCTATCATTTCAAGACTATAAATGTAAGCAAATTGAAAATAATGGATATATATATTCATTATTGAGAAACAGTGCAATATCAACTCTGTATATATGTTCCGCAATATTTTTTTATTCTGTAATGTACCTAATACTGTGAGACTGTGAAATATTGTGAAAAGAACATAGTGGGAGGGAATGTAGAAAGGGAAAGAAATGAGAGTTATTACAAAGATGGGAGAAGGTTAAAGGTTGAGAGGAGACAGTGACATAAGACATATTATAATTGGTCAAGTTCAGGTACCCTTTACTCATATTTAAATTTTTACTAGAACCTGTTCATACTTTTTTCTAAATTATAATATTTTACAGCAACCTGCTAAAATTTGTAGTTGTTACGAATTTGAATATAAATGTTTTTTACTTAGGTACTATTAGGTCATTCAGATTTAGGAAGACTTTATTTATGCGTTATATGTACACGCGTTTTCTTAGTTGTTTTAAATCCTATGATAAATTTTTTTTAGAAACTAATTTAGAATAGTAAGCAAAGTATTATTTTACATTTGAAGACCACAGGGGAAAAAGGGGGAATGTCCAAAATAATTTTTCTGGTTTTAATGTATTTGGATTCCTTGGAAGATAATACATTGAATAGTATTACTAACAATGGCAAAAAGGTTCAATGTCTAAAGATATAATGCATAATAGTATTAGCAAACAGGGGAAGAAAAAGGACTGTCCATTGTAAAAGGTAAAAAGGGGGAATGTCCAAGACTCTCCCACCATTGTTATTCAGGTGATACACAGCTGATACTTATTGCATCATCCAACATAACCTTAAATAGTGCTTGCATTATATTGTGTCTTGGTTGTGCTAAACTAGTTTGTTTTTAACAATTTTATCGTACAGTGAAAGTGATACGGACACAGAAGAAACTAAAACTATTGCTAAGACTAAGAAACGAAAGAGTCATGGGCGAGTTACTGATGTAATGAAGAAAACGCGCCTACAGTCACATGAGCTAGGCCCAGACTGTTGTTGTGCTAGGTTAAAGTGTTTCTCAGAAGTGTCAGCAGAAGAACGATCCGTAAATATATCACATTTTAATAAGTTACAAAGTGTTAATGAGCAAAACTCCTTCCTGACAGGTCTTATTAATGTAGTTCCAGTATCCAGACGACGATCTCGTAAACCTGAAGAAGAAGCTAAAAAACATGATGCTGCATATACATACAAGGTACGTGTAGTTAGAGATGGTTGTGCTACCGAAGTGCCGGTTTGCTATAAGGCATTTTTAAGCATGTTTGGTATAGGAAAAAAGAAACTACAAGGAATTCAACAATCACTAAAGATGACAGGAACGTCTCCTAAAGACAACAGGGGAAGACATGAAAATAGATCTAGCAAATTAGATGATGATGTAGTTAACTTAATTAAGGATCATATTTCCTCATTCAAAGGACGTAAGAGGCACTACTCCATCAAAAAAACTGATCGAATATACTTGTCTGAAACCCTTAATATTAAGAAAATGTACAATTTCTTTTTGAAATACAACTCATCAGTAAAAGTTTCATACGAAATATATCGTAACATTTTTAATACTTGCTTTAATATAGCATTTGGGTATCCCAGATCAGATACCTGCACAACATGCGACAAGTATTCTGCACAGGTTCGATGTCTTAAATTGGAAATCGAAAACTCTGAAACTGAAAAAGAGAAAAACGACCTTCAGCAAAAACTAAGGCAACTGGAAATACAAAATAATTTTCACAAGGTAAAAGCTGCAGTCTTTTACAAACGTAAAAGAACTGCCAAGAAACAGGCTCGAAAAATAAAAAGCTTTGAAGCCATATGTATGGATTTCGGTAAAAACTTACCAATTCCAAACCTCACGACAAATGATATTTATTATAAAAGACAACTCTCATTTTATTCATTCAATATTCATGTGTTATCTGATAACCAAGTTTTCTATTATACATATACAGAAGTTGACGGAAAGAAGGGTTCAGACGCAATGTGCTCTATATTCCATGACTTCATAAGAACAAAGCTTGGATCTGAGATAAGAGATCTTCACATTTTCTGCGACTCCTGTGGAGGCCAGAACAAGAACTACACTGTTTTCAGACTCCTTTATTTTCTTTTTCATGAAACAAATCGCTTCGACTCAGTAAGGGTGACTTTCCCAATAAGAGGTCATTCGTATATGCAAAGCGATACAGATATGGCACTGGTTAATCAAAACACACCTGCAGAAACCCCTCAAAAATGGAATGAGGCTTTTGAAACAGCTCGAACTAACCCATCACCTTATGAAGTGGTTGGCATGGAACTTTCTATGTTTCGTAATTGGCCAGAGTTCATTAATCCATTTTATGTTGAGAAATGCCCTTTCAAAATTAGACCTGTAAGGGAAATCCTTGTTGAGAGCTGTAATAAAGACATTATGAAGTACAGAACCACCTACAATGGGGTCATGGTACTCAGTAGTTCTTACAGAAAAAAAATTATCAAGAAAGCAATAATAAGACGAAAAAAACATCACAGCGAAAAAGAACATCGCAGAAGAAATCAGCAAAAGACAAAAAAAAGAAGAAAAACAACAAGAAAGAAAAGAAAACTTAGCGGCCTATAAACTTGCTAAAAGTCAGCTTGAGCCTGGAGAGTTTCTGCTTCCTAAACAGTCACATAAAGAACCTTTGAAAATAAGTCGTGAAAAGTTCAAAGATCTTCAAGACCTGAAGCCTTTATGTGGTCCAGATGGAAAGATGTTTTTGGACAGTATTAAGTGCAGTGAATAAGCTATTTAGCAGCCTGGTGCAAAAGAGCAGACATATTTCATGTTGTTACAAGAAGTTTTTATATAACCTACCATTTAAAAAATAAACTGTGTTCGGACATTCCCCCTTCTTATCTAGAAAACTCTGACAAAATTGTACAATTATATTTTTAAATACATTTTGTGTATTATTTTGGTGTTTTCTATACCTATAACTTATAACCAAATATATTCAGCTATAGTGTTGTGTAGGTATGTAATATTTAACTCTGAAAACCTTTGTTCTATAATGTTTATCGATGGTTTTTTAGGCTTTTCTCGAAAACTAAATTTTGTGATATTCCCCGTTTTTCCCCTGTGGTCTTCATTTGATATGTCACCGGCATTTTCAAGATGAATATGGTAGATTTTTCGTAATACCCACTTCTTGGAACAGCTCCTCTAATCTCTTTTTAGGCTTATTATTATTTCCTTTGTGTATCTCTTTGATTTTGTTCTTCTGAATCAATCCGCTGGATGTAAAATTTTCTCAAAATGTGTGTACGCTACTTACAAACTTTATATGCCTAACTTGTTTAGTACTAAACTCTTTGCAATACTAACAGTATAAACTACATCGCAAGCTATACACTTCAGATTTTCCAAAGAAACAAACACGTTGTTTTGGTAACTGAGACACAAAACGGTGTTAAGATTCATTTTTATTTAAGAATGTTCCAATTTCCAACCTTTGAAAAAGAGGAGGAAATCTCTTTCCTAAATCTATATAAATCTAATTAGCTTCTAGCATAAATTCTTGTTATATGTACAAACACATAAACGTGTTTTTTTTATGATCATACGTCATATTAGCTGCAGTCTTTCGCAGATTTTTACCCCAGTTTCGGTAATGAGTTCATAAAAACTTTATATTAGCTCGTTTTTTCATTGTGTGTGTGTGTGTGTGTGTGTGTGTGTGTGTGTGTTTGTGTGTGTGTTTTATGTTTATATGTTATAAAAAATCTATAAAACAAAAACCCTTTTATAGGCATCCTTTCAAGATACTCAAGAATTTTAATTTATTAAATGAGTTCTAGGGTAAATTCAAGATTACCCATAAAGTCAAGTATTATACTTATTGTCAAGATTGTCTAATGTTTTTAACTGAAGATTCATATCGATAAATAATATTTATTACATGAATAATTTTTAAACCCCTTGACATATCATCTAACAAAGAACATATATTGCCGCTAAATTGGTAAAAACTAACATTCATACAGCAATTATGGCACATCAGAATGATTTCTAGATATATTTTATTGTCATCTAACATATTCAATTCAATATTATTTTAAAACCAATTATTAAATTTAAAACCAAAATCTTACAATAATTAAATTGCTGTTTTATGTACTAATCAACATTTGTTACATGCTGATACAACAACGGCACGCATTATGAACATAAGTGGTATTAATCATGTCTGGTACATACAGTACAGTAATGTTCACATACTGTATGGAACCAATAATAGAATATTATGGATAATGGCTCCACATCAATGAGTACTAGGGTGGGTTTGACATATAGTGAGTGAATGAGTGGGTGGTCAGCGCTCTCGGTGGCCACTCAGTGAAATGACGTGGTGTGAGAAAGGATGACGTCACCAGCCGGTCCACTTCATTAATTGACAACCATATAACTATATTATATTTGGGCTAATAGAGTGTGCATAACATTAACATTATGCTAAACCGGCGTAATTACTCTTAAATGTATTCATTAACAGCAGTTAAGCCCTGTTCATCAATAAAGGTCATGGTAGATGGATTTTGTGTTCTCTCCTCCTCCCACTTTATTTTTTTTATGAAACAAGAGCATTATAAGTTTTAAACTCATACAACTCAAATTATAATTATGTAATGCATAAACCGTCCATACGTCGGAATGTAAAGTTTTGACCAATAATAGTTATCACTTATTAAATCCATTTAATTATATATACGATTAAATCCATTTAATTATATATACGATTAAATCCATTTAATTATATAGGTATACGAACTAAAATAAAATTAATGTGACACAAGATTGGTGTATTGTAAACTCGTGATGAATAAGATCCCACTTTTTTAAAAGACAGTGTTCTTGGGCGAGGCCTATTTCATACTAAATGGATATATAAATCGACACAACAGTAAGACCTCAATGAATGAACCCCATACATGCCTATAAAAACTATTTAATTCTCCACCGTAATATGGAAGAACCGTTCTACAACGTAAACTAACTTTTATGTTTTATCTTAGCGCATTCATAAAAACTTAAGATTCACGTCGTATATCAGGTCATTTAAAACCCATATTTTTTATTTTAATTCAAAGTTATTTAATATATTGCAAAGACATTCTACAGTCACTACATAAACATAACAATACGCGTATTAAAAATTCAATAGAAAATTGTTACATATTCAAATCCGATGTTGAAAATATTTTTTTGTAATTTTTTCCCGACTTTCTTCTTCTACTTTTACTTTAAGGCAGGATTTTTGAAATTTATTTGTCTACGTAATTACTTTTAGTTATGAAATGTTTAAGTCCAGAATATATCTTTATTATTGTACAAGAGATACTCAGAAACTAAGGCTCCAATCTTAGTGGCTGGCCGATTTTAGTACGAACCTCAAAACACAAATACACACCAACTCCCGACATGCTTTGCGGTTTAAAAAACATTTGCTTTGATGCTGCAACTTTCAATCTGAATCTTTGGTGATTTTAGTGCAGTAAAACTCCGCTTACTGCGATACCTCTACTAAACTTGTATGTTCAATAGAGAATATGCATCATTGTCTTCTGACGTAAAGTTTTATTGTCATTCTGTCAATCATATCGAAAATATGATCATATCCTTGGTTGGAAACAGGCTGCGAGTAGTCACTCACCAGTTACCACCAAGCGATTATCACTGTTTCGGTGCTTAAAATAAAGAAAGTGCTTTGCTACGTGGTTGGGTAAGATGCTTAGGTGCAAAAACAATTGTAGACCGGACGGATATCATCAGGTGGGAGATTTCTATGACTTGGTATACACACTTGTAATCGTGAGTAATCTTACACAAACTAAGTTGGAAACTATGAAAATGGAACAGTAATTGTTTACTTTATAAGAAATTTGACCTTAGTTATTCAATAGTATATTTCTATTACTTGCAATTCGTGGGAGTAAAATATGTCATAGTAATTGTACATATGTATAGTATTGTTACTTACATTCTTTAAAATATTGGTATACCTTATTTTATTCTGACTTAATCACATGAATCCTTTCACTATTATTACTGCATGATCTTTGTATGAATTTACTATTTTTATAATTTTTAATTGAATATTTTCTCAATCGAAGTCTTATATCCGTTCTATCTCTCTACGTGCTATTATTGTTATAAACCTATAGCTAATATATTAGAAAACACCGCTTGACGTATAAAGTTAATGGTAAAATATTGTTTTAAAGCTTTCCATTAATCTTTTTATGAAGTAGAAGGTACATGAAAATTGTTAGCCTCTCTTCTTCGCTTAGCCTGGTTTTCTGGAACTCTTTTTAAATAACCTTTCTCACAAAAACAAATCTATTTTAGGTTCGCGGACTAATAATTAATTTCGTGTCAATATTTTTTTATAATTAGTGCGTAGTACATTTTACAATTACTGGCCTTTAACTTAATTTTGGGAGTGCCGATGGCCGAGCGGTCTAAGTCGTTGTACTTTAGGTCTGAGTTGAGATCCTGCGTTGAGAATATCACTATATCGCCAAGAATCAAAACCAAAAACGGCACCATGCTAGCATGTGTGACATAAAACAGTAATATAAAATGCAGGAGAATAAGTACGAAGCAAGTAGAGCGGATCAAACAGTGACGTAATCGCTTGTGAGCACTTGACCTATAATTATTGCTCTCCATTGTATTTTTAAAAAGTAAAGTTTAAATGGAAAAGAGCTAAATACTTGTAGTATGATTTAACATTATAAAAGTGAATTGCCACATATAAATAAGATAGATACAGTATTATTTTTTACAATTAGTGACTCTCTACCTCT
The DNA here is from genome assembly GCF_021130785.1 of Homalodisca vitripennis. Classification (NCBI taxonomy): domain Eukaryota; kingdom Metazoa; phylum Arthropoda; class Insecta; order Hemiptera; family Cicadellidae; genus Homalodisca; species Homalodisca vitripennis. The sequence goes on along the minus strand of NC_060210.1, from coordinate 79,588,388 downwards.
TAAGCATGTAGAAGCATGACGTTCCATTCAATTTCAAATGAAAATCGCAAATAGAATCAAAGAGCACGTTGTACAGTATAAATTAGACTTGGTAATTTATACTGTAAATATGAAATATGAAAATAGTGCAGGGTGTTTATAAAAACCTTCAAAACTCTTATATTTTTATATTCATAGGGCATAAAAGTTTTAAATGCCACCATATGATAGAATGGCTCAAACATTCACAGAGAGTATTCAGCTGTAACTATACTAGGTTACTTAAACCATGATAGTAATTAAATAAATATATATGTATATATATATATATATATATATATATATATGTGTGTGTGTGTTTTATATATATATATATATATATATATATATATATATATATATATATATATACAGAAGAGGCTAATCTACACAGGTAAATTAAACAAGTACAATTTTAAGGTATTTGGGACTGTACACACACTTTTAAAGCACACCTGGAAAGATAAAAACTGAAATGTTTGGAGTCAAATTGCTTACGGTAAAGTAATTGACCCCTTTTCCTTTCAGTAAAACACAATTGAAGGAAATATTTATAAGTTGGAGAGTTTTCCTCTTACCCACCCAGAGAAATTCCAGCCGAATGAATTTTTTTTACTGTGCCCCTCCCCACCATTGGACTGAGATTGTTTAGCCTCATAGGTCTCCAGATGTTACCCCATGTGATTTTGTTTGTTTGGAGTTTTGTCAAGGATGGGAAGTATGCCAATAAGGCAAATACCAAAGAAGAACTGAGAGAAAGAATTAGGGGAACGTAAAGGTAAAGGTTTAATACTTGTTTGAAGAAGTAAAAATGTTTTATAAACACCCTGTTCTAGAATGGCATAGCAAAATTGAAATGTATACTAACGTGAAAATATTATGGTGATTTAAAGAAGTTTCATATGGTATACTAAATAGAACATGTTATAAATGGCAATGATTAAAATGGGCATTAAGATTTGGTTAATAGAGAGCTGTATATAACGTGTGAGAAGTGAGATTTTCCTCTATCTTTTGCCCCTAATATTCCCTTTTTATATTATGAGCAAATACTATCGAAGAATATTTTTTCCTGTCATTAAATTTCCATGCATTACGTTATGGATAAAAATGTTGAAATGTGTGATTGTATTACTTGGATTTACAATTTTAATTTTATTGAAAATCTTACCAGTTCTTCCAGTCAAATTGTTTTCTTCTACTTCTTGCATTTTTTCAGCATCTCCATTAAATCTAAAATGTAGCTATAAGCTACATTTAGTGTGTACAATTTAGTATTAAGCTCTATGATTATGTTTAGAATTTCACATTACTGTTATTGTGTACTGTTGCTGCTGCTGTTGTGGTGTTGTTTGTAAACATTACAAAGCAAATGTGTCTTATAGAGATAGAGAGACCTAAAATATAGAATACATAAGTATACAATATCTATCTAATACTGAAAAAAACTTTGAATTTAAAGAGGTTGACCCCGAAAATAATATTATGTTTAGGAAAATTACCATGAACTTTTTTATCGGAGAAACCGATATACACCCCAAGAGTTATAATGTCCTCCCCTTCGCTGTTATTCAAGCCGTTTTTAATCAGTCAATCTTAGGAAAACTTTAAAATATATTAAAATATGTCCTAAGGAAATGCTAGTTCTAGTTCGTTTCCGGTATCTCGGTAAGTATATTGTTTACAAGTTACGGTAAATTGATTGCCAAACATATTTTTATGGAATATTATGCAATAAGCAAAACATATATATATATATATATATATATATATATATATATATATATATAATTTATGAAAACTATCAATTTCTATGAATTAACATGAACCTTGAAGAAACCGATATAATATTTTTACATAGAAAGGCAGAAAGTTTGGAAAGAATCGATTGAAATCAAAATCAACAAAATACACCTGTGAGAACAACGAGGTCTCCCCTTTGCCAATTATAGTGATGGTAAGAACGTAGTTAATAATGTTAACAGTTTGAATGAATTGTAGCAGGTAATGCTTGTGCTCAGGGCAGCCAATCGTGGACTGGCTGCAAAGTTGGCGGCTAACAACAAAGTTCCAACTCTAGATTGTCTCTCCTCACCGATAGAAACTTTTATCAAATCACTTAAGTTTACAATTTCATCAAATATTCAAGAGTTATTGTGATCAAGTGTCAATTGTGCACCTGATGAGACAATGAGAATAACCCTTCACCTAGATTTCACTATTTTTTCTCAGTCTGGGTGTCTGTGATGTCGAATCGATTCGAGGGGGGGGGTCGTTTTGAGCTTCTTCGTTCTTCGTCACCGACTGTTTATGGATCCCTTCAGACGAACTTGACTCCAGATTTCAGGAGTATAGAATCATTTCGTCTACTTTAAAAATTACTCTTATTGTGTACTTAAATTCAACGTTTGGTTTAATCTGCATACTATGTAGTATACAAAACGCAATCTTTTAAATGTTGTAATAGGATTGAAATTAGTATGTAACTCCTACATGCGAATGTTGAGCTTAGCTGCAGATTCCTCCACCTTCCTCTTAACGTGCAACATCTGAAATCTGATGCTGTTGCAGACTTGACTCCAGGTTTCAGCAGTGGACACTATAACTCATGTGAGTAGAGATCCAGAAACAGATTCAGGTGTTTACTGAGACGAGGTGATTGTTGGGTTGGCCGACAGCCAGGCGCGAGTTGGCTTTTTTAATGGAATAATACACACCCATTCTTTGCACGCTATCGGTCATTCCAGTCTATTCAGAGTTTCAGCGTTTGGTTAATACACGGTAGTTCTACACCGACTCTACATTTCTCCTACGTGGACTTGAATGGTCAATTTGTTTTAAACACTTTATATTTTTTAGTAAGTTTAAATTAAACGAATGTTAAATTAAATCCGTTCTCAACATCAAAACCTTAAACTAAATGAAGGGTATTTTCCAACACTTTTCCTAAAACCTAAATTATTAATGTTTATACTAACTCTACGTATTCAAAATTCTACATAGTCTATCTTTGGTTTATGTATCGATATGTGATTGTTGATGTAATATACAAAGTTTAAACTTTCTTAAAATGCATTTGTCTCAATTAATAAAACTTATAATACCTAAAAGTTATAATATTCAAATTTCTGTAGAGATATAAATTATTTTACATGAATGTTTATAAATACAGAATCCTCAACACGTATGACATATATTTAAAACATTAAGCATAACGAAATCAAAGTAGTAATATTATTATTATTTGCCAAATATTTGTTAGTTCAGTAACAATTAATGCCAAACATTATAATTTAGAATGGTATTCAAATCTGGTTATGAAAAGGACCATGTGACAAGACGACAATTGGAACGATGCATAATCATTTCTGAAACTCGTAAATGAGCGGCCCTCGACAAGTGCTGATGAACAAATGACAAGTGTAGTGACGTCATGGAGGATCCCATTCAATGTTTACAATGGGGAAGTTTTGAATGTACTGTATCAACTGTGACATACAGTTTCGCTTTTTCCGATTCACCAGATGGCAATTTAGTGCTATTTATACAGTCACACTGTTACGAAAACTCATTATTTGTTTTTCCTACATATTTATTTGTTACCTATATAGTTTCCAGTTCCCGGGCAGCTTTAACTAAGTAACAGTCTATGAGAAGATATTGTCACTGAAGATATATATGTGCAAAGTCTGTTCTCTGGAAAAAAATCTGTACACTATTTATTTAAAATAACTCTGTTTTTCATGAACAGTAGGCATTTATCAAGTCAAATATATAATATTGTGTTATGTTGAAAAATTTAGAAAATGGTATTTTTTTAATTTTGCATATTTCTTTCAATATAAAAGAAAATATTTCAAACATGACTCTTCAATTATTTGGCTTACATTGTGTATAAATTATTGTTTCATACTTAATTGTATTTAAATTTATAGAGCCAAAGAACAGTATAACCTTTTAAGCGATGATGTTATTCTACTATCACATAATAAGATGGAACTAGACTAGTTCATAATGGGGTATAAACTAAATGCAGTCATCACATCACTGGTAACATAGGTCTAACAGGTGAATTGACTTTTTTATGCTTGTTAGATACTGATGGTAAAAAATGTTATAAAACACAAGTTCTGTAGCACAATACCAACAATGTTTTTGTACTTTTATTATATTTTTAATTTAATTGACAATACAAATATTAAAGAACCAAGAATTGAAACGTTTTATTTTCATTGCATATAGTTATCTACCCGATAATTATTTTACCATCGATTATTGGTTCTCATTGCTGGTGCTCTCTGTCGATGACAGCTACAGCCAACGCTTGTCAACTGCTTTTGTAAATGTAATCGTGTGTTTAATACTGTACCTATAATAAATTATTATCGTATCTGAAAAACAGTAATATTTAATGTAAATTCTGAGTATAATTTTAAACTTATCGTTTCGTTTATTTTCCTATTTTGGAGAATGTACGAGTAGAATGGTAATTTGATGAGTCAGAGTAATTGATTGTGATAATTATTTTATTCCAATATCAGCAAAGCCAGAACTTCTGTAAATGTATAGACGTACTAACGAGTAGTACACCAATATGTTTCCATGGTAACTATGTTTGTCATAAATAGTTGCATTTTAAAGAAGGGTGGGAGGTCTAATGTAGAAATATTATGCCTGAATATAAGAAAGTTGTATCATTTCAGTCCAAATTTCGAAACTCTTTGATAAGTATCTTAAAGCTTGTGATATGTCCATAACAAGCGGCCATAAACGTTTACTGGACATAATCCCGAGAGACAGCGCCATAAAGTGTTCCAGAAGAGATGTGATAGACACAATTTAATATTACAAACTTATTGTATGTGGTGTATGTGTGCAATTTGTTTTTATGATATAATATATATATATATATATATATATATATATATATATATATATATAAAATATAAAAAACAAATATATATATATTAAATTGTATAAATGGCAATAGCCTTATTTAATTTCAATAAACATTGAATCATATAAAGTACTTGCTCCGCCGGGAGTCGAACTCGGATCACTCACTTGCCGGGTGAATGTGCTACCATTACACCACAGAGCGCTTACTTTTTCCGATTCAGTTATTTTGTATTTGGTCGTATCTGTCACATATGCGTTTAAATAAGCAAACTAACATATGATCGGAAGACCAAATACCTGTCAAACGACTTTTTATTTACATTAAATTGTATAAATGGCAATAGCCTTATTTAATTTCAATAAACATTGAATCACAAAAATATATATGTGTGTGTGTGTGTGTGTGTGCGTGTGCGTGTGCGTGTACGTGCGTGCGTGCGTGCGTGCGTGCGTGCGAGCGTGTGTGTGTGTGTGTGTGTGTGTGTGTGTGTGTGTGTGTGTGTGTGTGTGTGTGTGTGTGTGTGTGTGTGTGTGTGTGTGTGTGTGTGTGTGTGTGTGTGTGTGTGTGTGTGTGTGTGTGTGTGTGTGTGTGTGTGTGTGTGTGTGTGTGTGTGTGTGTGTGTGTGTGTGTGTGTGTGTGTGTGTGTGTGTGTGTGTGTGTGTGTGTGTGTGTGTGACTATAAACGTATTGTGTGACGTACCGTTTGATAATATATAAAAAGTTTTAGAGTTAAATTTTATAATGATTCGATGAATCATGATTTTCTAATCAAAGGGCTAACAAGCTCAAGATCTTTTAAAAGGTCAAAAAACTAACAAGGCAGATTTAAGCATCACGCTTTCAATTGATTCAATTCTGTAAACACTATACAAATAGTTCTTTGATATATAGATATTTACTGATCAAAGATATTAAAGAAGGACGAGAATTAGTATGAACCGCTTAGACATGACCTGACCAAAAACACCATCAGGTACTGGGAGTAAGACCTTCACTTTTTTTCGAATTGTTTTATTTATATCTCAGAGTTCGAATATTAATTATAGAGTAGACTTATAGCTATGTGTTTATTTGAAATAGTACTTGAATATTGTGTTTTATTGTTTTTTTTTTTTTTTTTTTTTTTTTTTTTTTTTTTTTTTTTTTTTTTTTTTTTTTTTTTTTTTTTTTGACATGACAACGTCTTAAATTAGGTTGCGGCTCGGAGTCACTCATGAAAAAGGTGTAACGCCCGGTAACGTTACGATGCCCGTCCAGTGGGTCCGCCGCACGGGATAAAGCAGATAACTATGTTTATTCGTGAAAATGTGGAGTGCTTAGATTCGTCATTTACAACAACTACAACAATAAAGGTAAATAATTGTACACTGATATTTCATTATCGTAAACTATGATTGATTGATTAATTGTTAGATTGACACAAAAGTTGAGAAACTGAGTTTATAGGTTATGTCATACTATTGACAAATGTTGATAGTGTTAAGTAAATTATTAGTTTAAATCACTCTGCAATCAATCGTAATTCAGTCGATTGAGAAGAAACAGCGCGTATTGCTAGTCAAACATTTAAAATAACAAATTATAACCTCTAACCTGTCATAACAGTGCGACCAAACAAACGAACTAAACCGACCAATCACCACGCGCGGAGTTAGAATTTAACTGTGTTTAGCAAGAATTTCAAATTCCAATTTTAGTAAATGTTTTATTCAACTTTACCATTTACAATAACAAATTTTAATTAATTTCAAATTATGTACAATGTTTTAGTAAACAAAATATATTTCTATAGTTAAAATTTGTGCAATTCTTATTTTCATTCAATTCCTTGTTCCTATTGTGCAATTTAATAATATTCATATCAATAAATATTCTACCGAGAAAAAGACGTTGTCACGTAAAATCTTCGCCCGTAAAACCGACTTTACAGGCAACCATAATTTTTTTTTGTTTTTTTTTACCGCTCACTTCAAGATTGCCATGGCATGACACGCAGCTAAGAATTGCAGATTAAACTACTCAAACACTTCAACTTGCATGTAGCCACATTAGGCACCTGTGGCTGAAATATAATAAGAAATACAACCTGAATGAATTGGGTTTGTTCATCCAAAATCAAGGCTCTAATCCAAACATATGGATTTTAAGACAGTACCGCAGTTCAAACGAAAAGTAGTACAAGCTCTTGGGAGGGGAGATCTAAAAACTTACCCTTCAAAGAAGTCTAGTTAAATCACTGAACACAAATGTACAGTTTTCAGATATAAGGGTGCTACGGTGCAAAGTTCAAATTGTTTGTGAGTCCTGAGAAGCTTAATAATTAAAATTCCTTAATTGGGAGTTTCCTTGATCAGGAAGTTCACAAATGCAGACTTACACCACTCGAAATCTCAGTTTATAACAGTTATCACAAGGACCATAGTTTTTAGGTAATTAATATTTGGATAAAAGCTGATTAACAGGATTAAAATTAAACACTGTGAAAAGTTATAAAATACAAATAATTCTGGTATATCTTGACACATAAAGCCCTAACCACTGGAACCAAGAACTCTTGGTATGTCTCTTTTATAATCAGATACATACACATAGGTAATCTTATGTTACCCAAAGACACCATGTTATAAAAATATGTTATTATAGCACATAACATGCCAAATAATTGCAACCCTTTATATCTTATACATATATTTATTCATGTTTTAAATTATTACTCTAATGTTTTGTAGACGCAATTATTCTATTCAGATGTGTTCTATAACCCATCGCAGACTTGTCAAATCAAACTGAAAGGGAACGAAATATAGTAAGAATTGTTCGTAACAGAGGTAAATATTTTGCATTTTTTTTATTTAATCGATAATACTTTTGTACAAAAAAAATTAAACACAACAGATAAAATGGCAACAACTTTTCTATAATTAGTTTGACCATAATTATTATATAGATTAGTATTTTGGCTCAAGAGAAGCTCAGATTGTTCCCCCGCAATATCGGGTGGAGTGTAATATGCATAATAAACAGGTGCTAGGCAGGCTCTCGACTCTAATTTAAGGGCGGGATTATTGTTTGGGGGTCTTCAATAACAGGTTAACGTGTTTTATTATGCAAAGAATTTATTTTCTATCGAAAGTAACAAACTTCTAATGTGTCCACATGACAACATATTATACACTTTTACAATCCAAACATTCTTGTGCTGAATTTATTTTCAGGAATCAATTTAATTTGTTGCACCGTATCGTCACAGTAAGCGGTTACGTAACACTTGAAGCTGTTCCAACATTTTTGTCTCATAATTTTAAAAAAAGAAGAATTTTCTTTAAGATAGAGAAACTATTAACATAACAACTAAAAGGTTAACCTGGCATCACTTCCTGCAAGACAAAACGTTTCTTCCTCGCAGTCAGAAGAAAAGTTTATTTCGTCTACACCAGCTATTCTGAAATATATACCACCACGTTTTAGTAGTTCTTAAAACCTAATAGAGAATGATAATACCTGTTAAAAATTTACGAAAATGTGCCGCTATGGAGGGTCTTTACAAGATAGCCTAACTAAAATACTTCACAAGCAACAAATAATCCTCCCGACTAGTCGGTAGAAGTAAGTAGATTTTGTGACAGAAATATTTGTAAGTTATTTCCATCTGATTTACATTTCTCAATATCTTAAGACCCGTTCGAGATATAAAATAATTATATAACAAAAAGTTTATGAAATTTTATAAGCGTTTAAGAACAGTTTTAGTATTTTCCCTACGTTCATAAAGAACTAATTTGTGAATTTTAAAATAGTTTTAACAGCCATAGAGGTCGGCCACAACATAAAAAAGTGCTCAAAGAACTTAGTCAAGGTATTACAAGATCACTTTCTACCAAGTTTGAACTTGCTTTATCATGTCTAATGATTAAGTTACCGCAGATGGAAAATTTGTTTTGTAATAAGAGCATATTTAATTTGAGGCTTCAATAAGTATGTTCTGATAAGGACCTCCAAAAAAAGAATACTATGTATTAATACATTTTATAAATTTTATAAATAGGTACATTTAAAATATTTACAGTCATTATATGTTGGGAAACAAGAAATAACAATGATTAGTACAAAGGCTTATTTCCAGAGATGGTATCTCTGTGTTATTAGTTTAACCAACCAAGTACAGCCATATAGTAAAATATAATATAAATCATTGAATTTATCATATAACTACATTTGATCAGTGCTGCATCAAGAAACCATCAATTTCTAAGTGTAGTTAAACATCTAATATATTATATATAAAGAAAAATGGTAGTTAGCAATATTCCGGGATCCCCTTGTGAATAAAATAACAAATATAAGAATATTGGTGAAAGTTTAGAAAAAGAACTTTGTCTACAATTTAACCGCATTTTCCCTCTACTGTGTGGCGGCTTGTCTGGCGGCCTAGTCACTTACAGCGTAGTCTGCCGCCACAGACGACCGTAGCGACCTCAATAGGCTGTCATTTGTTTGTTAATACCGCACATGTATTGTCACTACTATATCACCAATATCTACTACAATTGTACGGATAATTACTCTCATATTAATAATATATCATTACTAAACATAGTTTGTATTATAAATGTTATCAATATTACATAATATACAATATACTATCAATTTGTTATTGTTTTTTACATCCCTATAAATAATGGGGTTGTATCAATGGACTTAACCGATACATTTATAAGATTTAAGGAGCAAGAATATTATTTTACCAATTCTTTACAAGTTTGGGGTATTATTTTTTTCACAAACCGCAGTATATATATACAGATTTAATCACAAAATGAACTTGCATCGCCGCGCCGGGACCCGAACCCGGAGCAATAACTTGTCGGGAGGGTATGCCAAGACTACACCACAGAGTAGCTATATTTTACGATTAAAATGTTTAATATTTGACCATATCTGTAACACATATATTTAAATAACCAGACTAACATATGCTCACATATTTGGCAAAAACGCTAGTTAATCGTATGTATGTGTAAATATATATATATATATATATATATATATATATATATATATATATATATATGCAAATTTTGAAGTTATGTGAACCTTTTACTTAATAGCTACCATAAAAAGGCCAAATACAAATTACATTACAATATTGTATACAGCTCTTTCTAAAAATTATTTTTTGTTAATTAACTCTCTTGATGCTTCAAAAACCACATTACCTATTATTAAAAATTAATTCTTAAAATAACTAAGATATGGTCGAAGAATCTATGAGATTTTTTTAATATCTATATAAACTTTACACTAATTAGGAAAACTTAAGAAAACTGCTTTAAAACCATATCCGAGTGTTTAAAAAATTCATATTGAAAACGGGTATATAATCAGGAAGGTTGCGTTATTTTTTTACGACTCACCAACATGTAACAGATATACGAGTAGATAGCACTTGTGTAGTCACGCATCTTCCTCGTATCAGGATAATACTACGATTTGCTCTGGTCCATTTCATATACATATTGATTTATACTCACTGAATACGCGGGTTTTGAACAAATTCTTTGAACTTTAAATAGGATATCATATCACCTGAACACATAATCCTATCAAATAGGATAATGCAAATTAATATTAAGGCAATTAATGTGCATTTAAAAAAATGTATATTTCTAACACACAGTTCACTGCATCAAACCCAAACATACATAAACAATGGCTGTCACCTTAAAACATTATTTGAATATAATTTTCCGGTAAATAACCTTAAAACCAGTGCTGGTTATTAACAAAAATCAGTAAACATTCACCTTGTCTCATTTTACCCGGCTTGTAAACTCCTGCCAGGATACACTTTTCTCATTACGCAATGCACAATGCCCTAAAACTCAAAGCCTACAACAAAAAGGCTGTAATCTGGAGGCACTCTTATGGTGCCATATTGAACGAAATATCACCTAATCCATACAGTTTTTATCCCAGTGCTGGGAGTTCTTGGTCACTTTCATGGGACAAATAAGAAAGTTGATTGTTGAGGTGATAAGCCTATAACATTATCTCTAACGATCCTTTATTGTTAGAGAACATATTGTACCATAGTTCAAATTCATTTATGCTGAATCGCGGTAGGAAGTAGGCTCTTATTAACTAGACGCGGTGCGGGGACTTTGTTTGTTCAGTTGGACCGGCAATCAGCTGATCGGTCAGTGACGTATCGGGTGATGCGTTTCCTCCCGGCTCGCTGGAGGTTTCAGTTCGAGTCTTGAAGCCACGACGACAAGGTCCTGTTGAGAATCGCAGCTCTTCCTCTAACCCTATAGTGTGGGATTTTAGAGTAATTCCATTTTTTTTTATCGCGTGTAAATTTAATTCAAGTTTTTTAATTTTTCTTCAGTGCGTATTAAATCCCTATCAGCCTCCGTAATCTTCAAAGTAGTAAGTCCCGTACCAGCGTTTAGTTAATATCTTTGATTTTTTATAGTGTTGTAATTAAAATTTCTAAAGTTTCCCATCTTTCAGAGTCTGAGAATTAATTACTTTTTTTGAAGTATTGTGAATTTAATTTTGGTCATAAAGTTAATATCAAGTTTTGTGTTATATTGATTTTGATTATTTTGAGAAGAGAACTTTTATTTTATTTTGTTAATTTAAACCATTTTTTGAGAAGTATAAATTTTTAGTTTCATTTCAATTTTAATTCATTTTTAATCAGACTCTTAATTAGATTTGTTCGATTGTGTGAAGTTTTGAAGAAAATCGAATCAAAAGTTTGTAAACTTTGTTAATTTTTTTTGGTAAACTTGAATTTCGGAATAAACCAAGTATTTCCGAAAAGTTGTTTAATTTATAAAGTATTAGCTCCATATAAATTTAAAATATGTGCTGTAATAACGGTACAATATAGAGAACCTTATTTGCTCCAAATAAAGAGTAACACCTCTAATATCTATTTCTAAACACATCAGAAATCTTACCATGTTAACATGTAGAATAGTATTATAAGTTGTATTATGAATCTTATTCACAAAATTTAATTTTTATTAAAGTATGCTACGAACTAAGATTAACGTTTCTTACAAAGTATACTTTTACCCGAAGATCCTGAACTTAAAAATCTACATATTTTACTGGAAACCCACTCTGAACATATTATTTTATCGTCCTTAATTATTCTGTTCATGACTCATAAATATATATATATATATATATATATATATATATATATATATATATATATATCTTCAATAAGAATAGAAAAGAATAGAAGAAAAGAACATAAAAATTCTCTATATTTCGTCATAAGACATTTTCAAGAGATATACAGAAGGTAAATAAGCAAATATATCAACAAAAAATAATAAACAAAAGAAACATCATATGTTAATAAAACTAATTTTGAATTACGTACAAAGAGTAAATAATTTTGCTTATTACAAGGAATATAAAGTTATAAATTAAAATTGTAACATGTAATTTATACATACTGCTATCCGTATCTCAAATTTAGACCATCCGGATGTTTAGTTTGTAGCACCCTCTGATGAGCTATTTCTAAATAATTTATTTTAAGTTTATGGGGGTTCTGAATTTTGTTAATACTTTTTAGAGAAAAGCATTCATCGAATTTTTTGTTATGCTCCATTGCGTGGGCCGAAATAGGATTTGATTTAATTTCAAGATTTGTATCGCTGCGATTTTTGTTCATTCTAATGTGCAATGGAGTTATAGTCTGACCAATGTAGTCCTTCGGACAGTCTTTACATGACAATTGGTAAATAACATTGCTGGATTCACAAGTCATTTTACCAATTATCGGATAATTCCTTTTCGTTGTGCTGCTACAGAAATGTTTTGAACTTATTATTAAATTACATGTTTTGCAGCGAGGCTTAAAACAGGGTTCACAGCCAAAAGGTTTGTTTAAATTTTGAGTTAGCTCATCAGAGGGTAGTTTTGGTCTTACTAATATGTTTTTCAAATTTTGAGGCTTTTTAAAAATTACTTTAGGTGGATTAGTGAATATATTTTTGGTTACAGGTGAAGCCTGTAGAATATTGTGTGCAGTTTTTATTATACCATTAATTTTGTATAGCCCTGGATGATAGGTGGTAATAAATTTTCCTTGGTTTTTATAATTCCTAGGAGTAGAGTTTTTTAATTTTTGCATGTTTATCATTTACAATTTTGTTAGGATACCCTCTATTTCTAAAAACATTTTTTAATTTTTCAGTGTGACAATAATAATCATGTTTATTAGAGCAGAGTCTGTTTGCTCTAATAGTTAGACTTTTTGGAATAGATTTTTTAACGTAACCAGGATGGTTACGTTATATATATATATATATATATATATATATATATATATATATATATATATATATATATATATAAACAATACGATGTATTCTTTGAAAATCAGTGAGTTGTGTTCCATACTCATAAACAGATTTTAACGTTTTTGAAAGGTAAGCTAATTCAAAGTAACGTTTTGGCTCAGCGCTTTCGTTTCAATACCATACATACGTTGTTTGTTTAACTATAACACAGTTGTGTGGTGACACCGTTAATGAAGTAGACTGGCTGGTAAGGTTGCCCTTTCACACACGTCAGTTCACCGAGAGCGCTGACCACTCTCATTCACTTACTATATGTCAAACCCATCCTAGTCCTCATTGACAACCCCCTCCTAGCAATTCTCCATGGGGTTCCAGTAGTGTTTCAGTGTGTGAATATTACTATGTGGCAAGTACTTGTATACATTGCAATATCAGAATAATCTGACACGAAAAATTATTCGTAATACCTGTAATTGGTTGAAAGTCCCCTTAAAAGAATGAAACTTTATTATGATTATCACGTATAAATTAGTACTTAAAATATACTACTTACATATTTTTTTTTATTTTTTTTTTGGAGGGAGAGGCAGGAAAAATGCAATTACGCACGCAGGTGGCCAGCCTGTAGTGTGGGACTCCCCTAAAAGCGGGTTTACCCACTAAAAAACCTCCTCTACTTTTAGGATTCTAACCTGGGATTGTTTATCACATTACTTCAGGCTAGGCCTAAATTTGGCTTAAGCCGTGGGGCTCGCTCCTTATCCAGCCGCTCGGTCAAGGGATCTGGGCCAATTCGCGGTCCAGATCGGGTTTCTTTTCCAGGAGGATGCCCCGTACGAACTGTGACAAACAATCCCAGTTCCCCTCATCCTCCATCATCTTTTCGCAGACCGTATCCACCGAAAAAACCCCGAGTTTTCTTGTGGCCTCCAGGCGGGGCCTTTCCCAACGCGGACAGCGGAAGAAGGTGTGTTCCGCGTCGTCGGGAACGCCTGGGCAGTAAATGCAATCCGGTGAACCGGTCTTACCCATCCGGCTCAGGTACGACTTGAAATAGCCGTGACCTGTCAGGAACTGCGTGAGGTAGTAGTCCACCTCGCCATCCCGCCTTTCGACCCATGGTTGAACCTGCTCGATGAGTCGCGCAGTCCATCGTCCTCGGGTTTCGTGCTTCCAGCTGTGTTGCCACTGCTGGAAGGTTCGGACACGCTCTTCGGATCTTGCTGCGTCCTTGCCGATCTCGCCTTGTCTCTGATAAATCGCCTTCCTCTCCCCTGCCAAGAGCTTGACAGGGATGACTCCGGCAACCACCAGGACGGCAGGCTCGGATACTGTTAATAGGCGGAACACACCCGGAGCGCAGCTTGACGCTGAACCCGGGCGAGTCGAAACCTATAACATTCCTTGGTAAGAGCGTCTGCCCACACCTCTGCCCCATAAACCTCCGCACGGACTGGACTGCGGACATCAATAACCGTCTTTTGCTGGACCGAGGACCCCCGACATTGGCCATCAGCTTACTAAGATAAGAGACCACCTTAGCAGCCTTGTCCGCCGAACGGAAGATCTGATCTCTCCAGCTTAACTTATTGTCCACCATGACTCCGAGATACTTGGCGGCACGCGTTGACTGGACCACTTCCCTCCCCACTCGCAGCGGGACGACGGTGTCAATTATATTCTTTGTGAGAATCACGATCTCCGTCTTGCTCAGAGCAAGCGAAAGACCGTGATCGGACATCCAGGCGTTGACCACTCGCATGACCTGGTTCAACTTTAGCTGGGCCAGGTCAACGTTGCGTGCGGCGATGAGAGCCGCAACGTCATCGGCGTACCCAACTAAGACGGTTTCCTCTGGCATCTCGGACCTCAGGAGGCTGTCATAAGCGATATTCCAGATATCCGGGCCGAGTATTGAACCCGGCGCGGCTCAAGAGATGACTTTCACCGTCCGCGCTCCGTCTCGAGAGTCGTATATCAGACGCCTAGAATGGAGGTAGTCCTCGATGAGCCGCAACAGATAAGTTGGAATGCGGAAGGTGTCACGAAGTGCATCCAACATATCGAACCATCTCGCTGAGTTGAAGGCATTCTTGACATCAAGCGTAACAAGAAGCACTACTCGGCGGGAGAAATGGTTGTGGCTCTCGGCTCTCTCAACTGCTTTCTGTACTTCCGTAATCGCGTCGATTGTTGATCGTCCCTTTCTGAAGCCGTACTGACGAGAGCAAAGGTCCCCGACAGCTACCACGGCAGAAATCAGGCGGGAACGGATCAACTTTTAAAAAGTTTTCCAGGCGTGTCCAGCATGCAGAGAGGTCTGTAGTACGACGGCAGTGACGATCCTCTCCATGGTGGCGCCCTCCATGATGGAGGGTGGAGAGCGGGCGCCGAGTTTCTGGGTCACAACTTTGTAACCCAAACCCCAAGGATCGGAATTGACGTCGTCCCGAAGTTTCCTCCAGCTATTCGCCTTGCTCCTGTTGATGGCTCGGCGGAGAGACTTTCTCGCAGCTTTGTAGACATCCGACTTACGAACTCTATCTGCAGGAATTCTCGCTCTAGTGGCGGCACGTTTTGCTCTAAGACATGTTCTTCTGAGTTCTACAATCTCTTCAGTCCACCAGTAGACGGGTTGCTTGTCGCGGCGGAGTTTCCTTCGCGGCACAGACCGGTCACAGGCCGAGACAATAAGTTCCATCGTGGATGTTACTAAAGCCTCAGCGCCAGCTACCCGAGAGATGACATTGGTGAACTTGACCACGTCCAGTTTATTGGTGCTCCACCGGCGTGGCTCTTCCCGAGATGCGGAAACTCTACGGTTTAAATCATGCAGATCAAAAACAATGTACTGGTGGTTACTACCCGTGTAATCCTCCACCACCCTCCAGCCAGAGATCCTCGAAAGAAGAGACTCAGACGCGAAGGTTACGTCAGGAATCGTGCCTCTCTGCCCGGGGCGCCTGAAAGTAGGCGTGTCGCCCTGGTTGAAGACGACGAGCCCGGCCCTGGCGATGAAGTCCAAGATGTATTTCCCCCGGGAGTTGGTAGAGGGCATTCCCCACTCGACGGCCCTCGCGTTGAAATCACCGCCAACGACAACGTACCCAGTGGTGCCGAGCACGCTCTCCTCCAAACGATTAATCTTGTCGCGGAAGTCTTGGATGGCCTCTTTTGGGGTGAGGTAGCAACTGAAGAAAGTTATATCCCTACACCTTATCCAGACGAATCCTCGACCACGTCCGTGACTCCGCACCATGACTTCTTGTGAGTTCCGGGCCCAGAAAGCAGCAGTACCGAGACTGTCTGGGATCCAAATGCTTGGGTCCCTGTCCCGATACTGCTCGCTGACCAGGAGCGCGTCGACACCGAGTTCTCGGGCGAGCTGATTTAGAAGATTATCAGACCCTCAGGATCTTTGAAGATTGGCCTGTAGGATACGGATTATTGGCCTCTGCCTTTTGCCTGTTCGAGTGCGGATTTAAAAATACCTGACCAGAACCAGGTAAGTGACCAAGAGCATTCCCAGCAGAACCTGCCTCCTTGCAGAGGAAACAGGAGAGGCTCGAGGTGCAGTCTTTCTTCTTGTGGCCTTGGTCTCCGCACCGGAGGCAATTGAAAATTCGGTCGGGCCCTCTGCAGGTACGGGAAGAGTGACCGAACGCTAGGCACCGGTAGCATCTTTGCACGATGACCCTTTGTTTGAGCCTGCAACTCGCCCATCCGACTCTCAGGTGCTGGAGGCTAAGCAGCTTATTAGCGTGCTTCTCGCCCAATTCAGCAATTGCCATACGCTGCTGGCTCCGCTTTGGTTTTGTCAACCAGATCTTGAGACCTCCCGTTTCTCCCGGTAGTTCTGGAAGCGCCTTCTTTAACGCTCTGATCACCTCGTCCTCTGTAGATAGAGCGTCTAGGTCTCGGATCTCTACTGAACATCTCGGTTGAAGGGTTCGAATTGAGCCTTTGTCACCAAGAGCGGTTTAGAGGGAAGCAGTAAAACCATCCTTGTCCTTCTATTTTCCCAGTTCGAGGAGAACATCCCCGTTCTGGGTTCGTCGGATGGACTTGATTGTAGTCTCCGTCTCTTCCGGTTTCGCCTGGGTTTTAATCTGTCCTAGGACATCGGCGAAAGATCGCCCCCCTAAGGGTTTGATCAAAATCGCCTCAGCCCTAGGCTTTTTGAGCCTGGGTCGTGAAGGCTTCCTGGAAGTTTTGCTAGGGGTCTCCTTAACCGGTTCAGAGACTTGGGCTTTCTTCTTCCCTTTTGCAGGCGTCTTTTTTTGAGGCAGCCTCGGCGCGCTTTAGCTGTCGTGCAGGAACCCCTACCAGAGCAGGAACTAAAGCAGCAGCCGGAACGCCCTCAGTCTGCGTGGAAGCAGAGAAGAAGACTGGATTCGGCGCTGGATCCAATTCCCCAAGCTCAGGGCTTCCCAACGAAGAACCTCTCTGCCGCTTTGCTCGCTTTCTGGCTTTATATAATACAGGGTGACCACCGGGAACCGGACGTTTTTGGAATTGCTAGTACACGTTCAGCCAAGATGGGAGAGGGGGGAGAGTGTGGTTAATGACCTCGCTATACAATGCCATTTCAGTAGCCATGGAGCAGTAGACAGTGGAGCATCGCATGTTTGCATACGACGCGTATGTGCAAAATGGCGAGTCTGTTACAACGGTACAACGGCTTTTTCGCACTCATTTCAGCCTTGAACGCCATGGTACGGTTCCTACCCGCAATACTATTCTCAGGTGGGTTCAAAATCTGAGAACGACAGGAGTTATTTTAAAGAAAAAATCTCCTGGCCCAAGGAAGACCGTAAGGGCGCCGGAAAACGTCGAGAGGGTAAGACTAGCCCTCATTCGGAGCCCAAGTCGTTCAGCAAGAAGACATGCAAGTGAAGTAAGGTTAAAGCGTGAATCAGTGCGGAAAATTTTGCAAAGTGATTTAAAATTTCATCCCTATAAAATGTGTGTTGTTCAGAAGCTAAAGGAAAGAGATTACGCTCAGCGAGAGGACTTCGCCATTCACATGCAAGTGTTGCTCGAAGGTAATGACAGCACAATAATCATTATGAGTGATGAGGCACATTTTAATTTAAATGGAGAAGTTAACAAGCAAAATCTACGTTGCTGGGTAACCAAGAATCCTCGCATAATTCACCAAAAACCTCTCCATTCAGAACGTGTAACTGTGTGGTGTGCGGTTGCACTTTTGGAATTATTGGTCCATATTTTTTTTAATGTGAAAATGGAGCCTCAGTAACAGTCAACTCCGAACGTTACACTCACATGCTGAACACTTTCTTACGTGCACAACTGAGAAGACGAGGTCTAGACAGAAATGGACACGTTTATTTTCAACAAGATGGTGCCACACCGCATACTGCTCGCTTGTCAATGGCTGTGGTCCGTCAGATGTTTCCAGGAAGGGTCATTTCCCGTTTTGGCGACATCCAGTGGCCCCCAAGGTCACCAGACTTGACGACTTGTGACTTTTTTTTGTGGGGATACCTCAAATCACGAGTCTACAACAACAAACCTCGCACCTTGGCAGAGCTAAAGGATGCAATCAAGACCGAAGTGGCAGAAATTGATCAAGAGCTTCTCGAACGTGTACATGCGGATTTTCTTAAAAGGTTAGAAACCTGCATTCAAGAAAATGGACACCATCTATTTGACGTTATATTCCATAAGTAACATTGTTCTTAAATGGTATGTAAGTACAAACATTTCTATGTAATAAAATAAGTTTTATGTTAAAAAATAAGTGGTTTATGTTTATTTAAAAAACGTCCGGTTCCCGGTGGTCACCCTGTACTTATATACAGAGTGATTCATAAAAGGTGTGCAATATTTCAGGACTTGATACAGGTCATCAAAACAAGGAAAACACTCCATTGCACATGGGTCCAGAAACGTACAATTTACTGTCTGTCTGTCTGTTTGTGTTTTTATTGTAAACCATCATAAATAAGAAACTACAAGAGATAACGAGTTGAAATTTGGTACACTTACTTTAGGTATCTCTTTCTAAAATGGAACAAAATAAACTTAATTTTGCTCATTTTGTTAGAAAATGGTGTACAGATAAATTCTTTAAATAATCATTACTTTAAGGGCTTTTATTTAAAATAAAACTTTTAAATGAAAAAAGTGCGCTATTTTCTTATAAAAACGACAATATCTTTTTTGCACCGATATTCATATTATTAACAAAACTGTGAATTTTTTTGTAAACCTATTACAAGTCTTTTTGCAAAAAGGCTGCTGAGTCTAGACTGGGCAGTTATTATGAGTGGCCAGTGCATTCTAAAATTCAGAATACAAATCAAAAATTTTTTTGAACAAACATAACAAATAAAAACAACTTTACTGTATATTTGTAAAATTCTTGTAACACCGGATCAGGAATATTAGGTTTTTAATCAGCTGCCAATTAGAGGTCAGCTGTTTTAGTAATCAGCTGTTTTAGCAATCAGCTGTTTTAGCAATCAGCTGTTTTTACAAGTTTTATTGTAACAATGGTGTTTAATTATTTCAAATTGTCTCATAAGGATTTGCCTACAACATGGCCACCTTTAGTAGACAAGAGTATGCTGATATTGTTTTTGTTTATGGATTGTGTAACGGGAATTCACTTCAAGCTTGTGCTGAGTATGCAAGACGATATCCCAACAGGCGTCATCCATCAAGAGCAGTGTTTTCAAGAACTTTTCAACGTTTGTCAGACACAGGATCTACAGATAACCTCAAACATAACGCTGGTCGCATTCCACATCACACGGTAGAGGAAGAAGAAGACGTAATTAATATGGTTGATGATGATCCAACAATTAGCACACGTCGTGTGGGTACACGTTTAGGAATGTCACAAAGTTTTGTTTGGGAGACTTTAAAGCGAGAGGAAATGTACCCATATCATGTACAAACTGTACAGGCGTTGCAACCTGGTGATAGTGTGAGGAGGGTTATATTTTGTGAATGGTTGTTAAATGAAGTAGAAAACAACCAAAACTTCATCTCTAGTGTAATGTGGACGGATGAATCACACTTCAGTAGGGATGGGATAAACAATTTCCATAACACCCATATCTGGTCAATAAACAATCCTCATGAGACGAGACAAAGCGTTTTCAACAAAGATTTGGTTGCAATGTCTGGGCATCCATTTACAATGGACGCCTTTACATGCAAGCTCTGGGTAATGTACCTCTCAATGGTGTATCATATCTTGTACTTAAACTTACTCCAAACAACAGTTGAAGACATTCTAGATGAAATTCCTCTTGGTGATCGCCGCACACTGTGGTATCAACTAGATGGTGCACCACCTCACAACGCTAGGATTGTGACAGATCACCTAAATGCTGAGTTTCCTAATAGGTGGATAGGGAACGCTGGACCCGTGAACTGGCCACCAAGATCTCCCGACCTAAATCCATTGGACTTCTACTTATGGGGGCACATAAAGCAGTGTGTTTATTCCCAACAGATTAACAACCGAGATCAGCTGATGGGACTAGTAGAGGCAGCATGTAATATGGTACGCAATGGCAACAATGTATTGCCACGAGTCTACCAGTCCCTCATACGCAGATGTCAAGCCTGCATTAGAGCAAGAGGAGGCCATTTTTAACATCTTCTCTAAATATGAGTTATTGTTTGTTATTTTATCTTCTCATTTGTTACTATTTGTTATATGTGAAAGTGAATTAAAAATGTAAATTAAACATTTTTATTTCAATGCTAAATTGTGTAACTTGTAATAGGTTTAAAGAAAAAATCACAGTTTTGTTAATAATTTGAATATTGAAACATACATGGTATCGTTGTTTTCTGAAGACAACAGCGCACATATTTTGCATTTAAAAGTTTTATTTTAAATAAAATCCCTTAAAATTATGATTATTTAAAGAATTTATCTGTCCACCATTTTCTAACAAAATGAGCAAAATTAAGTTTATTTTGTTCCATTTTAGAAAGAGATACCTAAAGTAAGTGTACCAAATTTCAACTCGTTATCTCTTGTGGTTTCTTGTTTATGATGGTTTACAAGAAAAACACAAACAGACAGACAGACAGTAAACGGTACGTTTCCGGACCCATCTGCAATGGAGTTTTTTCCTTGTTTTGATGACCTGTATCAAGTCCTGAAATATTGCACACCTTTTATGAATCACCCTGTATATATACTTATATTAATATTGTACTTAATATTATTAAGTTATTGTGTTTAAAAGAAAGTCTGCACTTGATTATAAGGTAAATAATTGTAATTTGGTTTATGTCATTATTAAATGATGTTAGTACGACAGATTGTGATAATATTACATCAATATGTATTAACACATGTTGAGTATAATGAACGAGAATTGAAGTTAATATTATCAGTTACAAAGTTTCAGATCACAAGTCGCACAGGCTTTGTCTTTGTTGGTCAACAATCAACTTGTCGTTATCTCGAGCTAACACTCGCTCTATGAGCTCTCTTATTGGTTTCTTAACATTTTCATGGATTTATCCTTTAAAAATATTAAGCAAAAATGTATATCTCGATAGGTGTTTTTGAATAATATTTTCAAACTTGGTACTTGGTAGAAACCTAAATATTAACATTTGTATAAGACTACTACAATAATAGTATTTGTACCGTAAATTAGTTAATTAAATTTCATACAATGTAAATTTCGCAACCTAATCAGCCAGTATAATATAATATTATTTTACATCCAATGTTCCGGAACTAAATTATTGGGCGGAGTAACTACCTAATTGGCACGCGTATGAATTTTTTCTTCTAACCCTTTGTAGCAGCCCAACTACGTAACCCATCAGACCTCGCGCGCTTTGTCCGTAAGTAAAATTTATCTTTTCGTATTATTAAATTAGCCCTTTGATGCCGAACATATAAAATGAATGTAACGTAAAGTAAAGATGTGAATAGTAAAGTAACTTACCCTTGAAGATCTTTTATTTGCTTGATGGAGATAGATAAAGGTTGTGGCGTCGTCCTTATGGCGACGAGCACGTTGTTATAAATAGTAATTTGTATCATTAAATGGCTAATACCGTCGCGAATTTGTTTTAGGCGAGTTTACGTAGCTGATGTATCTCACGTGTTGTTTGAATAGATGGCTACCATTTCCCAACTTCTACTCCTCTTCTAGAAATAACCATTCTTAGACTACAGCTTCAATGTCTCGTGCCAAGACGCCGACACCCGGGTTGTGAGTCTACCTATTGCGAAGGGAAGTGAAATATTATTGTTTTGTAAAGTAAAACGTCGTACGCATAATTCAATAGAACATTGGATATTTTAGGCCCACCTAGAAGATATACTTTTTAGTTATTATATTATAATTGGCAGCAACGTGGCATTACATAACTTTTCCTTTACCATCTAAAAGTGTTGCTTTTAAGTTTTCGTAATTAAACTGAACTTATAAGTAAACTTTGTATTTCTAGTATTTATTACTACGACCTCAGAAGTCACCACCCCCATGTGTTATCGTCATACGGTACATATTTTAGACGATGGAAACTTATCTTGCAGCAAGTCTAAAAATATTTTGAATCCTAATCTTAAGGGGTACCTGTCACAATAATTGAAAACTCGATAAATTACAAGAGGGGCAGACAACACAGTCTTCAAAACTGTCTTTTAATCAACAAATAAATGTTAATTGTAGATATAAAGCTTTCTCAAATTTTATACCCTCATTATTTTGCTTTCTCCTCATTGCTAAATTCTTCAACAAATACTTTTACAGTATACACAGTTGCTATATACTTGTATATTTGTGCTTGCGTTTGAGCTTCTAATATTCCCAGAGGGTAAGATATCTCAATAATGTCTTGCGTATAAGCTACTCTGAGATACTATTAAAATATATAACAAATCTTCAAAATACTTTGTACATTAAATATCCGACTTACGTCTCAAAGAATCCCTATAAATAATTAAGATACAAAACAATATCTTCCAACAGTAACTACTTTTACAGTAATTGCTAAAATGCCTCTTGGATATGCCAGTTTAGCTTATTTAATGAGCGCAACAAAATGGAACATAAATTCTAAGTTATTAATTAAATTTAAGAGAAATGTATAACAGGTTTAAACATTTTACATCTTTATTGTTTAAACCAAGAGAATAATGGATTTTCCTACAAAATCATCTTTGTAGATAGATTACGTACTGTATCAAAGAAAGTGGAAGGACCATTGCGCCAAGCGATATTCTATCAGAGAGCTATTATCCTTTTAAGACATCAAGTTGATAAAGTGCTCCAGTTGATGTTAATGGTAATTAATTAGATTCTTACAGTTGTAACCATTTGTGTACAACTGTATAAAGAGCGAAAGACAATGGCTAATACAAACTGTCTAACATCTGGGAACACGGTGGAAAATTGTCCCCACATGTGCAGTAGTTAGTTTATATTTAAAAGTGTAAAAAATTTAACAACCAATAGAACAGAAACTAGTTAACACGTGGATAGACAGTAAATAATGCCAGTTTAACTAGATAGGACAATTTATTGGATGTATTCTCTAAACTCTTATGAAACTCGTTATTTGGCTGAGCATTAGCAAAGCCTATCTCGGAGCTGAAAAACTACATCTCTGTCTGTATGTTAGTTTGTCCGCACAATATTACAAAAACAACCTGACCTATAGACTTAAGATTTTGCATGAAGCTTCATTTACAAAAATATATAGATAAGAAAGATAATTTTGTAAGTCTTGCCATGGTATTTTTACATTTTTAAATTGGTCCTATAGGTAACCATGATGACAAACTAGAAAATCTTAGGATAAATCAATTCATAAACAAACTGAGGTACAACCGTATGACATTTTTAACACACAGCATAGTAAAAAAATTAAAACTGCCCACAAAATATCCCACATGCTTAACTATCCGCAAAATATTGCAAGAACTATTTAATATGTAGACTTTGAATTTTGATTGGAATTAGTTTCTTACATGAGCTGCAATAAATAATTACTTATAATTATCCGGTGATAAATTTGTTTAAAAACTCAAAAAGAAATCTGTCAGAATAACTTCAAGTTTGAATTTTAGAGAGTCGTGTCGGAGGCTTAGTTTTGCTAATCTTATTCTATCTCTAAATAATTGTGGTGGTTCTGTAGTGTAAATCAAAGAGTGCTTTGGAACAGGGCAGGGACAACTACAGAGTTCAGCATCTTCAACTAGTAGCTTTTGAAGCTATAGTTTCACAGGTTGGCGCCAAGTTCATCAATAGGCCTTCTAAAGGGACAAAGCAAATAGATGACTTTAATTATTATAGAACTGCATTGAGGCGTCTATTGATATCAAACGGGTTTTATTCGGTGAGCGAGTATATGGACAGTCTCTGGAGTAGCTAATTGGCAATTAGAAAATATGTGTCTGCCGCACAAGTGTGAGTGAACAATGTATGTGTGAAGTAGAGTGAAGGGCAGGGAGTTCTAAAACAAATTACGCTTGTACACTTTGCTAACAGCAATAAATATATAAATAAAAAATAATGGTGCGTGTTCACCAATGGGATTTTGCTGAGCGTCATTGAAGCCCAACGTCAATAGACTGGCATAATTACTATTTTATCTACTAAGGAGGTGTAACAATTTCTTTTTTTTAGTGAAATAAGCTATTTAAAACTTAGTATGCAACCTCAGCTGAACATGTAACATGACACGTTGTGTGGCGCACTCCTGCCTTGTGAATAAAATACACAATACAGATTATAAATGGTTAACTTGTGGGTTGTAGCTGACAACGAAGAAACGTTCTTTTTTGTTCAATATAAGTCATTACTTTCAGTAATTTAACAACTAAAAATCACTTGTTTGGATGTAGTTCGCTGTACATAATTTTATAGTGATCTTGAAAAGTGCTGTCATTACTATAACTTAGAACGCTTTACGGAAAACAAATATCTAATACTGGACTAAATTTTAAAACTTAAAATATTTTGGGGATAAAATTATTATGTATTAGTTTCCAATAAAACAGTATGTAATATTTTATGGTTCTAGTCACTCTTTTTCGACTTTGTAAATTACTGTTTGTACTGACAAATATTATTCAACAGTTCATGACTAGAGAAGTGAAATTCACTCTAATGTGACTACAATAATCAGGTTCGATTCGACCAAAGTCCTGCAAGTCCAGGTCTCATCACCAGGTTCATTCATGTAACGTAGTACAAACAAACTTTATAAGTAAACAGACAAACAAAATAGCTACGGCTACAGTTTGTTTAAACTAAGTAACGACAAGTCAAACGCCAAGTTCATCAATGTTGCTTAAATCTTTGATGGGACTTCCAAATCCCCTGAAAGTGAAACTCCAAGTTCTCCGCCTTTCAGAAGATGAGCACCCTTTCAAATCTCCATCATGCTATGCTATTGTGTTTTTAAATTAATACAGGTGTTTTACAACTAGAAAAACTAAAACAGATAGGTTTGTTTATAAGACTATCCAGTTTAGTTAAAGTTGTTTAAAATTGTGTGTTTGTTTCTTACATTATAACGTAACCAATCCGAGTACTTAACTAAAACAATTTATTTTTAGAACACAATTTAATAAGGGATACCTCTGCTAGCCTCGATAAATTCCTAATAACTCATAGTGTCGAACCTGCTTACTGCAATTTCCTGAAAAACTCTTTAAACCGCTTTATAGTTTTATTAACTGTATACCAAAATAGAATATCAATCAGTTTAAGAATGTACATATAGTATTAGTTCAATATATTAGTGTTCTGAAGTAAATTGGTAAAATTATCTTTTTGGGCTTAAAGAACTAGAATGCAGTTGTTTGCAATAAAAATATTTCGTGACAAAATATACAAACATTAATACAAACTAGTAATACGTTCGTTGCCCAAGGTTTACAGTACATGCGAATGTGATATGTTGCAGCGTCGCGTCGTTCGGTAGTGAAAGTGATGTTAAGTATTAAACTTGGACCTGCCTCAAAACAACCACCACCTATATAATATACATAGCTGTCTGTGTCACCACAAACCGATGATGTTACTGGTGGTGTGGTGGGGTAGAGGGGAATACCTCAACTGGCAAGTTACATGCCAACAACTGTTCTTAGGTTTTCGCAATATACAAGAGCAAAGGCGAGGGCTTCTTAATCTTCCATGGGGATAAAATAAAAATAATTTACCTACATTAACACGAACATGTTATATTTTATTTCCCTAGCCTCCCTACAAGCTCAAAATTAAGTTTTATAGAGGGTTAAAATGAGAGTGTAACAAATTTTCTACTATAGTAGAGAGATGTTTAGGCACTACTCAACCCAAAGAAACAATGCAAAACAAATGATTGATTTTACAAATATGTTCTTGTTACGTGCACATTCAAATACTGCAGTGTACAAAACTTTAAGTATGAAGCACGAATGGGAGTAGGCTGCCATGCCCAATGTTACATATCAGTGCGTCAGGGAATAAAACAACCATGCAATTGATTTAAATCTCATCCAAGGTTTGTAATTTAACTGGTAAAAGGCATATTAATTTCAAACAAACACTCCAATAATATAGGTTTTTTATTTTCGTTTTTTTTTCATTTATATTTGTTTGTCAAAACAAAAAAACCTATATTATTGGAGCGTTTGTTTTAAATTACTATCTAATTTCCAATAAGAAGAGAGCTTCAAGAATGGTAAAAGACAGTTATACACAAAATGTATTAAAAAAACCTAATATCCTTAAATATTTACGCTCCGAAAGAATTCTTGTTGATACTATTAATAGTCATTTATCTTCTTAATTTATCTATATTTAGTCGTATAAAGGGTTCTCATTGAAGTTCATGAAGTTCTATATTTGTAAATATCACTTCATTTAGAATAGTAAAAAGAATTATTATTTTTATTTTGAGGCCTTTCGACAGTACTTTCATCAGACCATTCAGGAAATTCTTTCTGAACCATAAATACAAAAAGTTCATTTGCGTAAATTTTTCAAGCAGTCACACATAAGATATTTTATTTTAAGTTGTGGTGTACTTTGTTATATAAGATAATTTATTAGAAAGTAAAGCCAAAAAGAAATACATTAAAAACACACAGACAACCATTTTATCAAGGAGCCTAAAACACATAGGCTTTGCACTGCAGGGACAATTTTTTTAATACAAAAAATATGTGAATACTGATATTGCCTACCCAACAAAAATAGCTTGAGAATTAAATTTTTTAATCCAAAAGATGCTGAAGAATATCTAAATAAATCATGAATGTGTCGCATACAAAGTGATAACTGCGAAAGATATATAGGATAAACAAATAAAGTGAATAAAAGAATATTATTACAGGAGATTTAAATTAATTACTTAATTAAAGTAATTAACTTAAATTTAATATAGGAGATCATTCTAAAGTTCTAAGAAAATTTAAATTATTGAAACATTTTACAACACCTAGATATTTGAAAGCATGGGTTATTTCATACATAAATCAAACCAAAATAAGTTATATAATCATAAAGACGGACGAATAAAAAACTCTAATTACTTTCAAAATTATTACACGCATAATATTCAAATATGTACATATTATAGTTGTAAGTTATGATTCGGCTTTATTTTAAAACCACCCCACGCGTGACAATTTATTATTAAAGTCTCATATGTATGCCTGTTATTAAAAATTTAAATAAATTAATTTGTTGTATTATGTATTATTATATGGTGATTTACTTCTCTGTCGAAAGGCCTCACAAAATGAAAGTATAAATATTGGTTTGTTTTATATTATAAATTAAGCGGTATTTACAAGTGATGTAACCAATACAAGTTCCATTTTCCAAATGTTTATATTTGTTTTAAATCTTTAGTACTAGGCGACATATTTTTGATATGGTTAGTACAGTACTATAGTTAAAAGTTTTTAATCGTGTCAATGAAATTACGACATCGGTTAAATCTTTAATAGCGGTTAACAATTTTGAGAGGAAAGTCTTGGTCGCTCATTGCCAATTGTGCTGAGTCGCTTTGTACTGCCAAAAAGTTATCAGTGAACCCACGTCGCCTCTCGCCTCCATCAAAAAGACATTAAGGTTTTAGGAAAAGCCGAGTTTGTAACATTCGTGAGAGGGAAAGCTATATTTTACTGTTTCATTATCAACTTAGAACTTTTACAGTCTCTTACCCAAATAATATTCAAACACATTACATAATATGTTAATCGTTAAATGTTGCTGATTGTTATAAACATCCATCTATTTCGTGTTATGATTCCATTAGTAAACCTAAAGTTATCAATAAAAATAACAGTTATTTCTGAACACAGTCATTTTGGGCGTCATCTTCCAAGCAATTTGTAAATTTCATTGCGTTATGTTTTCGCGTGATATACTGAATCTCCTCCACACTGAACACTTAACTGCAGTA
This sequence comes from Homalodisca vitripennis, assembly GCF_021130785.1. Taxonomy (NCBI): domain Eukaryota; kingdom Metazoa; phylum Arthropoda; class Insecta; order Hemiptera; family Cicadellidae; genus Homalodisca; species Homalodisca vitripennis. The sequence goes on along the minus strand of NC_060210.1, from coordinate 79,559,720 downwards.
GGCGACGCGTTGTGTCACATGGACTGGTAGTGCTATAGAGACTGAGCAAGAAAACAAATATCTAAATGCATATTTTCATAACACGCTTAAAAAATACTTATTTTGCACCCTAGTATGTGTAAGAATTTCACTATAACTAAAAGGTGAAAATAAAACTAATCTTATATTTTAAAACGCCCTGTGTAGATTAATACAGTAGTTATTTTCCTTTTTCGCTAAACTTATTAAATTATAAAGGTATTCCTCTATTCATTTTATATGTTATCAGACACATTTCTTCTTCTAGTTCCACAAGGAGAGAACTACTTAAATTCAGTAGGCGATAACAAATTTATTCAAGTAAAGTTATTAAAATCAAAAACTGGGTATTGAAGTAAATAAAAGTGTGATCGTTTAAAAATTAAATAACTAAAATAAAATACTAATATTTGAAATGTTAGAAATATATGTACTTTAGCAAGCAGTAGTGGCTGTCGCTGCAATGAGGGACGACTGATTAATAGGCTGTGGCAATCTGGTCAAGAGTCCTTTTTGTAGATTAGATTATTTTCCACGTTGGCTACTGTGAAGGAAAAATTGTATTAGTAAGAAATTCGCAGACAAATATAGAAGCTAAGTTGAGCAATCAGATACAAATGTTGTTGGACATGAATATCGATTCATGGCCTACCCATCATAATTGAATAAATTATTCAGTTTATTGGAAAACATAATTCTTCAGACGTGAATGGTGGTCAATTAAGTAGATTTATTGGTGCCAGTTAGGTTCAAAGCCCACAATGATTAAATCGTTGTTGCATATTGCATTCATAGCCTGCTTGCTGCACGTGGCTGTGCAATTAGCATAACTTATGAGCCGTAGGGCAATAACAGTAAACTTCTAGGCTTAGCTAGTCTATCTATTTTTAGTGCCACTCAGAAAATAAAATCATTTATCAGTATACATAGTAATTAATTATTATCTTGTGGGCTGCTCATAATTAATTGGACAAGATGTATAGACTGATGACATCGTAGCTAGTTATTCACCAGTCCACTAATATCCGACCTCTGGTTGCCTGATCTCCTGCGGTGTGCATGGGCTAGGTTCGAATTAAGTCCTCCATACTTTATCTACGAGCTCTACCATTTTGCTACCGAACAGTGACCCCGAGGGGATCGTCGATAACCTGGATGATCGCCAAGTACTAGTCGAACAGGTAAGGTGAAAACAGGGCGGTTATCCTACTCCTGTACCATACACTCCTCTTTATATTGTGACCGTAATCGTAAATCCATGTGAGGAGTAAACTTGGTATCTTGTAGCGTTTGTTGAACCCACCACCTACGAGCATACTATAAATCATATACCTGCCTATTCAGCGCCCTTGTTCCCTTTTCCGACGTGTTATCTTTGACATTTTAATCCTTGAACCACCTATCCAATTATAAGCTAAACGACTTGCAGCGATTATATTGATATACTTGTGATGAATTTTTCTTCACAGGTAGACAATTCCTAGTACCTTTAAAAGGACTAGTGAAAATCTGTTTATTTACTTTAAAAGTGTGAACATTTCATGAACAACACAATAAAAGTAAAATACCAATACAATGTTTAGGTAACTAAAGTTCTTCTTTGATCCATATGACGAAGACACAAAGGGTCACCAGTCAGTAATAGCATTAATGCCTCATGGAGAAGATTTTCAGATAGCCAAATTATAATGCATTGGAAACATCCAAAAGCGGATTGTATTCGACTACGTAAGTTGAATCCGATGATAACGGCTTACAACTTACAGATGGCAAACCTCTGAACGGAAAAACCACCTTTAATATGGTGTTATTGACCAGCTCCAATCATATTAAGGCCAAACCATGAGAAAAGTTAATACAGTTGAAGAAATGAAGTAATTCATATGGTTTCTAATATTTTATTACAAGTTAAAAATTTATGAAAACCCTTAACATAGCATTTTCCCAAAGGGTGCTAAAAGCATGTGCAAGTGTCATATGTCTATTGTTACTGGTGAGACAAACATGCATATTATACTCCTTTGCCACTATGGAGTTTGCCATAAAGGACAGTGTGTAGGAGTTTCTGTGATACGGATTATCTTACAAAGTGCAAAGTCAGTAATTTGCGCTCACATCCCAAAAACTCGATTTGTGGGATTAAAGCTTTGCATTTTAGAGTGTATGTGGCTGTTCCTTTATTTAATATTGGCCAAGTCGTAAAGTATAAAGCTCTACAGAAGTTGGACATAGATATTGGCAAAAAATCCATTGCAGCAATATCGTGCCCTTGACATAGCTACGAAATTCGATCGTGCTTCTGCAGAATTGAAAAAAGGCAAGGCAGACCAAGGGACAATTTAAAAGGAATTTGGAGGATAAAGAAGAGGACTCATACAATCCATGTTTATGGGCCTGGCATGTTTACATAACTTATGAGTAAATTATTGCGTTATTTTATGTAACGCTCATTTAAAATCCCGATTCCCAAAAACTATATTTTTAAAACTGTTGAACACTTCATTCAATGCTGTGAGATATATCAAGGTAAATTTCTTATACAATTTATATCATGGCATTAGTTAAAGTGTACTTCTAATGTGTATGTGGTAAAAATTCCATCCTGATAACGTGTTACGTAAATTAGATAAATTAACATGTGCAATATAGAACGAACCGGGGTTCCTTTATATTGACATTTGAATGAAAAATTATAATACTCTACTAAATCAATAAGTGAAGAATTTCAAATATTTGCTTTTAAAGGATTGTCATAAATATATAATTCTTCGCAGTCAGTAATCAAAACAATATTATGTAACACTTCCAGGCTTAAAAAAATCACAGAGATGTTTTGCTGCGATGACGAGACAGTGATGATATTGTAGTAGGATATTGGCCTGCCAGCTGCTCTTCTACTTCCATCTACTTGCTTGCAATACACCTTTTCCACCAGCCTGCCCGCCTTTCTATGCAAACCATTAACATACTCGTATTTAGTCCAGTTTCTTGTAACATGGTTTTATTACTGTAATATTTACAGAACATTTATTTTATATTATATAAAATACTGTATGCTGTTTAAGCTAATAGTAACAACAAGCCTCTTTCCCTCACTTACGAGTTTTAACCAGTTTTCAGCAGGAAATTCTCAACGTTTGGAATAATCTAACCGAAAATAACTGGATGAAACATTCGAGAGAAGGCTACTCCATATTCTTCTTTAATATGGAAAACTTTGCCAAACTCTATGGATACTATCCTGCCTTCAAAACAGGATTGATCCGCAGCTTTTAACACCACATTGCAAATTATATACTGGTAACTTAAATAACATAAATAACGTACGTTTACTTTAAAAGACAGCCCCATATAGCAAATCATTTTTGGTTTGCTAATTATATCTTGTACAAATGCTTTGGTACAAATTATTATTTTTATGTTGAAAAATTAGACATGGATATAAAAAAGCAGGTAATTCTTCCTTGTCAACCTCAGAAAAGAAAAGGGCACATGCTTAGCAATCGAAATTTAGCAATCAACAATTTTCACTTGCGTAATCATAAATATATTAAATGATTACTATATATATATATATATATATATATATATATATATATATATATATATACAAAAATCCCATCCTTACAAGTTAATATGCCCATCAAATTAACGTTTTTCCAAATTGTATTTATTAAACTAAAAGTCTTTCACCGCTTGCATTCCTTACAATTATTTACCATAGACGGCGCGAGTCGATGCTTTCACGTTCATCGAGGTGTAGTGGCACCAGTCAAATAGGTTCACCCCCAAAGATGATCCAAAGTCTCTTTGGAACATACCCCAGAAGACTCTTAACTGCATTCCTGCTACCTTATTCTTGCGCTAGCCATCGTACGGTACGTGATGTGCATGTCGCGTCCTACCACATCGTCCAGTTTATCATTGTTCGTACCCTAACAATGTAGACTTTTAGTTAGCAAGTTTCATTAAATTTTAATTGTAATGTTAAAATGTTGTTGAACTGAGAAAAACTGTATAGGATCTGTTGTTTAAATGATTGACTGAATAGAGAAAGTAACTGGTAAATATTATTTAACTTTATTATAACTATGTACAGGAATTTCAAAAGTATACAGTTTGATATTGGATTCACTCAATAATTAGCAATAACCACTACTAAGAAGAAAACCATAAAATGTTATTAGAAACTAAAGTTACAATAAAGCAGGCATGTGCTTATTAAAGTACATTTACCTGTATAATGGCAATATTTATATCTATCGTATGGGCAATGTTTTATAATAACGTTTTTAATACATGTGAATATTTTTTTGTTTATAATAGTATAAAAATGCTTTAAGATTTTTTTTTTTTAATAAGTACAGCAATTGGTAAAGTCAAAGGACATCACATTCCTCTACCGAAGAATGCTTCATCTGTAAGATTAGAGATGTCCCGCTTCGATTCCTTCTTTTATAAAACAGAACGATATTAGTCAATGCGTAAAGAAATCTTATACCCAATATGAGCACTGCATAAATTAATGTACCTGCATTACACTTACCATTCTTTTATTTTACTTCTTGCCAAAGCAGTTCTATTTTAAATTCTTTGTTTATTAGTTGTATTGTAATATATTAGATGAACACTATATTCCAACATAAAAATAATAATTTGTACCAAAGCATTTGTACAAGGTATAATCCAGAAATGCGTACTTATGAATACATAAGTTCACCAATGAGAGCTGTTATTTATCCTTCAGTATGATATTATGTTTGAGGTTTAGTAGTTTTGAAATAGTCTTCGAAACAATTTTGGAATTTTTATTTTAAAAGGTGCTTTAATAACAGAAATTAAAAAGATCTTAAATTATGTATACTGCTTGTATTATAAACGGTTATATGGGTGTTTATGCAAAGACAATCAGTTGCCGTCAAATACAGAAATAATTACTTATTATGTATTTTCTTGAATAAAAGTAAAGATTTAATCATTGAGAATTAAATATAATACACAGGCTGTTATTGATATAACAATGGTGGACTGTACTCTTATCTTTAAGTAGAAAAAGATAATAGCAACTTAACATTTATGTATGGGCAAACTCTTAATTTTTAAATATAATTCCTATTGTTTCTATATTTAACCATTTACAGAATCTATATACTTCAGACAATTTCTATAGCAAATATTGTCTGTAACATCAGAATGGGGCAGGCTGTCTTGTGATGTTAATATATATAGAATGTCTTGTATAAAACTTCAAAAAGTGAATTGATCCAAAGTTTAACCATAAAATAAAACCCTACGTGAATAAATTCAGATTGGCTTACCATTTTGAAAATTAAAACATATTAAATATGTTGTACATATGTTAACTCAGTTCAGGCTAGTTTATAGTCAAGTAAACATATATTCTGAGATACCGCTGTTCAGAAGTATTAGTTGAAGAATAACACAGCCGAGCTGTTAATAAATGTCGACTTTGAGAAGGCCAGGGAAGAACTTAAACGTAATAATGGGTTGCAGGTTAATATACTGTAAATATATTTAAATGCCAGAGTAATACAAATACTGAATAACCTACAACACACAAGTCTACACAACCACAGACCTTGTCTTGTCTTGTCGTTGACAAGTCTATGTCACTAAACGCTTACTTCAATAACAATGGTATTTGATGCTTAATATAAAGTTTGTTACTTTAGATCCGTGTTATTTTAGATCAAGCGGTATCTTCTCGTCTTGTAATATATCATGTTTAGTCGATTCTCGTGGCAGTTACTACTATTGCGACTACTATTCAAAATAGTTTTAGACTTTCTAAAAAATAAACTAAGATCAGTTTTGAGTGCCTATAAGAATATTCTAATATTTGTCTAGTACAAATATTACTATTTTGGTTTATATCTCAGTCACAAATTTGGAGGTATTTTTCGACAAGACTAGATACTAAACCTTAGCTTGTCATTTTTAATGGCTAAATCCATGAATCAATAATGGGCTTCATAGAGCGAGTGTTAGCTCGAGATAACAAGTTGATTGCTGGCCTACAAAAACAAAGCATGTGCGACTTGTGATTTGAAACTTTGCAACTGATAATTTTCAATTCTCGTTCATTATACTTAAATGTGTTAATACATACCTATGTTAGTTATTAGTGCAAATATTCTTTTAAACGTAGTTAATTAGTAATACTGCTGCTGATTAAACTATCTCTCTAGCTATATTATGTGTTGTTTATACCTTCACTGTGGCTATGGACTGTAGATAGCCTGAGTAGTAATGATGTGGGTCCAGCCGCAGTCAGTGTGTTAGTACTTATTAATAATTGTTATAAAATATCTTTAGAACGTCTTGTTCCAATACCGCTATTTTTTAGTAATATTTTTGTTCTATTTTAGAGTAATGTTTAGGAATAATAAACTATCATGTTACTAAGTATGTTTATATCTATTATTTACTGATCTATATTTTACTATTACGTGTATTATTATGTACGTGCCACGTAACGTGCTTCGCTGAGCTTGCATACAAACTCTCAATTCTATGACTCATTTCAATCTTTAGATGTCAGCTAACAGCCAGACAGACAGGCTGTTGTAAAATAAAATGTTACGTCCTCTCAACAGACAAAAGAGAAATTGTGCCAGCCTATTGATGGTAGGCTTCACACTCAGCCATTGCCCAAGGCTGACTACTGCCATCAAATTTATTGAATTAAAATTATGTTTAAAACAAAATTACGAATAACTATTTACTCTTGTCTATACAGAAAAAATAAATCAAATGTTACGCCAAATTAAAATTAAACATATGAAATCGTCCTGGAGATATCTTGCGAATAGATTACACCCGTTACATTGGCACGTGTAAAGAATATCGTATTATTGTAGTCAGTTCGTTTACAAATTTATTTATTCTGAGATTTTCTCGTTTCCATAATCTTTGATTACTTATAAGATCTATGTAAAATACTCTCCACAGCTTAGCCTAATTCCATGGAGTAGCATGTATCGTCATGTATTATATGTTTGTAACTGAAGATTTATGCAAAGATTCAAGTATACAGATCAGTTCGTTCTACATGTACATATCAGACATCGTGCGGACAAACAATCAGACAGATTAATTAATAGGCTTTGTTCTATCCATGAAACTTTTGTATATTTTACACTTTCTCTTCACACGTCATCTAACCTCTGAAACTCCATTGCTTGTTAAATATGTCAACGGATAATAGCGTTGTAATATCAAGTACAGACAGTAAGGATTCATAAATATGAAGTAATCTAATGCGCATGCGAGTCAGAATCAGAATAATTTGCAACGTCACATCAATTAGACCTAACCTATTTAAGTCTGAGGCCTAAGTATTAATGAGTAATGAGTCAAAGATATAATAGAAACATTTCTACCATGCTCAGTTGTTAGCATTCTCAGTTTGTATGCCATTTAAAAATTTCCTTTAACCGTCAATATGTATCACGCAGTAATAAACCTAAAATTTGTAAAACTTTTTCAAACTGCAATAGCTGTATTTGATTTATTAAAGGTTGATACATTATATTTTCTTGTGATTACTTTAATAGCATTTAATTTAAAAGTCTTTTCGGATAATTTGTGCAGATTCTTTAAAAGATCTGTGCAGTAGGGCAGGTTTGGAATACTAACATTTTGGAGGTGTGTTTTTATTCATCTGTTTTGCAGACAATATGTAAATCAAAGAGACAGTAGGGACCAAAGCCACGTATAGCAGGGACACCTGTAGTCAGTAGCGATATAGTACACCGTCTAAAAGTAAGTCGGACTACCCAATAGGGGACTTACATAGTTTATATCAGCATGTATTTGTTTTCTCAATATTTAGTATAATACATTTGTCTAAAAGCTATAACCAAATAAGTATATCTGAAGGGTCACAACATTTGACTACATATCCAGTACCTTTTGGAAGCTATAAATTTAAAAGGCTACATTTGGATTAGCCTTTGGTACTAGTGTGCTGTCATATTATTCGGACTATGTTTTAGAACATTTGAAGTTTAAGTGTGTTCTAATGTACCTTAATGATAGAATTGTTTATTCATAGAACTTACTGGAACATCATTCGCAAGTAAGGGAAGTGTTAAAGTGTCTGAGTAATCATAATTGATCAACTAATGTAGAGAAAGTTAAATGTTTAGTGAAATAAAATTCCTAGGCCATATTGTGAACAAAGATAAATTAAAAATATATCCAGAAAGAACTGAAAATATTCAACAAAAATACTAGGCCTAAGGAAAAAAGGTATGCCAGGTTTATTGTCATGACTTCTTATTTTTCAAAATGTATACATAATTTAAGGTTAAGTGGTAGAGAGGACTTTATAGTCCTACCTTTGCCTCTAATAAAGACATTTTTCATTTCATTATGCGGAAACAACTACTCCACGGAAGAAAAATACGGAATGGACTGAGGAGTGTGAAAAGGCATTTCAAACTTTAAAAAATTGTATAAGTAATCCGCCAGTTTTAGGTATCCCCAACTTTAATAAAGAATTCTATCTAGAATGTGACACCAGCAACCTAGCACTGAGCTCATGCTTATTACAAAAGAATGATAACGGTGAGATGAAGGTGATATCTTATTATTCAAGACAATTTAATGAATGTGAGTGTAAATTAAGTACTTATCATAAGGAGGCGTTGTCAGTGGTGTGTTCGTGTCAACCTTATCACGGATAATAATGCACCCCGGACATTATAGTAGTTAATGTAGAATTGTTATACGGCAGGGACGTAGAATTAAAACTTCAGATTGTAAAGAACAAACAAACACAATTATTCCCATTTTATTTTCTTAGTTTTTGTATAATGATTGGTTAAGGATACGTTACTAAATTCGGTTTTTCTTTCTAAATGATGTTGTTAATTATTTAACGTATAAAACAAAGGGGGGAGTGTAGCATTTGCTATACAGGCAATTTTAAATTTATTTATTTAATAAAATATATGCGACAAATTTGTAGAATTTAACTAGTTATGTCAAAATATAGGTAAATTAAATTATGTAATATCTAAAGAAAGGGTCTGCTGATGTAGGATAGAGGGAGATAGCAGGTTTTTCTGGTAGTCTAGGTTGTAACGTGATTACAATAGGGGTAGTTTGAAGATTACTTTGTTCTCTCTGACCTTTTGATTGGATTGTTGAAGGTCAATTAGAGGCTTGGTTTTTAGTTGGTGACTTGAAATCACCAATGCTTGAGAATCACATTTTATGTAATTTGTCTGTTCTTGAATGTGGTCAGGAAGCACACCCACATTTATTTTACATGGATATCGTGTCAACGTAAATTGTCAGCTCTCTGTCCTAACTCTGGAAAATACTGTCCAATTTAATTTTTAAGTCAAACTAAATTCCGTGACACAAGGTCTATATGTACTCTGCATATTTCTGATAAGTACAATATTCCTCAGTGGACAATATAATATATCTTCCGTCAGAAGAAATCCAGATTTCACAAGTGCCGTCATCTCTAGATTTCAAACTGCAGATGCCTCGGGCATGCATCGGCTTGTTAGTAATACCGATGAGACAATAACTCTCAATTTTGCCATGTTAATATAATTTTAACACTTTAAAATGTTTACAAACTTTATAATCATGAAACGTAACAAGATAAAAATTATTGTAAGTATATAAATTTCTTTGTATAAACGTGGACTTGATTTAGTTAAAACTCATCCTTAATTATGTTTTATGTAATTTTAAATAACCTGGTAGTTATAAAACACTATTTTTGTTTTACAGTATAATTTCTATGATATCTACCTAAAATTAGCATTACTTTATGGATTTGACATGGCTCGACATGAAATCGTGCAATTTCTTGTCCGGTTGACCAGTTGTTAGGGATGTCCTGGAGACTTAAAAACTTGGTTCATATCTTCCTCTTGTTCCAAAGAGCATACTATATTCGAGTCATAAGGTCAAAAGAGAGTTCGTTTGTCTGATTGACTGTGCGATAAATCCTGACAGTTAGTGTCCAAAAACATGAAATTTGGTACATAGGAAATTGGCCCAAGAAATTGGTGTTGGGATTAAAGGGTTTTCCGTCTGTGTGATAACTTTTTCGCTGAGTTCTGTTAGACCCTTCAATACTACGTTGTACCAGTTTATTAACAGGTAAAATCATTTTTTCGCATTATCGCTGAGAAGTCCACCTACTCATAGTATCCTGGAAAAGGACCAAGGGACTGAGATGTAGGGTGGATGTGAGGAAGAGAAGAGAACGTATGACTCAGAGCAAAGAGTACTCACGGTACGTCCCATCTGCTAAAGATTCTTGGAATGGAGGTTATATTCAGTACTTTGCAGATATTTATAGTTGACTTACCAATCTATAATGGACTTACCAATCTAAAATTCAATGTCCAATTTAGAGTAAATTAAAGAACTACATTTGAGATTTTATTCTAAATATGGTTGAGCCGAAAACGTTTATGTCTAACTACTCTTATCTTCCCTAACACATATACACCGAGATATCCAAACTGCCTTCAGTTCTTAAGGATTTATAGAGAGATTAAAATGTGAGCTTACTTTGCTTTTTGGTACTGACAAACATAAGAAAACACTTCAAAATAGAAGTAATAATATTAACTGGCCTTATAACAGGATAAGCTGAGATATGTTTACAGGAAGTAGACGTTGTATATAAATACTAGCTGTTACCCACGGCTTCGCACGCAAATCTTAAGAACCGAAATCACTTAGTAAAAGCAATTAATGCGCGATTGGCTGCGGGTAACAGCTAGTTCATCAATAAATTCCTAGTATTTTATAACGAAAACTCTTGATTTTCACCCACGGCTTCGCACACGATTTCCTACAGAAAAATTGGGACATAGGAGGCATATTTCTTTTGAACGTCGTTATTACCCTTCTGAGATAAATGATAGTCACTGAAAGATACTCCAAGCTCATGATCTATTTAAGATTTAAATTTTAAAACAGTCTCAATATGCACCTGTGAAATAACTGGAATTTTTCTCCAATATTCTATTTTTTTGTATACAATTGAACTATATTAGACCATCGTGGACAGGAGTCAAAAAGTCGGAATTCATTAGCGCACATACGATGTAATAAATTATGGCGTTCAATGTAATTTTGAAACGAAAATAGGCATATTTTAGGTACATATTATTACAGTCTAATGATTATGAGCTTCAGATTATCTGGTTGGTAAAGTCTATGTTTAACAGTGATTGCATAAACAGTTGAAACAAAATTTGCTGTTTCTCTTAAGCTTACTCTATGCTTCCAAAGTATAAGTGTAAAGAAATTTAAAATAGTAATTAAATGATATAAACATATATTTCTTTTGTCGCATTATATATGTTTACAAAGAACAGCTGATTAAATTTGAAAAGGCTCTTTCATTTAATAACATATGTTTGCTGCAATGCATTTCTTACGGGTATTTCTGTAACTTTCAGAGACCAGTGGGGCGGAATCCTGAATCGGGAACGGGATAAAAAGTATCCTATGTCCTTCTTAGCTACCTCCCTACAAATTTTCAGCCAAATCGGTTCAGCCGTTCTTGACTTATAAATAGTGTAACTAACACGACTTTCTTTTATATATATAGAAAGAAAACATTAGGAGACAATAACAATCACATTCAATAAAAAACACGAGAATGTGTTCCTTTGAAGATTATTTGGAGGAAGACCAAATACTACACGTGGGCAATGCAGTAAAAGACAACAGTACAAGACATTACAAGAATATCAAGTAAATTATAAGTTTATTTAGCAATTTTATACACGGAAATGTGTCTGTGTATATGTGAGACTGTTGCTATTCCAACTCTAATAATTTCACAAAAACTGGGTTATATATAATTAATTACAATTGGCTCTGAATTTCTGAACTATTATATTCTTAACAACGTTCATTTAGCAGATAAAAAAAAAAAACATGTGAAAAGTAAGGAAACTTTTAATAGTTTTAACTAGTTAAGGAATCGTTATTGGAGTTTCAAAATGAATTCCGCGTATTTGTTTTCAGAGAAACTAGTGTTATTATTTCCTGTAATGTTGTACGATGGAGCTTATTATGATTCAAGTACTAAAATAATTTTTAATTAGTTACATTGTACCTTGAAAAGAAAACCACATAACGCGCTTTAGCTTTAAATAAAATAGAATTAAAATTCAGTACGATGTATATACAGTATATATATATATATATATATATATATATATATACTCGTCACAAAAAGTACTTGCTCCGCTGGGACTTATTGTTGTTTATTGAAATTAAATTCGGCTATTGCCATTTATACAAATTATATATATATATATATATATATATATATATATATATATATATATAATATATTTGTGGTAGCACATTCGCCCGGCAAGCGAGAGATCAGGGTTCGAGTCCCGGCGGAGCAAGTACTTTTTGCGATTCTATGTTTATTGAAATTATATATATATATAATTTTTTTATTCACCACTAAAGCCAAATAATACCAAAGGCGTTGGCCTGTGTAAACAAGTGATTCAATTGCTTAAGTTACTTATATTTGAGAATTAATGCTTATAAACAATGTAAGTTTTATGTAAGCTCATACTTGACCAATACTGCCTTCGAAGTTACATCCTGCCTAAGTTTACAGACACACAGCCTGACTAGATCCAGTTTGTTTAAACCGAGTAACTGCAAGTCAAACGTCAAGTTCATCAATAAAGCTTTAGTCTCTGATGGGATCACCAAATCGCAAAATAAATACAAACCTCTTATTAAATATATGTGTATTAAATAAATTTTACAGTGTCACAACTATAAAAACATGAAAGCAGGAACATTTCTTATGTACTTTTAGGTTGTAGTTACAACTGCTGAAAGGTTGTTTTTACAATGTTTGTACCATCACTTTATCTTAGTGCATTATTATTGTTGTAAAATGGTTATGTTATGAAATTGTTAAAAGAGATTATTGTGATTTTACAATTATTTAATGTTATTTAAATTCTGTAATAGATTTTCGGTTAGTTAAATTTCAAATAACTAAGAAAATTACAAAAAAATACTTATAGACTTGTTTACCATACCTAATTTGTATAGTATAATTGACAAATAATTTAATTCAGGGACGTCCAAATGCAGCGTGATTCTACTTTGTAGATTGCCATTATAAGTATGTATTTGTATGTGAAGTAAACACTTATGTATTGTAGGTATTGCTACTGCTAAAAACTACTTATGTTTCAACATGTGGCAGATAAACTATCAGCCTCTGGTTTGTATTTCATAATTTCATAACTATAACCTCCAGTTTCTTGTTAAAAGAAATTATAATTAACTCTAAATCTGAATACATGTTTAATAGCTTTTCCTTTACATATTTGATATCGTTTGTTTATATACAAATATATAAGTCCATACAACTAGCATTATTACTAGGACTAATAGGATTACCTATTTACCAAACGGCTGGTAAGTTATAGGTTAGAGTTATAAGTAAACACACAAGGTAGAATGTAGGTTGTAGATGCCAGGAGCTTATAACGTGATATTACGCCACAGCCAGCGAAGTTACGCCATCAAGTTATGATATTACGTCAGTGAAGTTTAGTGCTGACACTGATTGCCATAACACAACTAAGCCCGTACTAACTGACTAATATCGATCTCTCAATGACATCATATTATTTCTAAAGTTAAAAAACTGTTTCACCAGAATTTAAAAATTAGACATTCCAATTCTAAAAGTTAAAACAATTAGTTCTACAACGATTTTCTAAAAATAATATTTGAGGTAACGTTATGTCAAATGCAAAGACATCCTATTTGGTTAAATCGTAAAACCTAAAGGTAAATCAGTTATGACTATTTTAGCTATTGGGTGTTTCTTATTTGCGGGTAAATTTATTTCTTATTGGAGAAATTTATTCTTTACATACACCAAAAAACCTACTAATATAGCAACAACTCTTTTACTTTTCAACCAATGGAACAAATAAGATATGCGTACATAAAAAGTAGCCTACATAACAACAAACAAATAAATCAACAACAAAGGTTTAAGACGGTTTCAAATAACTTTTTTTATTGAAAATATACACATGAAAGTGTCTATGATAATAATATATCGGGAAGGATAGGCTCCAGTTTACGTCATTTATATTGTGTTGGCACTAAAATACACTACCACTTTATGAAGTGATAAAGAGACGATACCACTTGCCATGTACGGTTTCAACTGATGACTCACAGTGCGTTCTCCCACTAATATTGCTGTAAACAATCACCAACATTATCTTGTTTACTCATGTTGCGGACTACATTTGTTTTAAATTGTAACTAACCTACCAATAATTATTTCCATTCATATTGACATTGAAATGTTACATACTGTGATATATGAGCTATAAGATGTATAAAAATATTCCTAAAGAAAACAAAGCAAAGCGAAATAAAGTAAGAAATTTACTTAGTAATGTAATTACAATTAATTAATGTTATAGAAAACATATATAAAATAATATGCTTTTCTTTATACATACAGATGAGGACATATCCGTAGAAAGTTAAATTATTTAGTTCGTGTAATGAGTTTAAAATTGTTTTTCATCGTCGACAGACTAATTTCATTTATTTCGTTGCCCCACACAGTGTAAAAGTTTTACTATTAATAAAAAGGATTTATTTTCTATTGTTATTTTCCTGCAATAATATTTATCGTGTTTTAAAAATTATAGTCTTAGTTGCAAAAGAAGTTGCCGCAAAGCCGACATAATTGTGCACTAATCAATAAACGATGTCACTAAATAAAGGTTTCAGTAAACTCTGTATCTTATCAGCTTGAAATACATTATTTTTCCAAGAAACCAAATTGATAGTCTCTCGTGCCTCTTGATGTATTAGGTATACATAAGGCTCTCAAACTGCACTTGTCTTGCAGACCTCTCGGCAGTATTGGGAATATACGTGCTTTGTCGAGAACCCTCCTCTCCATCTCCATTTCTTTGTTATTGAAAGAGTTTTATCTTTGCATAGAACTCTTGGTCTGGGCAGGTACAAACCACTAGACGTGCCTCTGATATACATGTGATTGTGCTGCTTTCATCATATTCGTACATACAGGTTTAGTTTGTTTTGTTGGTATAATGTTTCTTTTAATTTTCTACCAAATATCAATCAATAAATAATAATATAAAATAAAGAAGTCAGATAATAGTTAATATGGTATTATTTATATGTTAAATGACAATACACGCTAGTTGTAGAACACTGTTATGTAATATTACATCGACATATTTAGTGCCAGAAGTCCTACACGATATTGACCCTTACATTACCAACGTTCAGTCATCCTACTGTATTAAGACTAGTTAGCGGTGTAGTGCCAATATTACGTCCTTCTGTTATGCTTCTACAACAGTCTACTACCGTTCGTCCTACTGTAGGTGTATTGCCGTACCTGGCACTGAAATGGTAAAATTACCACACTAGTAATTGGGCTAATTTAAATAAAAGATGTATAAATGAATAAATACAGAAACTCGACTCAAATTGGGTTTATGCCCAATCATATTATATATTATCATATCCAAGTAGGTAAATCACTTTCTATGTATTTTTGACAGTATATTTGATAAATTCAATAAAATTTAAATCGTCAAATTAAAAATTTTTGTGAGCTTTAAGATCTAATAATTTATTTATTAATTTAAGAATATTATTTTAACACTGAAGCAGAGCTGTTGAGTTGACGAGATTGGGGTTTTGCTCAACAGTTATTGTATCATATTGCCACTCGAAGTCACCAATATACTGTATATTGAAGATGTTCCTATTTATTACGCTTTTCGCAATTAAATAACCCTTTCTGCACATTTCGAATAACAATAGATCCTTTCCTTGCTGTAATAACGATCAGATTTAAAATGTATTAGTAGTATAGAAATGTATTCCAAATTGTTGGTATAACGATTCTATGAAAACTTACATGTTAATATACTCGTATTATTTTTAGATTGTGGAAACCGAACAATATAAATAATGTTTTCTCTGTTTCAGGTCACAATCTATATCTTTGAAATAATTGGCTGAGCTTTAGCGAAGCCTATCGCTCGTGGGACTGGAAACATTTCATTTCAGTCTGTCTACTCGTATGAGTCTAGTTCAGTGTGTCTGTATGTCTGACGGTCAGCACGGTATATCTAAATCTAACTGAACTATAGACTTGAAATTGTGGACGAAACTTCATTTCTACGCGTACATGAGAAACATGAATGATGCTGGTGCGTGGCCCTCCATAGCTTTGGCTAAGGATTAGCGAATATTTTTACACTTTGCTTATAAGACAGCATTTAGGACTTTCGAGAATTCGAATCATCAAATTGTTACTAGTCATTGTAGATTGTTTGTCTTATTGGATTTAATGCTTCATAATTAATTTGAAATTAAAAAGTGTAATTATTTTTACATGTGAGGTTGTTTTATTAAATTAATGCACCATTAAACCCCCATAACTGAACAGTTTATAGTTAATTAAGTAAAGACCATACCATTTAGTTCAGTTTGTGTTGGCCTAGTAATGTTTTCATTGAAAAAAGGCCTTACAGTTATAAAAGAACTAGTTGATGGAGCACAGTATTATAACTTGTTGGTATACTTTCAGTTTTAATAGTTGTGGGTGACAATTTAAAAATAATTATCTCACATAACTTGCAATACACACAATTATATTGGTACCAGTCCGGGTTTACTTCTTGAGTACCCAATCGTATTTCATTAATATGTTTCTGAGTTAAAATTTCAAAACAACAGTATTTAATTAAATACAATGTTTTACCAGGTTCGAGCCGCAAGTAAACTTAAAACGGGGAAGGACTGAGCGGTGAAGTAATTTATTTTATGTTTATTTATCCAAAAGTTTTTCTGTATATTTATTATCTATATAAAGTATATATCCGTATAACAATTAACACTTCATTTAATATCCTATAAGAAATATAATTTCTTTCATCTCTTCAACACGCAGTTCAATAACGTTCACAGTTATTTTAGTCGAAACTTTAAACAAAAACTTTGAAAATTTGAAAATAATAAGATTGGATTCATTTTTGTTACTCTTAATGCAAATTATACAAATAATTTTATAATTACACTACATTGAACAAAACAGTAATTTACATTTGATTAATTTCTTTTTCACTGGTAAATTATCAGTTATTAGACAAACTGACCACGCTTTACACGATTGTTCACTAGTGAAAATTTAATAAATAATAGTTTAAAAAACTAAAAACACGCTTTTATAACTAACCAAACTAAAAAATAGAAAATAATTTTTAATTGCAAAGAGTTTATATTATGGTAGTAGAAGGCGAAACAATCATTCATAGTCAATCACCTCAAAATAAAATTATAATAAAATTTAAGTTATTAACAGAATAAATTAATTCAGAGTAAAAAGCGTGGGGTGCTTGATATATTAAATATTACAATCATTCTATCGGTAATTATCTTTGAGAGGAGACTTATGAAATGTAGTAAAATGCACCCCACGCTTTTTACTCTGAATTAATTTATTCTATTAATAACTTAAATTTTATTATAATTTTATTTTGAGGTGATTGACTATGAATGATTGTTTTGCCTTCTACTACCATAATATAAACTCTTTGCAATTAAAAATTATTTTCTATCTTTTAGTTTGGTTAGCTATAAAAGCGTGTTTTTAGTTTTTTAAACTATTATTTATTTTTCATTTTTTAGTTCGATTAATCAATTGGTTTCTTGTGGAAATGTGGTATTTCTTACGAATCATTCCGCAATATCATCGTTTCATTTAAAGCTTCACTATTGCCGGGGGTATTTCCTGTTAACTTAGAGCAATCCAGTTCTTCAATCCGAATACCGTCTAAAGATCTTACTCGACTAAGTGCTACATAGGCTTGTCCAGCAGCAAACTATCGCGAACCTAGATCAAGGATGTCGGGTCGGACAGGTTTTGCCCGCTTGGTGCGTTTCTGTCATAGGTGCCTCATTAAATATTCTGTCCTATTAATAGCTACCAACGGGGAAATAGCAACCTGCATCGCCTCAATATGACTCCTCGAGCTTGCACTTAAGATGTCGGCTCTGATCCCTGGAGACTCGGAGCTTCGCATTTCTCTTTAGATTAATTATTGTCGTAAAAATCGAAGGCTGGCATCTAAGCTACCAAGGAACTGTGGCTGTTTGAAACACCTTTGCCGGACTTGAGGGTTAGGTATGTGGAGTATTTAATAAACGTAATGTTGGCTAGAATATATAATTTATCATTCTTACTGAGCTGTATTAAAACTATAACTTATTTGAGATATACTATTATAAAATGTTACACCCTTAACTAAGTTGAATTTTTCGTATCGTAAATCATTTTATATTTTTATCATATAATTGCTATATTCTATATAATTTCAATAAACATTGAATCGCAAAAAGTACTTGCTCCGCCGAGACTCGAACCCGGATCTCTCACTTGCCGGGTGAATGTGCTACCATTACACCACAGAGCCCTCACTTTTTCTTTGATATCTAAAAGTGAGGGCTCTGTGGTGTAATGGTAGCACATTGATACTAGGCCCTGAGCACATTCACCCGACAAGTGAGAGATCCGGGTTCGAGTCCCGGCGGAGCAAGTACTTTTTGCGATTCAAACATACACATACATAATAAAACTAATGGTTATTGTAGTTCAGAATTGAATATAGGCTACCCATATTTTGGTACTTTTATTATTTAATTTATTAGCTGTACATCTTCGGTAATGTGTAAAATAACTAAACTGTATTTGTTAAACTTTATTTATAGTAACTAAAATTGAAAATGCAAAAAAATTGGAATATTGTTGAAATGGAATTACTTAAAAAAACACTAAAGGCTTTGTCTGATAAAAATACTATGTATGTTTCTGTAAAGCAACAACTCAAATTAGTATTATGTAATGTATACTAAACAAAGAACATGCATGGATCGTGTACTTAGATATCTGGCTGTCAAGGAAACCACTGGAAATGGCAGAGACTGGATGACTACTATAATATTACTATATTAAGAGAGTCAGCACATCCGAGAATACCGAGACGAGTGGAGACTTAAACGCAGGGTTAGCGCAGATTGAATGGAGACTTGAACGATGGGTTAGCGCAGATCGCGCGCTAGCTCTATCGCAGAGGATCTATAAAAGAATTTATTAATCCTGGCGGTCCTTATAAGGATAATGGAAAACTATGATCAAATTATTGCATTGTCATCGGTCCTTGATACGTATGCAAAGTTTCAAATTAATCAGACTTCTGGAAATTGGTGAAAATTATGCTCAAAGATTCCGTTACATAGATACAACTGAAGCTAATAAAAGCGTGTTAAAAATGAATACAGTATATATATATATATACTCTTACTAATTAGTTAATTTAAAAACATTTTAACAAGTAATCACTCAGTACATTACTGTCAAATCATTTATTTACACTTGTTACAATATTGAAAAAGAAACAAGTTATATAAAAAATTATGATTATATAATCGGTTTTCTTGTTCCCGGCGCGGCGTCGGTTCAGGGTAAGGGCTAAGGGTCCAGGGCTGGGAAGCGCCGGGTGTGCGACCCCCACAAGCTCTAGCTCGTAAAACATCTCAGAAAGTAAAACAAGGTTCTTGATTTAAATTTTATGCATTTCATATTTTACCTTTCAGCGCGGGAATTTTATATTATCTTTATTTTATGAGCATCGGCATGACTGGTAGAATTTCTTATTTCTCTAGCAACAAAAAAGCCTAGCAATAAATTTAGTTATTAATATAATTCTTTCGAAATCTACCAAAACTAAAATCACTAAATCCAAACATCTTATTAAAATATTATTGCTTTTAATAATTATCTTCTATCTATAACGAATACTATGCGTTTTATCTTCATGAGTTTTGTTTTACACATACTACATGCAAATATGCTTATTACAATCATCCAGATGACAGAACTTCCGTAGAAATGTTTCAGACTTTCGTCGTTCGTTCGGGATATATTATACAGGGTATCCCATAAGTCAATGATAGTATTTCATGGGATAATGGATCAGCTAATAACTCCTCAAAAGAACATAACATTATCTTGGTAACAGTTTTTTTTAGTCTTCGAGATATCGGAACATTGTGAATCATAAAAATATTGGTTGTTGATTAATATTTCATGTTATGCACCAATATTAGGATCTTTTTATATTTTTTTAATTAAATTCACAATGATTTGAATCCGGTGAAAATGAAAAACAAGTGAAGGGCATCACTGTTTTCTCATTAGTGTTTTCTCATAAATATATATACTTTTTTAACAAATTCGGACTTTCAAGGTAAATTAATAAAAAATGCCATTGTGGTATTGAAAAAAAATTACATTATGTGGTATTTCAAAATTGTATAGTAATATTATTTATTACCTTTAACATAAAATTATTTATTCCATTATGTTACAAAATAAACACTTCCAATCTAAACAACCATATACCATCAATGACATTAAACGGTTACATCAATACAGTTAGCTGTTAAGAACCCGTCAGGACTTCATTGAATTCGCGTCGTTGTTCTTTCATATGAATGTACAATAAATCCATAAAATGTCTTAGAGACTTGAACCTTGTATATTAGGTTCCTGTTCATAAAAGAAAGATTGCAATGGATTTTAGAGACTAAAGTTCAAAGCCCAGTCTGTATCTGACTGCCTTTCTATGCGATAAATTTTCATAGGAAAGTCACGGAAACTGGAAAATTGGTGAACAGTTTCCTCTTGATTCCTATTGTTTTCGAGGTACAAAGGTCTTATGGAAGACCGACCAGTAGTATACTTTGGCCGTTCCTGGGACAACGCACCCGTGACCGGTTCTGGGACAAACCGTGTGAGACCGAATCTGGGACAGAATTTTTTAGAGAGCGACTAAGAGTGTGAGTATGGGTAGTCAGAACCGCGCCGCGCGAATCACCACGCATGTCATCGCTGTCCCGCCACCGCGCAGACACCACGCGTTTTTATTTACCACAATTGTGAGTATGTATGTGTTTGTGATTTACTGATCAGATCTAAATAGACGATGTTGTTTACATGGTTGTTCTGGAGCAGTTGGTTGTTTTGGTCTACAAGTGTGATTGTGATCTGTTGAATCTTTCGTAAATCGCTCCGAAGAGGTATGTAGTGTTTTTCTTGAGGTGATTGAGATATTTTGTAGCCGTGTGGTACATTAGGGGAAAAGGAGTAGAGGATTGCTGTCTCCAAATGTTTGTGAGAGTGAACATCATGATTGACAAGACTGTTGTTGACAATATTGCAGTGTATCTCGATGACATCAACGGCTCTGAGATTCGGTGGATTCGATGCAATTACATTTTCATTTGAGTTGAAGTAAGACGATTCTTTTTGTAAGTTTGTTGCATCAGATTTTTCAAAACCCAAGAGATCACTAACGGTTTTATCCAAGTAGAATTTAATTGGAGAATTAATTGATATTTTGTCACCATCTTTAAAGATCTTGAAATCGTCAGAATTTATACTAAGATTCAACGATTGTATGTAATCTCTGAAACTCTTTTCAAGTTTTTCAATGGTCCAGTAACCACATTGAAGTATCAGTGGTTTCGGAATGAAATGTATTTCCAAGTCCCAAAAATAGACTTTTGCATGTTGCAACAAGTTGTATATGTTGTTCTCAGAGTAAAATCCAACAAGAGCCATATAATACTCTGCGTTTGGATCCAAGTGGATGGGGTGTTCTAGATGGAGAGTCAGTACAGACTCAGTTCCAGTTAGTTTGAGTAATGGCATGGTTGCAGTTTTTTATATACTTATAATTCTATACAAGTTTTAGATGAAGTTACTACCATCATGGAAGTCTTCAAAACCTCTTTCCATATATTTTTTATTTCGTTGTTGAATTTTTTCTGCATGATGTATATCTTGCCTTCTAATTCACTCAATTGAACTTTGACAACCACATCATATGGCTCCACTGCTTTGCTCACTTGACCAATTCTCTGGTGGTTTTTCAATAGGAAGCTGCCCCATATCTTTTCACCATTTACGGTACTAGTGGGGACAATCTCGATCGCATTTATTATTTTTTCCGATTTTACCAAATGCGATTCCAATAATTTCTTGACTTCGGATAAATCTTGTGAGACTTTTGATACATCACTTGCAAGCTCAATTATCTCGTCGGGAGAAGGGTCTGAATTGGGTTGAGTAGGTGTTGATCCAATTTCAATTTCTTCTCCAACTCTGTTGAAAATAAAACCACGGTTTCCATGCATTTTTATTGTTTCTTATACTACGAAGAATATGTTCCCAGTCCTCACCAGCTGAATCTCGTCGTAGAACCTCCAGGCACAGATGTCCACAGATAGGAGGATCGTCAAACCCCTGAATACGCTCTGAGTTATAAACCAACCCTTTTGGCCCTAAGTACCTGACTACTTCTATTGGAGGATTGACATCGCCCTATGAATCAAAATAGAATTTCTTTTCACCACGTTTCACATAACACGTCCAGTGAGTACCACCAGATGAAAGGTCACCAAGATTTACAATACCACGTTCGATATTTGTAGGTTTGTCTGGAAGTAACTGTCGCATGAAAACACCTCTAAACTCATTAATGTTTAATATACCTGCTAATTTTTCTATTTCACCAAGAGACAGCGGGAAGATCTCTTTTTTTTATTCACAGACAACAATGCATCAAGCTTCCGACCAATACGTCGTTTCAACCCTCTACCAGTAGGATCTTTTTCAATAATGGTGTCCAACTCCTCATCGACTAAACTCTTTAACCAAGGTATAAATTTTTCTCTCAGTAAAGGAGCCACCTTTCTTCTTATTAATGGAGAGATGAAACGTTTACCTCCAGGAACTGACGAATCCACCATTTCCATAATTTCCTTCAAAAACCCTCCTTGTTTATTAGATACGAGTTGGTTGTAACTTAGAAGCAATTGTAAACCTTTTTTGTTCTTAACGGCTCTAGAAACGGCTTTGTGTTGCTCTCCAGAAAGAAGTATACGATCACTTCCGTGAGACAGCTGTTCATTAGATAATCTGATTACTGTAGGTTTCCGTCTTTTGTACGCTGTACGAAGCTTACGTTTTTGAGCTTCGGATAACCGAACTGTATAATTATGCTGACTTTCCATTCTATACGCTTTCTTATATACAAAACACTGACATGAAAACAATAATTGCCCCCCTACTAATGAAAAAACAATTTTTATTTTACTTTTTTTTGTTTTTTGTTGTTTTTTTTTTTTGTTTTTACAGGAATTTGATTATGTTTCGAGTAATGTCATATGAGAAATGTGCCTCAGATACAACGACAACATATGCTGTGGTGCCGCTGCTCCCCTGTGGAGATGCAATAGCTTTTACAAAATCTAATTCAATCTGAATGTCACTTCGAGATCTGTCTGTTGTTGGTTGATGTAGATGTGTGTCAATTACAACCAAAGGTGAGTTATCAATAAATTCTTTCAGGTTTACTAACACGTTATTGTCTCCGAAGTTTATTTTTCGGAACCCTAGGTACTGATCGTACATGATCCTGTATATACCATTAGTAATATCAAAATTCTGCAATTCCTGAGGGTACCTTTCTCCATTAATTTTCACAGACACATTTTTGATGTTGCAGCTGTCAAATCTACTAGGATCTTTTGCCTGGGTGTTTGTTCTGTTTGTTTGAAGTGCGATTATAACAAATCTAGGATTGTACACATTTCTGTAAACACTTGTAATATCAAAGCTGAACGATGAACCGAACACCCCTCTTTTGTCGATGCATTGCCATTGAAAGAAGTTGTAGACTAAAGCATCCTTGCCACTCAAATGTTTCAAACCATCAATTAACTGGATTTTGGAAGTGCTGGTATAATCGACTATGGGGACTCGTAACACAAACGACTCTATCACAATTTTCCCATCGCCAGGATCCGTTGCTGTGGACCCTGCCCCTTTCCAGTGAAACAACGCATCATTATCTTCATTCCTAGTAAATGTGATTTCAAAACCTCCCTTGTACATCGGGTAACGTAGGTGGTCAAAGAACCCTAATCCTAAATGCCCAAGTGTGCCGAGTGCCTCAAACTTCCCACCTCCTGTAAACGATGATGAGAAACCACTACTTGAGAGTGTTTGTTTTTCAGTATTACTGTAACTAACAATCCCCTTTATAGTGCTGGTGATGCCGGGGAGTTCTACTGTGTCGATCAATGTATTGTGTTTCCTCAGCTCTATTCTTGAAAACAAGAAGGCCGCGAAGTTGTCTACCAGTTTGACGGTAGAGTTAGTTTGATAATCAGATCCATCAGATTTTTGCACATACTTTCCTTGAATGTGGTACATTATGCGTGAATCATAAAATGCGTCTCCATGATCCAGTTTGAATGTTGTATTGTTGTTGGGTGCATTGAAGTTGAGCTCTGAAACTGGCATAGCAGTTCTATACTCACTTCTTGCTATACCACTCGAAAATTCAATATACAGTTTCTCCATCACTGGTTTTACCACTGATCACTGTTCTAATATATCCTCTCTTATATATAGGGTAAAAAATATTTGCTTTCATTGCTTTATATATCTGATGGGTAGATACATCCTGAAGTTCCTAACCCCATACCGAGTTTACGTTTCAACCACATTCCTCCTGTTGTTGCTAGGCCGACCATACGCTCATTCAAGTCAGCATCATCTGAGGTAACCCTCTCCCAAGCTTTCTTTTGTAATATTTTGTCCGCCTCCCACCTGTCCTGTGTTTTTATGATCCCTATACCATATATCATGCTTCTTACAAGCTTCATCGAGGGGGTTAATTCCCTTATCTCCCCTAGCAAGTCTCTTGTCAAGCTGGGTGCCGGGCCCACAGTAGTTGTACGTATCAAGATTCCAGTTATTGGGCGCATGTAACTCGAATGGTAACTTGTTAATGATGTCGTTCAAAAGCCCTTTACCTTCTATAACATGTTCAGGCAAAACAGACAAACATCTGACTAGGTACTTCAACCCTTTAGGTGTAGCAATTAGGTCTTCCATTTCATCGTGAAGGAAATCAACCACAGACAGTTTTTCATTATGAAAGTTGTTGTTCCCAGCTTCTTCCTGAGCTTGAATGTAGTGTAACCTATCAATGAGGTCTTTGAAGTTCTTTATGTACCTATATTCGACCGGACTTTCATTGTAAACCTTTAACCCTGAACCAATTGTTGCCACTTTTCCATTCACCAACTCATCCCAAATAGGTTTTATCATATGTTTCCACTTTAGTCCTTGACTTGATTTGGGACGATTACTTTTGGGATTGTTTCTTTGGAAAAGCGAGTTTGTCCTCACCAACATGTCCTTGTAAGAGTTCCAGTCTTCATCGGTGTACAGATCCTTCTCTACTATATTGTTTTTCGTCAACAATCTCCAAAGACCCTCAGTCCCTTTGTATTTCTTTTGAGAGCTGACTAATATAATGTCATCATAATCAAATGTAATCGGTTCGGAACCGATCATCGGCTGCTCTAGATTTTCATCGTACCAAATACCAAACTGTCGTTGGATTTTGGAAGGTATCGGGCTCCTAGAGAACCAACTGTTACTACTTTAGAATCCATCAACTGTTTCATCGATTGCTCTTGAGGTTGTACTTCTGGCTCATCATCGTAATCTACATCCTCAAACGTTCGACGATCTGATGCTTGAGGTTGAAATCTTACCAACTGTTTCATACGGTTTTGACTACGTATCTTTTGTGTTTCCAATTCTCTATGTTGTTGTTCCCTAATGGCTCTGGTGATTGGTTCGTACTTTTTCTCATTTTCACGAACATCTTCTAACTCTTTAAAATGGGTCTGAGCAAACTCACTTTGTAATTTCCGGTTTAACTCATCCAACTTTCTAGCTTTAGAAACAGTGAGTGGTCGATCATGTGTTATTGATATGTTACGATTGGCAGACGTCTCATTAGCATTTGATGATATAGTATTTTTGTTTGAGAAGTTTTTTAATTCATCCTGTTCAGCACGTTTGAACTTTGCTGCCAAGACACTATGAATTTTTTCAAGTCGCCTTGCTTCTTTTGCATCTAGTTTATTCGCCATGTTGTATACTTATAGTAATAGATACAGAGTTATTCTTCAAATCTTTCAAGTCACGTTTACACTGGAACGTCAAATTACGTTTATACTTGAACGTCAAATTACGTTTATGAACGTCAAATTACGTTTATGAACGTCAAATTACGTTTATGAACGTCAAATTACGTTTATGAACGTCAAATTAAGTTTATGAACGTCAAATTACGTTTATGAACGTCAAATTACGTTTATGAACGTCAAATTACGTTTATGAACGCCAAATTACTTTTATGAACGTCAAATTACGTTTATGAACGTCAAATTACGTTTATACTTGAACGTAAAATTACGTTTATACTTAAACGTCAAATTACGTTTATACTTAAACGTCAAATTACGTTTATACTTAAACGTCAAATTACGTTTATACTGGTACGTTGTTCAGCGAAGTATTATTCAACACTTAGTTTCCTTTTTAAATTGCACATGTATTTCCTTTTTTGTGGTTTAGCTGTAGTATTAATAGATATGAATCCATGAGGTGTTTTCCAGCACTCAAAACAGAGAGCCTCAAATTGGTTGAAAGTCATGTCTGAACCTACAAAGTCCTGGAACACTTTCTTTGTATAGTACTTGTTCATTGTAAACAGACACAACAGATTAACATTGTTTCGTATGACCTGCATATCAACCCGACCATAGCTCTGACTCAGGTAGACACAAGAAATCCCTTTATGACGTCCTCTAATGAAATAGTCTTTGATTTTAGTTTGCTCTTCTAGGAGGCAGTCATCGAATACCACAAGTGAGTTTGGTTTGCAGTCATCGATAGAAATGAGATCTTGACAGGACGAATAGAAAAACGCAATGTGTCTTCTGAGGTTTTTTTCTAATCTACTGTATTGTTCACGCAGATCTACATATGCAGGTTGTTCTATTGAACGACTAAACACGTATAGATTCTTGAACGGAACTCCATCTTTGTTGTAAATGAAATTCAATAACAAGTTCGTTTTACCACACCCAGACGGTCCTACAATAAGACACCGTAACGGGCTAGGTAAAAATTGGTCTTCGAATTTCTCTCTGCAATACACTTGAATTTCCATAGTATGTTCTCTTACATACATTTAAAATTTAACAGTTTTCGCATATTCTATGATGACCCCATGCTAGGGTTCGGATATTGCCTTTCGAGTACGAAACGCTTGTCGTCCTTTGATGAAAGTACCACTTTATGGTGTTCTACGCTGAAGAGATTGTGTGCTTGACTCCGAATTGTATTCATCGTTTTGTAGTGCTCGATGTTACTAAACAAACAGTCTTTATAGTTGCTAAAGGTAATTTCATTTTCAACTACAGCTTTTTTCACGCCCTTAGACCTCTTTATGTAATGGTTGTCTTCTATATTGCTCGCATACATCTTGGATCGTAGTCCTACAAACTCTCGCATGATTCGACCATTAAGTTCATCTTTCATTTTACCCAGAACTTTTTTGTTTACGTGGGGGAGCCCATATTGGTTGGGGTTGGGGTAGTCACTTGTATCAAATAATCCAATTATATGTTTCATGTCTTCGTAGAAGTTTTTAGTTTTGATGTCATATATCAGGGAATCGGTATCGGTGTACACCATTTTTATATTAGATCCATACTTCTCTTTCATTACATTGTAGTGGAAATCATACATCAGTGTCTTTGATATGTCTAGAATACTCATACCTACGTAAATAGGTTTATTTAACAAAAGTTTTTTCTTACTAAAATGTACAGCAACTAGGTTTTCTGTAAAGATGGTTCGACTCTTAAAGTTCGGTTTGCTAATCCATCTTTCCACTAATTTGGATTTAGTACCCAAACGAATGTCCACACGATTTCTCATATTTTCCATAGTTTTTCCAAAAACTGAGTTGTTCATTAGTTTGAAAAAGTCTTTCTCAAAATCATTTTTGTACGCTCCATCGTATTCAGATTAATGTACGGTTGCAACCAATTGCTTTGACTGACACTAAGAACTCTATGAACATGTTTTAGTTTCATACCCAGACTCAAATAAAGCTTTAAATTTTTGTAGTGTACGACATACTTTTCTTTGCTGTAGAGAGTTGTCAGAAGCTTTACCATTTTCGATCCTGGTGGGACTCTACGTTCTGGAGCGAGAGGTAGATCAGAGTGTACGTCGTGTAGTTCTTCAGGATATTCCAAATCAACTTCTAATATGTAGCCTGTGGGTGAATCGTCACTAACTTTCATTACATCGATGTCTGTACTGCTCCACTGAAAGTTTGCATATGGTAGTTTTACAGACATTGCCCACCCATACAGATTGTTTGCATCCAAGTACATCAGGTAGTTGTTTGGTTTCGATTTGTCGTAGTCTTTCATGTAGGGATTGTTTGCCTTCGCATAGCGATGAGAACACTGTGAAATACCACCACGAATACCCTTTTCAACCATGAGTACCATATCGATGTCAGTCAATAGGGACAGTTCGACTTTTGTAATTTTTAGCATTGCGTTCCAAGCCAACCCAGGTGCTGTGAAATACCATGCAGGATCTAATTTGTATGTATTGAGACATACATCCCTGAAGTTCTCCATAACATCTGCAAGCAGCAAGACATCGGTTTCGTTATATAGCATTGTATATTCTTTCATGTTCTGAATGTTAAAGGCGGTCCATACATCGCACGCATGTTTGTAATCTTCCTTTGTTATGTGTTGTTTATTCAGTCTATTGTAAAATTCTTCTTGACTAGGTAGTGATGTTTCACTATATTTTTCTATACTGTCCGTAGTCGTAAGGGTACACTCCTCTTCGTAGCAATAAATTGAGGTCCTTACCATTGTAATATGTTGAGATGTGTTTGAATTGAGATCTAGTCAGATTCTTTGCCAACATATCGAGACTTTGTGACATGAACTTGAATGAATCGATGAATCGTAGTTCAATTCCACCTTCCACACTGACCGTAAAGGAAATGTACCGCTCCTCGTTGTTGGGTATCAATGATATGCGATTTTGGAACTTACCAAACTCTTTAATGAATAGGTGAGTGTCGTAACCTGCTAAATTATGAATTAAAACAGGAATGAACCTAGGTTTTTTGAAATTTATGTTACACTTGTTGTGAGCTGCTCCTCTAAACAAACCCGTCAAATGGTTATGGTCTCTAACACGATCATCACCAAGAAAATTTCCACAGATATGACACGTAGTAGTAGATTCAAACATTTCCTGTTGCTCTTTTGTCATCAACTGCATGGGGACTATTGCTTCACTCTTGTAAAGTTCATTACTCCTTATCGACTCCTCAATCAATGATTTTACAAATACATGTGCAGCATCGTTTCCAAAATATTTAATCGGTGGTTTGGAAAAGCCGTCCCCTGACACCCTATACATACAGAAGGAAATGGCATTATGTTTCTGATATTTAATAGTGAACGACTGGTGATTACCATTACAATGCACTTTACATGGTTGACATGTTCAAAATAGGTGCTAGACAGCATTCAAAGTCTGCATAATACACAAAGGGCACTCTCATTGAGCAATTGAAATCTTTAAATCTAATTACAGTTCCTGGCTCTGGTAGTTCCAATTCACAGCATCGTGTGTGTTACAGTCTTCTCTATGCTTGATGAGTAAATCCTCTCTCGTAAAGTGTTGCAAACACCTATTGCATATCCACATCTTATGTCCATTTCGTGAGATCTGTGAACTAACCAAACGGGACATATCTTTGATCCAGCAGTAGTGAGTGTTTGTTTTTTCTCTGATAAACAGTAGATTAACATGTTTTTCCATCTCGTTATCAGTTATTCTCAGCGGGAATATATCGAACTTGTCATCATAAGCATAGACATTAACAGAAATTCCACTACGTCTTTCAAACTTTGCTATATCATCAAGTTTCATGGGGCATTCGCAAGTTGCTAGTACATGAAGCAGCTCTCGTTTGAAAGGTTCGTAATTGCTGATTCTTTCTGGATGAACCTTAACTGGATGTAAAGCTGCCAGAATAGACCACATAAAACATTTCTGATCTTCGTTTTTACATTAATAACAGCCTTTTTGGATTGAATCTGTTTTGGTAGAACCACATAGCTGGATCCGTGAAAAGGAACGTATCGGTTGACTCTGATCTCCAAGTCTTTCAAACTTTTTAGTGACCATTGAGAACCGTTTGCCTCAAACTCCTCCATCTCAACCAACATCTTAAGTTTTGCTGAGTTATAATAGTCAGACAGAGGCGTTGTCGAGTAAAGAATTTCATTTTTTGTTTTAAAGTTCATGACTTGAGTCACCTCCACATCGTTTATTATTTTCTTGAATTCAGCATGATAAACCATGTTTACCTTAAGATTTTTTTCTTTTACAGCTTCCTGAAGTTTTTCAACAACGAGTGGTTTGCATATCTCAAGAAACATTTTTGGATCTTTGATCCCACGTTTGTTCATAATCACATACGTTTTCAATCTTCCCGTGAATGCCGACTGGACTTCTGATATTTCATCAAGTATTGTCTGCGACTCCTCTGGAGTACGTACCGGAACCAGATGAGGTGTTGAAGGTGATTCTGTTTCAGACAGAAGCTGTCTCTCTTCCATGGTAGGGCTAATAGAATTCTCACTATTAATTGTACTAGTCGGTGTCTCACTAATAATCTTTTTCACACCTGTAGGAATCTTTTGTGGTCTAGTCGGTTTTCGGATCATCGCTTCAAGAGCTATGTCGTTTGTATTGACCTTCGGTACTTGTTTGACATCCCTTGGTCGTTTTGGGTATTTCTTTACCAGCATGTTGATGTCTGGAGTAGGTGCCGGCAGTCTTGGTGTCAGTCTCGTAATGGGTAATATTTCACTCCTGTATCGAGGACCTTCATGAAGTGCTGACAAACGGATATGGCGTTTCGATTGTTTGTGACGGTTCCAGTTGGATGACTCTATTGGTGTTTCACAAATCCAACACATTTTACTTTTAGGAGCTGGTTTGATTTCCATCTTTTTCAGACGTTCGTTATATGTCATACCACGCCGGTTGCTGGCACATTTCTGAGATTTTTGGTGCCGAGCCATGTTGGAAACCGTTATTTCCTTACTGCATTTTGGACATGGTTTCTTCTGGGGTTTTATTTGAGCATGCACATCGGTCGGACTAAGCACGTTGTATGTTGGACTCTCTGGGATATGTAGTGGTGAATGGTATACAGGACTATATGGTATATGCAGTGAATAGTCTGACTTATCCGGAACTTCAAATGGTGGTGGACCAAGTATTGATTTAATTTTCAATGAATCGGGGTGTATCCTTTTTACTGGTGGTTCAAACTTTGGAGCGTCAGCTGTAGGTGGACCAATTATAGTTCTAATTTTGGAATAGAAATCTGGAGTGTCTAACATAGACAAATCAAAATCAGCAATCGCGTCTTGTTCTTCAGGTCTGAGATTTGAATAGGACTCTGGCAACATAGACATATCAAAATCAGCAATCACGTTCTGGAATTGATTGTCACTCACAGCCTCAGCGTAGTTTTCCAACATAGACATATCAAAATCCAGAGTTTGTCTGTCTAACGTGGACATGCATTTCTTTGTTTTTTTATGGCGGGACATGGAGGAGTTCCTGACTTCGGCACCACACCTTGAACATACTTGTTTCATCGAAGGAGGTTTTTCATTGAATCCGTTGGAAGAAGCATGAGCTGGTGGATTTGACGCTGACATACACTTCTTTGTTTTTTTGTGGCGGGATAGGTTAGATGCAGTAACCTCTGCTCCACAATTCGGACATTTCTTGACTGATGATCTTCGAAGACCATCCGTAGCATTGAGAAATGCTGTTTGCTTGCTAGCAGGAGAAAACGCCATTATTATAGAGCTGGCTACTCTCTTACTGTATGGGCGATTGACGATGGAAAAGGATGAGGTATGGATGGATGAGAATAGGAAGAGGAGTAGGAAGAGGGTGGGTGTGTGGGATGAGTGGAAGGAAGGATGAGAGCATTATTAATACATTTGACTCTGAACTAGAACATAGTTTTTTGTAACTCTTTTTCATAAAACGATCCTATTATTTCCTCACCAGACTGGTCTGCGATTTTGTAGGTAACAGGGCAAGTTTTGTTGACAGCCACAATCCGAAAAATTTCTCTTGTCCAATTTCTGCGGTATTTATTTCCAAATACATCTTTCTTTATAGTAATTCTTACGCGGTCTCCAACCGAAAGTCTGGGTCTGAATACTAGACATCGTCCAGTGTTTGCGTACATGTTTCTTAAAGTTTGTTCATTGCTTGAATTCACTTCTGATGGGCTCATCTTTATAGTGCTATGAAATTTACTGTTATATTGACGTAGAAGCTTCTGTAAATGTGACACCCATCTAAAAGAGTTTTGGATTTCAAAGTGCACTTTCATTTTTTCATTGAGAGTTCTATGGAAACGCTCTATAATGGCACTTTTTTCCTCATTTTCAGTATGGTATAACTTTATTTGATTTTTGTGTAAAAACTCTCTAAATTCCTTATTAACAAATTCTCGTCCTTTATCCGTGTGAAGAAGGTTCGGGGGTTTGTGACCAACCAATTTCGCTCTTCTTAATATTTTACCAAACGATTTAGTAACCTCTTGTGAGCTTTTAGTTTTTAATGGTTCTGACCACGCATATTTTGAAAACGTATCAATTACATTAAGTATGTATCTGAATCCATCATTTTCCTTTGAAAACCTAATCATTACAACAAGGTCTGCAGCCCACAAATCATCAATACCCAAAGTTACAATTTTTCTCTTAGGGAATCGCTTAACCACAGGTTTATGAACCTCTAATGCTCGAAGCAGGATTTCTTTCCGACTTTTCTGCTTCATTAATTCCTGATACTATCCACAATACACTTACAGTATACCAAACTAGTAATTTATAAGGTGCGGTGTCTCGCGCGGCGCGGCGGTGACTGGACAGTGACGAGGCGCGTACCGATTGTTTGTATACTTATAGAAACAACACGCGGTGTCTCACACGGCGCGGTGATGGTGACGGTTCAGCAGTCGCGCGGCGCGGTGCTGACGAGGCGCGTGCCAATTGCTTGGCGGTGACGGTTCAGCAGTCGCGCGGTGCGGTGCTGACGAGGCGCGTGCAGATTGCTTGTATACTTACAGTAACAACGCGTGGTGTCTGCGCGGTGGCGGGACAGCGATGACATGCGTGGTGATTCGCGCGGCGCGGTTCTGACTACCCATACTCACACTCTTAGTCGCTCTCTAAAAATTCTGTCCCAGATTCGGTCTCACACGGTTTGTCCCAGAACCGGTCTCGGGTGCGTTGTCCCAGGAACGGCCAAAGTATACTACTCCGACCGTCTGTTTATCTGTACTACAAAGTCGTTCGTTCTGTTCTCCTGTCGGGTCTTAGATCCTCTGTTAAATTGGTTTATTAATCAATATTAAGTGTATTTAACCAATATTTTAAAACATTACTTACACAAATGTTCTTAATCACGTCAAAATGTGTGTTTTTGTTAATTTTTAAGACCTTTAGCATGCTGTAGCTACTAAATGAGTAATTAAAAGAAAATCACCAGGAATAAAATCTTTTTAAGATATTGTTTTATATCCAGAATCGCAAAAAATACATAATTAAGAAAATTTAAAGTTCACCGCTATATTTGAAACGGGCGGAAAATTCGTTAATCTCTCAGTTCATAATTTAGTCTTTACTAAAATTAGGTCAAGTCCTTAGTTTCTGTAAACCTACCTACTCGCTTTATAGATACCAGTTTTATCACAGATAAAATGAATACCTCATAAAATGTTTATTGTTTGAATACACATATCAGAGATAAAACAAGCTTATGTAATATAAATGAAAATATGTGCACAATCATTGTAGTTTCTAACTGATTAAGAATAGGTAAGTTCCTTAGCTAGTTTCATTCAATAACGATTCATGAGGCGACAATTTGTATTCAAGCATACATTTTATCTCGGCTTACGCAATATAGACCAAGGTTAAACATTTCTAGACACTTATCCATTTAAAACAACATTTCATTTATACACATAATATAATCTTTTAATATTCCCAGGTGGTCATTCATACTGAAACATTCATTCTAAACTAGTAAGCATCGTAGAATAAAACAAAAAAGTCTTTTGAATTCTCCAAAATTGTACATATTTTGTCAGCATACGCTTTTTTATTTCTCTCTTCTCTCTTTCAAGATGTAGATTACAAAGTTTTAAGAAATATATAATAATATAACAGTAAACAGGTAATTATGAAAACCACCGCAGTTTATGGATGATGAATTAATAATTGTTAGAATACAGAACCAACTTAATATGAAAATAGTACATACACACGCCTTAGTTAGCCATCAGCCTCATTCAAGAACGGTGGCAGCCCTCATTAGTGCAAACGTTTTATCCCGGCCACTACTCAACAAAGACGAAAAGTAAAATATTCCTTTTAACTTTAAGCAATTACAAAATATTAAAATTTGAAACAACCATTATTCCACCAATTCTTTCTATATAACCCATTATATACGGCAGACGATCAATGTTTTGAAAGGAAATACTTATATCGTGACTTTTAGAGATTAAAAAAGAATTTTAATGGGTTTTGCAATCGTGGGTAAAGAAATTTACGATTTTTATTTCTATACGTTGTTTGACGGGTGGTCAAATTTCGAGATGGGAGCCGTACAATTACACATAGTTGTACCAATAAAATACGATAAAAATCTATACATTTAATTCATTCTAAATTTATAACTTGCTACAATAACAAAACCTACACATGCCTTTGGCAATTTCGTAAGTAACATCAATTTCGGATGTAAATGCGCCTGGCACCTCAATTAAGCCGACAAGAAGGTGAAGTCCAGCAATCTTCTTATTTGACACCAAAGACGCACATGAAAATAACAACCTCGAGGACGGGAACTTAACAACGGTTAGGACAGAAGTATTGTACAGTAGGTTTTTCAGAAAAGAAAAGAATTAATTTATTATTGTTATTTATTATTGAAAAGATATTAATTTAATTGACCAGTAAAATAAATACGGTAACATTTCAAACAGGCCATTTAAGTCCAAAAATATCCAGCTTTCTGCCATAAAAGAGTTTAGAGAGTTGTTGGTTCAGTTTAGCAGTTCAATTTCACAATTGAAGCAGGCTCGAGAGGCAAAGCTTTTACAGCTTTGCATCATACCACGTTAGGTTTGTAACTAATGACGGCCCTAGACATTAGTGAATTCGCCAGCCGAAATTCTATCGTTGAGGTCAAGACTACCTTCAATGTTGTGGTTTTTGAATATACTAAAAGTATTTATAATCTAAATCTGTGATTCTCTCACACTGTGTGCACATCAAAAAGTGAGCAGTAAACGTATTACTTACCACTACACGCATCAAGAATAAGGTTGAACGAATTTCCTGTAGGATTTAAATCACGAACTGCTAACAACCACCATAGACTCCAGAAAACTGAACAGAAGAAGGCGAGGACTCTATACGAATGCGGAAAAATGGAAAATTCGTGGGTTGCTAATGATGCAGTCTGTACTTATATTTCTCACGTGAAGTGAATCAGGCAAGGAACTGACATTCGTAAGTGAGGAATATATCTAGCGGAATATAATAAAAATGTAAAAAGACGTTCTCCAAGAAACCCTTCAAAGTAGTTCAAAGTAGTAGATATTCTCTTCTAAACGAACAAACTTTAAATCTATTTGCTGATGGTCAGTCACACATGAACTGGAGTGATGAGAAACAAATGAAATAGAAAAGTCAAAATAGAAGTCATCCTGGGGAAGTAATATCTCCCGTAAGTGACCCATCTTTTCTCCGCGAGATGGCTGGACGGACCTATTTGACCCCACATTGTAGTATTCATCTGGTTCATCTTGATGAAGTTTATGTCGCTGCCCGGATAACTCCTGTCTAACAGATTAACCCTCCAACTGTTGTTTATCAAAATTTTGATAAACATAACCCTTAGCGGATTGTTGTTCGTCAAAAGTTTGATAAACAAACATTCCCTTGCATAATCACTCATAACAATATATTCCGGCAACGTATCGATTCGATTCATGCACCATTGGATTCAGGGGAAAAAAGCCTAAGGAATACTATAGTTTTATTCCTATTTGTATTGTAGTTGCAACGTACCAAGTTCGTAGTTTGGAACGTAAAAGATGTGACCGCCATGTTGTCGATGCCGTCTGAGTTGTTGATGTGACGAGTCGTGTTTATTAGTAAGTTTTAGTAGGTTTATTTGTGTTTTAGTGTTGTGTTTAGTGTGTGGTGAATTGTTAAATATTGCAGTAGTGCAAATAAATATATTTTAGAATAAATAAATTTCTCGAAAATTTTTCGCAAAAGTTTTGAGTAATGACAAAATGAAACTTTTTTCGACTCTTCAAAAAAAAGTTATGGAATTTATTTTTACTACTGCTGTATAGTTTACTTGATTCTAAGTAATAAAATATGCAATATAACATGTATTGAAGTAAAACTGTATTAGTAAAACTTTTATTAGCAAACTCTTACATATACACCCATTTTCACAATTTATGCGCATCGCTGCTTTTTGTTATATAGTGTTATTATAGTTTCATTAAATTTGTATAATGCTTATGTGTTTCTGAAACTAGAATAAGTTTGACACACAGTGGTACTCTCACTTTTATAGTTTTCGTACTATAACTTGGTTTGCTAGGTATGGTCCCCCCCAAATAAAAAAAAAAAAATGTAAATTTTGAATTTCATGGAAAAAAAATGTTAGTAAACATTTTTTAAAGGCCAAATTTAAATACTAATATTATTATATGTTTAATTCTGAACACAAAAATATATACTTCTATATATATATTACTTTTAATTTATATTTTTAATAAATTTTAAAAAAAAACCCTTGCACGAGGCTCGAAAACATGCCGCCACTACAGGAAAAAATGACTGCCAGTTGGAGGGTTAAAGGTTAGATTCAGATCTGGTAAGAACTTTGCATCTAACAAGTTCCTGAATGATTGTACATACACTCCGCTTGTAATTAGCATGTCCTTGTTACTGGACTTAACCCGTAGCACTGCCAGAATCTACGAGTAGTTACATCGATATTTAACCATTCTTTCAAAATAAAAACAACGTAACACAGATACACCCCTCACCATGTTAGTCTTTATGGCACATACAATATTAATACATAGCCTAGGTCAGATTGTAAGAATGAACTATCTCATCACTTTCAAACAGCTGATCTTGAAGGGATATCTGGATTACGTACATTTGCTACCGTTAGTGTTGCAATCAATTAAATACAATGTGGACGTTAAATTTTGCTTTGAGCTATTCCTCACGATGGCACACCAATCCTTTCACTACAGTAAAAAGGCAAAACGATAAAGTACGGGAGACAATGGAAAAACTATCATAATAAGTCTATAGGCTCATTAAACGGGAAAAGAGAATTGTTAATTACAGTTGTTCTCTGATGTGTCTCAAATTTAATTGTCTCCTAATTACATCTTGATTTAATTATTTATAAAGGCAAACTTAAATAATGATTTGTTAAGCTGTAGTACTGATTAAACTTTTAAATTATTCACCTAGATTGATATATCTGGTTTTACTTACGTGATTTAATTTTTTTATAATTATCCTGGAAATTGAAAACGGAAATGTTAACTTGAACCCTCGTATTATTGAGATTGTAACTGATAATAGAAGCATTATTTTCTTGAGTTATTAATAAGATAATTTTAGTTGCACTGTATCATTTATTTGATATGCATATATTTAGAAAATTGATTACTTATTCTATATCTAATAAAACATAGTTAAAAAACCTTGAAATAATGTGCATATTTAATATGAAATAAAACATTTAAATAAAAATGTAACTTTGTAAACTTTTTAGTTTCTTCCCTATTTTAATAAAAGAGTTCAGGATTCTTAAGAAAATGGTGAATGTAAAGACTACCTAATTTCTTAGGAAGAAAAGTCTCGTAAAACACCTCTCCAACTCCAAACATATACTCCTATCCATAACCAATAATTTTTAGAGTTATTAATAGTATTTGTTATCCCTGTAAACTGGGGTGTAAGCTCACTTATACCATTAGATACTTAGTTTCAAACATAAATTGTCGTGTAAAAATTGTGAAGTGTGGAAGTGTGAACGCGCTCAGAAGGGACTCATCAACTACATAATCCAACACAAACATAACTTCGTTCAGAGACAGAAAAAGAGCAAACCCATACAACATAGGCACGCAGTCAATGTCATTAACACAACAAGGAAAACAACTGTAAGTATGTAGCGACCGAACAATTTTCACATACGTTTGTTAATTAAATGGTGCGAACGCTTATTACCAGTTTAAATATACTTGCATACTCTATTTAAATTTGTAAAATTATCTTTTAATTAATTTATTACATACTGTGAATAAAGGAGATTCAATCAATTTGCTTACGATTTATCTCTATGGCTAAATTAATAAGTTGAACTAAGTGAACAAATCGTGTTTTATATCGATATCATTCTGTAATACACGCGTGCGCGCACACGCACAGCGAGGGAGAGAGAGAGTGAGTGATGGTGGGAGGGGGAGGGGGAGAGAAAGTTTTTATTTGAGAACGGATTATTATAATGAATTGAAATTTGCCAGATAGCTTTTAACCTAAAGGCCTAATTTAAAAAATTCTATTTTTGAAGCTTTACCTGGAAATGGCGGCTTTAACAAAACTTTTTGCGTAAATAATTTTAAAATGCCATACAATAAATAGTCTCAATTATTTGATTTTAGTTACGCCATTTTATAACAAATCCAACGATACAAAATTTAAGAAAATTGATTTACCAATAAGGAATATAATGAGCTTTTCAAAAACCAAGTACTAAACAATATCCACTGTGACTATGCGACAGCACTGTTTGTGAGACACAACAAGCAATCAGCTGTTTTAATTTTAGCTGCCCTAATCAGCTGATTATAACACTACGTTGTAGAAATATGGTCATAATCAGCGACCACAGAATAACAGAGCAAGTGCGCCAGTGAGTGAAGCCGGCCGGGGGACGCTGCTTTAGCACCCCCTGGAATAAGCACCCCCTCGGGCTCTGACGTCACGGCAGGGGGGTGCTAATTCAGCGCACGGACACGGACCAGGCACTGAATTAGCACCCCCCGACTACAAGGGGGTGCTAAATCAGCGCATGAACATGGTCGAGGCCCTGAATTAACACCCCCCTGTTCCAAGGGGGTGCGTATTCAGCGCATGGACATGGCTCAGTCACTGAATTAGCACCCCCTAGCATTCAACCAGCAAAAAGGATATTTATCTTTTACATATTCAATTTAATCATAAATATAATAGTTGTTATCTGGATTTTTGTGACGCTGCCACTTATAAGCTACCATCTACGATTGTTTGCAATTTCCGATAAACAATTGAATAATATAATAATCAAATATGGCTACTTTCTCTTCAAAATTACCATAGACTTAATATTCCATAATAATGCTCCGACTAATAAGGCTAATGTATATGAATCCATAATTAAACTATTGATTTCATTTAATAGCTTCACGGAAATGGAGTGTTCTTTTTTTAGTTTAATTTACTCAAATTTAAAAAACTAATATAATTTTGTAAACAATTTAGGCTCGTATTTTAGGCAAAATAGTTTACTGTCACACAGTATAGATTTTTTCTTTGCGGCATTTTTGTTTCATATTTAATTTTAATTACATTTCAAAATTAGGTTTTATGGAATGAAACAGATAAAGCATGAAAATTACACTTTTTGACTTATTACTATTTGAATTACAGTACCTGCCCTTAAATAATTACTCGTAACCATCTGCAGTAAGAAACTAGATTATAATTTTTTTATCTTATGCACTATTATGCGTACCGTGAATCATCTGCACAATGGAACAGCTCCATAGACTTAACACTACCCAAAAATCCGTAGAATGGTACTCACAAAAATATCTCAAGGTTACGCCCATAAGTATTATTATTGCTTACGTGTAAAATATCCTCTATAGAATCATGCCTAACTATTTTTCATAATTAAAGGAATATATAGAAACATCAAATACACAATATCCCTTCAGGCTGAGTCGGAAGAAAGGTATATTTCACTTGAGGCTACAACTTGAAGATACATTATTAGTTTATGAACTTAACACTGTGATAAAAAACTTATGGATGAGGCATTGGTAGCTAAGGATGAAGTATATTAATCCGCAAGGTTTCTTCCTAACTAGTTAGTGTAAAAAAATGTTTGCTCGACTTCAGTCCATCTTACCTCTAGTAGATATATCCCTCTGGTAAAGGATTATAACCTCGATTATATTACTTTTTCTAACGGTATCGATGATAATTAGTGTCATATTACGAGAATGAATAATAGAATTCATATTGGGACTTTCATATTAAGTGATATCAACTGTTACATGTAAAATATTCTCACATATACGTTTTGTTGCTCCTTTTATGAGTAAACGTGGATCATAAGTCTTTAAGTACTATAGGAAAGGAGGGATCGTGATTTGTAATTACTTTAGAACATCAGTTCAAAAAATCATGGAATGTCGCATTGAAATTAAATTTGGAATATTTTCCAATGACCATAATTTATTTCATCAGTAGTATGCCATTTTTTTTAAGACATCAAGGAGATGTCTATGACGTACCAGTTATTCTACAAAAATTCCGTACGAAGAGGCGGGTATCAGCTAGTAAACATATAAAAACTTGAAACTCCTTATTTTTGCCTTAACGTCGTTGCTCGTTATATATCGGCCGTCTACCAAATATGAAATATACAGAATGAAATCAACCAGCAAATATCGATTGTAGGACTGTAGGTCCACACATAATTTTGACGAAGCTGACGAAACCCGTCCGTGCACTACCGACCTTACTGTTCAGAACTGATGTGGCCGTATCGAGTGGTCGAGTAATAATATCGATGTTATTCCCAGTTGTTATTTCTATATTAATACATAACTTATTATGTATAGTGATTTTGTTTGATGAAATTTCGTAAAAAATATAAGAAGAAATCAAACAATGTTTGAGTTTACTGGCCCAAGGTGTGGCATATTATACTCTCTAGGTAACGGATACTTTTACACTAGGAAAGAGTAAAGATAAACTAGAACACGGTAATGATGTATGGATAAAAACTGAAAATCATCGCCTTTTTGTATGCAGTTAAAGAATCTTTAACTATTGTGTGTTACATTAGTCACACGTGCACTTCTAACCCCATGTATCTGGAAGTGTCAAACTTAAGGATGAACATTCTTACAATATTGTAGAAAGAAGAATGAAATCTCAGTAAAGTCTTTAATAAAGCGTCTATAAAAAGGTAAAATTTAAAATTACACTTCAGCTTAGCTGTACTTTTATTTTAAGGCTATTTATATCGGAAAGTGTAATGAACGTTGTTACACTCTAATTTTCAATTCGTTGTAATTTTTATAACTGATTTGTAAACTAGATAGTCAACAGATGTATAGAAGCATAAATATTACTTAATTAATAATAAAAAAATACTATACAAATATACATAATATTTTCATTTTGTATACAGTAAACTTTTATGTTTTTTAATGTTTTATTTTCCGAGTAGAACAAAATCTTCAAACCTCGGTTAGAACAAACTTAACAACGCAACAAATAGCAATCTTTACTGGTACATTTAAGCATCTACGTTTACCACCGCATACCATCAATCATATCTACAAACTCCGTATAAATTTACAAACCAGAAGTAGGCCTGAGGTCTTCTATTTAAAAACAAAATATTAAATAGAAATATAATAACTATAAAGACATTTTTAATTTTTGGTCTAGGTAATCAACATGTATTAGAGTGTTTTTAATGACGTCTTAATCAAAAGAAACTTATATTCAGAAATAATTAATGTTATTATGACCAAAGTTCAGCAATGTAATGTTACAATCACCTGATTAGAGCAGCTAAAATCAAAACAGCTTATTGTTGCAGCCCACATTCAGTGCTGTCATATAATAAAAGCGGATATTGTTTGTTAATTCGTTTTGAAAAACAGTAATTGGTTTTAAAAACAAACTATATCCCTTATTTCAGAACAAATTTTTAAAACTTGGTATCGTTGGTTTTTTAATTAAATTGTGTAATAATTGAGACCTTTTTTTACCTAACATCGCTTTAAAGATATTTACGCTTAAAGATTTTTTAGAAATAACTATTTTGAAAATAAATCTTGTAAGAACTTTAAATTTTTGATGTAATTATTCCGGTTATAAAGGTATATACAAAATTTTAACCTAAAAATCCATCAAATATAAATAGTAAAGTAAATAAGACAAAAACAAAACAAAATTGTGGCTATTTGAGTAATTATTGAGTTTTAGAAAGGTGAATATGATTGTTTTTGCCTTTGGTCCATGAATAATGTCTAAAAGTATTGGTAGAGGTTGTGGAACACTCTGTATAATAAATTTATATACAGAGTGTCCTGTAATTCTTAGCCTATATACCGCAACTGCTCAGGTCATGGCAAACGCATTTCCGAATATGGAAATAGATCTTTGGTGCTTAGTTTCCTATCCGTCAGTCTGTGTGTTTTTTATAGACAAATTCGCTTTAATACCTTAAAATAAATAAACAAATCCTACTTAATTTGGATAAAATATTTGGTAATAAGGCCAGTTATAAAAAATATTTATTAATACTTTCGAAAATGGCGGCCATTAAATCTGATTAACTTTGAATGTCTTAAAATCCAGCACGTATACAAGAATAAATCTGATCGTGGATTGTATCACAAATCTAATTACTCCAATAATAATTCAAACTAATAATAAATAACTCATTAAGATCATCTTTACTGTAAAAAAACATGGTTCGTGAAAATAAATTAACGTCAGCTTTAGAGTAACTTATCCCTATTTTTTTATTTTTGTCATTTATTATGCAAAACATTTGAAATACATGTTTCAGGCCTATCTAAGGATAGAATAGAATTATATATTAGATGTTTAATTAATTTATTTAAATATCTGTTGTTTTAGGACATATTTATTTACGAAAATTTAGTCAAGCGGCAATCAGATGTATTTCAAATAAAACCGCTTATCTTTGATTTTGTCATCTATAAAAGCATTATTGTCTGAATATTACTGTACGATTTTTCTTGTTGTTTATTATTCTTAATATATAACAGATAACCTAGTCACTTTATTTAGTTTTTTTTACATATATTGTGAATAAATTTAAGCTTTATGATAAATACAACAGTTTATTATTGTTAATTAAGACGTTTGTTTTTGTCCTTCATTGTTCATAAAGGCGTTAATTGTTGATAAATTTGCAATATCTCTAGTAGTTTTTAAATTATCAGACAAAAAAGTTGCTTGGCAACAGATATTAATGTATTTCCTGTACTTTAAGTGAAGGGACTAAGATGTGAGCACAATTAATTGGCATAAGATATTCTGGAACTGCCGTTTACTCGATTTTTTTATTGTGACCTACTCGCTGAGAACCTCAATGTCGACAGTGTTTTGTTACAGTAAATCTGTGTGTATGATATTTTATATATTTGGTCATTAGATTTGTGATAGAACACTCTCAAATTCATTTTCTTGCAATATTTTAGAATAATTGCAGATTTTAAGAAGTTAAAAGGTAAAATATTTTGAAAGTATTAAAGATAACATCATAATATATTTTTAGCCGCCATAAAATTTTGACCAATACTTGGTAGGATTAAATTTATTAGGTTTTCCTTTCAGATTTTCCAAGATATTCCATTTTTAACAACAACAAAAAAACGCACTCTAACCGACAGAGGGGAAATTAAGCAATGTAGATCCATAATACTCAGTATATAAATGTATGTTTTGACCTAAGCAATAACGCTTTTGAAAATACGGTAG
Source organism: Homalodisca vitripennis (assembly GCF_021130785.1). Lineage (NCBI taxonomy): Eukaryota > Metazoa > Arthropoda > Insecta > Hemiptera > Cicadellidae > Homalodisca > Homalodisca vitripennis. The sequence continues at coordinate 79,515,608 of NC_060210.1, read as the reverse complement.
TATATTTATTGCTACGCGTTTTAACATTGTTTTCAACGTTTTTTTTATTATAGTTGAACTAACTGATATGGATATAACTGAAACTGAATGATATTGATTCTTGTAGATGTAAAATAATATTTAAATTGTTTGTCAAGTGTGTTTGAATTATACTATTCAGTTTAAATAGTATAATTCAGTTTATGATGCGTCCTTAAAAATAATTGGCTCTTAGCCGTCGCAAAATTACGATTTCACGGTTCTAAATTTTCCCGCTTTTGATTGGTATTCGAAAAATTAAAATAAATAAATAATTGTCTTTAAAGTGGTTAATAAGTTGATATAATCTATGACCATGTATATTTATTACACATGCTGGATTTACGCAGTATCAGTTCCTCTGCATTGTTCGTACCATGATTTCAAATTAAATTTACTTTAAAATAAACCTGTATTTGCCTAGAACCTAGTTTTATACTTAAGTATATTTGATGCATACTATTTTTACAATTGGTAATGAACTGTTTGTTTTTGAAATATTAAGTAAACCACAGCAATGTAGTAAATATACTCATTGCAATATATTTAAATTATTATATATATATATATTATTTTATTGATAAATAAATCACAATATGTTTAAACGTTTATTATTCTATTCTGTTGGGGTAATTATTCATCTCATCAATACGGCGCTGATTTAGCAGCCCCCAGATTCAAAGGGGTGCTAAATCAGCACATGAACACGGTCAAGGCGCTGAATTAGGACCCCCGTATTCGAAGGGGGTGCTTATTCAGGGCCTGGACACGGCCACTGTGCTGATTTAGCACCCCCTTCCGTGACGTCAAAATGACGTCAGTAGCCAGGGGGTGCTATGTCCAGGGGGTGCTAATTCAGGCGCACTGCCGGCCGTAGACGGCAGACCGAACAAAGATGGCGGCGGCAGAGCGTGAGTTGTGCCAGTCCCTCGCGCGGCGACCGGTGCCTTACACCGAGTATTGCGGGGTAGTATCTGGCAGAATAAAATATAAGATATAAAATCTTCTACACCTGGATCTTCTACCAGCAGCAGAAATCGGTCTTTTTATTCAAAATTATGTTGTAGTCTGTTATAATGTAAACACTGGTGTTAATTCATTAGAAGTAAATAAAGTAATTATTTATGTACGTTATAAACAATTTTATTTTCTTATATTTATTTTAATCCACCACCCCTCGTTGATCAATTTCCCGGGAAATTAAGGAAATATATACTAACAAAAACCAACTTCGATCATACGGCGTCTTCTTTCGACTCTTTCAATTTCGATCTATGATTCTTAAGGCGACATTTTTATAGTTAGCCTCTTTTTCCGATGAAGAAAATATATATCTTACAATGTGACTTAAAAGTTACTGCGGCCTTATTTACGGTTACACTATTGGATTATGCTGTTGCACTTACAAAGAAAATCATCCCATTTGTTGGTTTTTGGAATCCAACTTAAATTAATTTCTGATGCTGAAGTGATTTTGATGTTTTCACTTATCAAGAAAAATTTATAAGGGGTAGAGTGTGCTCCCCTTCCTTTTCTTTAGCTACAATAAAAATGCCATACACAATGTCAAGAGAGTTAACCATATTCGATTAGCTTATGTGCAAACATTCACTGCTTTGTGCAATAAGGTAGTTTTTATAACAGTGTTTAAATAGTATTTTCATTGCATTACATGGTTTATTGATTATTGGTGCAATCTAAATTTAAAATTAGATAATAACTTCGTTTTTGCAATCTGCATTATACTACTGATCAAGCACTTTAAAATAGTTTAATATTTTCTGAAATTTAAATATGAACAAATGTTTCTGCCTCTTTGACGAAGTTCAGGTGAAAGTATTAACAGCTGTTAAGTATCAGTACACTGCGTATTACGTGCATAGCGCAGTCTTCGGGAATCAATTAAAATATTCCAAAATCTGCAACACTGTATAAATAAAAAACTTATTAAATTAAAAAATTTAAATTAGACCGGATTGTAAATCTAAACCATTCTCGAATCTACCACACACAAACAATGTCATTAAAATTGGTTCATGCGCTTAGCAGGGGTTCAGTGACGCACAAAAGAATTATATACATGTATAATTATAATACAAATAATACAACCAATAATTATGTATATATATATATATATATATATATATATATATATATATATATATTATAATATATAAATATATTATTATTATATTATTATTATTATATTATAATATTATATTTTATATATATACAGATATATTTATATGATTCTGCAGCATTTATTACTGACTGTCCTTACTTGTACGTGTGGGTGCACATCTTGCAAAATCTTGGGTGCCCAATTCTAGAAATGTCGCGTTTCGGCCCGACCAGCCTCTGTGCCGTCAGCGTGCTAAACGAGCACCTATCTATCCTATATTTAAAAAACAAAATAAAAGATGAAATGTTGTTTGGACACAGATAAAACAGCTAGATGTTTAAATTAAACCTGTATTTTACAGGTACAATAATGGCACATTCAATTGAAGAAAATGCCGGACTGATCAGCTGGGCGAACTAAACTAAAGTCAACTCCGTATCCTGTTCAATGAGAAGGCTCTACATCTTTTAGGAAGCCTATAAATAAATAAAAAGATCAACTAAGTACACGGATCCTTTCTTGAACCTTTCAAGAACGTAAATTTCTTATAAGTAACAGAGAGTAAAATATATTCACTTTTAGGAATTATAATATTTCTAAACTGCAAAATTAGATATCTAGAGGTTTTATGGTATTATTTAGTTTTTTTTAGTACTATCTACATCAATACTCATTAATAACAAAAGTCACTAATACACGACTAGCGCCGACAACGAAAGCGATGAGAACTATGTTAAGACTATTACAAATTAGCCGTTATAAGAGATGAGGCGTTCATGGCCATTACTCGCTGTATCTCTCACCGGAAGCGCGGGAAGTGAGGAAACGATAGTGTCTGTATTATGTTTGTCAAACCCTTCGGGTCGCAAAACGGACTCGTCATTATGAAAATTACAACGCATGAGTCTTGTGTCAGCTGTTATAGTTAAATTTCAAAAGAAATTAAAACAAAACTGAACTATGACAAATTGTTCAAATACAAGTATACTTTCAGTTTAACGCAAGTTGAAATACGGAGTGGGCCATAAGTCAGTTGTCACTAGCAATCCTTAGACTTTGTTTTGCCTAGCGTAGTAGTTGTGAACTTGACTAAGTCAAACACAACTTTTCCTGCGGCCAGTTAAGGAAAAGTTGATATGGCAACAAGATGGAGCACCCCCCCCCCCCATTATGGGCTTATTGTGAGAGACTTTCTAAATAATAACTTTAATGAATGGATTGGCAGACGGGGTACTATTGAATGGCCTCCACGGTCCCCAGATATAACACCGATGGATTTTTCAGTCTGGGGTATACTAAAAAATGAGGTTTATTCAGCCAAGATTCGTAATGTTGAGCATTTGAAGGAACGAATCCAATCAGAATTTGAAAACTTACAGTCCAGGAACATTTACGACAAAATTTGTAAATCTGTGTTAAAAAGATGCAATCTTGGCTTAGAACAGCATGAAGACCACTTTGAGCATCTTTTGTAGGTTCATTGAATACTACATGTTTTCCTGTATTAATAAATTGTATTTGTACTACATAGTAAAATAAATGTATTTGTATTTTCGCTTGTTTGGTATATTATTGCACCAAATGCATTTTTGACAACTGACATGGCCCACCCTGTATAATTTGAATATATGTATTAACGGAGAGGGGCGGTTACAACACCCAAACCATCCTCCCCTGGATACGCCTATTTACATGATCACAAAGGACATTAACAACACAAAACTTCCCCAGGAATATTTATTTATTTTGTAAGCTAGCCAGTTGGTTGTTATGAAACTGAAACGCTATGGATTTTAAGAAACATCATTTTAAACCATGTAGTGCTTAACGGCACCTATGTTTACACATTCAAAAGTGCTGGACTCCACCCTAAGCTATATCTTCTAACGCAAATGTATATTACCAATAGTGTATGTATATCTAATTTTGGTTATAAGAGATAGTGTACTCCTGGGATTGTATTACTACCGATGTCTTTCGTAACAATCAATTGCGTATTTTGCATCAAAAAATACAATTTTATTGATACTAATACACTTATTTGCCAGCAAATACCTACCGGCAATACTAATTAATATTTACAAGACACATAATAAAGGTATACATGTACTGCCCGATTTATGTGGCGTTTAGATATTGTTTATTAGTAAATCACACAAATTTGTTTTTTTTATTTTTTAAAGATGATCCCAGAGTGGCATGCGGGCAGCTGGGCGGATGTGTAGTGTTGCCTATGTCTATTTCTTCATTTTACGTGAAACAGCCGGTGGTCTAGTGCAAGTAGCCTAAGCCTTATATTATGATTTATTAAATTTTAATATTATTTTTCAGGATAGCATGAACTCTTGGGCGACCAGCTCTCATTTAGATTATTATACCATCATACAACATTTTATGTTTTAGCATTACAAAATAGTAGTTAATTATCAAATAGGTAATTATCACTCGTGACGATTAAACATTTTCATTTCTGTATATCTGTCTGTCTGTACACACGATATCTCGAAAACGAACTGACCTACAGATTTTAAATTTTGCGTTAGGCTTCTTTTTAAATTAGTAATAATAAGTTCAACAATGGTGTATGTCAGTCCGTGGCATTTGGCTGAGCGTTAACACTTTTTATACATTGGTTTTATGTGTAACCTTTATGCAGTGAGAAGATTGCAGAATAAATAAAACTGTAATTGAGCTGTATACTAACATATGGGATCTTATCATCCCAATAATATTATAAATGCAAAAGCTTGAATGTTTGGACATTTGAATGTTTGCATGTTTGTATGTTTAGATGTTTGGAGGTTTGTCCTCGAATCACGCTGAAACTGCCATACGGATTGTGCATAAATTTAGAATAGGTATAGCTTTTGGTCTGAATTAACACTTAGAGTGCTTTTTACCACCCATAACACATTCATTTCATCAAATAAAGTCCAATTCAAATTGAAAAATTAGTTTGTTTAGACATCAGGTCTTGAAGAAACTGCATTATAAAGAATATGGATAAATTAAGTGTTTAAAAAGTTTTGACTATAGTCATAAGTTAATAAAGTAGAAGATCTACAGCAACAGTGTTTGATTTAATCACTTATTTTAGTGGTTTTAGCTATTAAACAAGTTTTTGTGGTAATTATGGTGGTTTTATTAACCAGAAAGAGAAAACCTACCTACAATATAACAAAAGAAGTTCAAAAACTATGTTGATTAATGTTTATTGAACTAAAAAGTGTATCTAACCATTAATATTTTGGTTTTTAATAGAGATTCAACCCACAATGGTCTCTGTTTGCAAATTTTCAATAGACGATATCACAAAATTGCAATAAGGATCCAAGCCACAAATTTACAAAAAAAAACCAATAAATAGATTATTTGGTCACTAAAGCTTATTAAATTAAGTTTAGAATATTATAATCTAATGTTAAAAGAAAGCCCTACAATTGTAGTCTGAACATATGAGCTGTGGCGCTGTGAGCATGGACCCGATTATTTATTCGGTTGTGTTGGCGCTGTGAGCACTCCGGCCAAATCTGTGGCGCTATGAGTTGTGGCGCTGTGAGCACATTCACGTTGTGGCGCTGTGAGCAAATTCACGTTGTGGCGCTGTGAGCTTAGGCACTATGAGCCCGACCCAATGAGCTTAGGCTCCACCCAATTTCCCGACAGTGGTTCTCCACAAAAGGCAGAACGAGAATCGTCACCTCCTTAGACAAGCCGTTCAACATTGCCGGACATGTCACGAGCAAGCGGTGACTGTACGTCTGTCACGCGATTCGTACTTCTGCGACGGGCTGGGAAATTTTCATTTTTGTGTGTACGTCTGTCCGCACGATGTAGACTTGAAAGTTTGCATAATGCCTCATTTCTATGTAGGCATCATCAAGTTTGTTTAAGTCTTTACATAGGATATGGCTGAGCGAGCGTCTTTGAATTCTATCAATCAGTAGATGATGCCGTTTCTCTATTGTCTGCCGCTAGATGTAAACACTTTTCTTCTACATGATTGTTTATATGTCTGTCCCCACGACATCTCAACAATGAACAGATCTATAGACTATGTGACTCCAGCAAAGCCTGTTACGCGTTCTACCTTGTTATATATATAATAACATTAATGTGTCTGTAATATATTGTGCAAGAGTAGCAATATGTAATTAATTCATAAACGTTGTATTAATTAATTCATAAATTAATAAAACTTCGACACTATAGAAAATCAAGTTTTTTAAACATTTATCGAGTAAAGAATCGAAAGAAAGAGTTAAAAAAGCTAAGTTGTAAGAATATTTTAATGAGTGAGAGAATGAGTTTTCCTGAACATCGTTAAACAAGGATGAATAGTAGACAGAATAGCTTGTTACTTCGAGGTAAACAGCAACAAACTTTAAAATGTTTTTCATAAACTTCTCAGTGAAGTTTGTAATTGTTTTACTGTTTTGTTCTCTCACGCACTTTAAACATTGCAAGGATCTATCTAGGCATTCAAGTTTTACCACAGAAAGTCTATCTTTTAAAATTTTGCTCAATATGAACTGTGCAGCAGATCAACAACAGTGTAGAAAGAATAATTTTATAACTGACTGACATCCATTTGAAGGAATGGACATCGACAATGTAATATATATTATTTTTCATTATATTATGAAATTTCACAATTTATGTTGTTCCTTATGTAAATCGCAATTAATATAATTTTTTTCAACAATTATAAAATTAAAACTAAGAGAAGTACAATCTTCCAAAATTGTCCTTAATTCCTTTAGTATTATTAAAGAAAATTCCTAAGAACCCCTAAGAACAAGACATTCAAAATTGTGCGAAACAATGGGTTTAAGTAGTAATTAGGACTTATAGCAGGAAATTTTAATTTTATTCAACTGAACCAACCTGTTTTATTTAACAATTGGACAGGTTTTATGATAAACCATACACTTATCACTTATTTAACTTAGTGTTGTGAAACGTATCTCTACCTATAATTGTTTGTATACATACGGCAATAGAGTAATGATCGGCAAATGACTCAATAATTTTTCCCTTGATAGATGCAATATATAAATAGTTAACTTATCTATAAATGTTGCATAGTTTTGTCAAACATGTTCAAATTAAATAATTGCAAAATAAATATTATCGTGTTGACTTTACGAGGAGTACCATACTGCGAAATAGCCACTTTCATCAAACTAAACGCAGGTTTAAAAGGGAAAATATTACTGTAGAAATTGTCACTAAATTATATTCCTTTGTACTAGTAATAAAGTAACTAAAGTTTAAGAAAAGTAAACCCAAGATGGGAGATACTGGAGTTTGCAGTCAAAAGTAGTTTTCATGTGCTACTGTCATCTCAGAGAGTCAAACTGAAGATGCATTAATATAACTTTGAATTTTAATTGGAATAACATTGATTAGACGATAACATTTTACTGATTGAAATGTTGATTTAATATTTTAAAAACTCCAGCAAAACAATAGAAGGAACAATAATTGTACAAAAGAATTCTAAAGCCCTTTCTCATTTTGTTACAAAACTCATAATAAATAAATTGCCATTCCTTTTTGAAACTCTGAATGCCTTATTAAAAACGTAAGACACAAAAAATGTGGGAATATAAAAGTTGTTTCAAAATGGCCAAATTGTATAAACATAATAGTAACTGTATTGTGCCTCTGTGCCATAACAACAAACTTTGTTTTAAATGCCGGGATGTGTCTAAAACTTTTTTCTATAATGCATAACAACAGAGACATAACAATTGCTTTCCAACATATGAACTATCGCCATTTTGCAATCTTAAAAGAATCAACATGTAACTACAAAAGTTGTTTGAAATTGCTCATAATTTCTAAATACATTTTAAAATTTAATCTTTTTGGAGTAGACGAAATAAATTTAATTTGAGACTTTTAATTTAAACACAACATTACAGTAACTAACTTAGTTGCTAAAACACAAATTACTATTTCAGAATTATTTTTTAATTAATAAAACGATTAAGGAGTTTCTAAAAGTTTAAGTAAGTAATTTCTTTAGTTAAGTAAGTAACTCTGTAATAAACATGAAACTGTTTCAAAGAAATGTTATTTTTAAACTATGTAGAATAAAATATATTATAACATTTATGTAATTACTAAAAATTAACGGGTTTGTCATTTTGAAACAATGATTTCTTTACCAGAACAGCTCTGTATTGATTTTATAAAGATGGAAATATACGAGATGAAACCCAAGCCCAAGCCGGGACTACAATAATGAAATATTATGTAACTAACAAAGACAACTTTTTTAATACAACTTTTACCTTTGAAACCTCAATTACCTCTCTGTTGTTATAATTAGTTCTGTTTGTCTTCAACCTGCATAAAATTGGTCGTCATAAGTACTGTGGAACGAATTGTTTTAGGAAATGAGTACAATTATAATAATGTACTCTTTGTTCTTAAAATACACTGTACATCTTCAGCCATAGCAATGCTAATAATTCACGTCAGTGTACATTACAAAATTCCAATTCGCAAAAGAGTGAATATATTTGATAACTGCCATACATGTAAGAGATATATTAGTTTTAAGAAGGTAATTCAATTTTTAATTCTAAAATTTCAATTTAAAATGAATTATAACTACTGAATTGGTTTACAAGTTTAAAGTGTCTACCAGGAAAAGAAATACATAGAACTAACAAGATATAACCCGAGTCCCTGTCTACATAGCGATATACGTAGAACAGCTGAATTTATATTGCTCATTAACTCGATCCCTCGGAGACTTGAACACTGATTGACTGGAGTACACAGAACACACAACTGACATGGTATAACCCCTGTCAGACTTTGCACAGCAGTATAGTGATATATGTAGTACAGCTCGATTTGTATTGTTCATAAACTCAATCCCTCAGAGACTTGAACACTGATTGACTGGAGTACACACAACTGACATGGTATAACCCCTGTCAGACTTTGCACAGCAGTATAGTGATATATGTAGTACAGCTCGATTTGTATTGTTCATAAACTCGATCCCTCAGAGACTTGAACACTGATTGACTGGAGTACACACAACTGACATGGTATGACACCTGTCAGACTTTGCACAGTAGTACAGTGATATACAGTAGAACAGTTCAATTTGTATTGGTAATTAACTCAACCACTCAGAGATTTTAGCAATGATTGACTAGAGTAAATAGAACTAACAACATATGATCCCAGTCAAAATGTACAGAATGGTATATGTTGTACAATTGAATTAATTGTTTGTCTTTGCAAAATGTTGATGGGTTGTTAACAAAATAGGTGTATATATTTACACATTTTGATAAAGCACAGGATAAATTTAAAATATATCAAACTATAATAAAATTACCAAATGTTTAATTGTTTTTATACAATACTTTAAATATAGCAAATCCGTTAATATTGGTTTTATAATGTATTAAATTAAATGAAAATTATTGAAGTGTACATAATACTTGTATATAATAATGACTTGTAAAGTGAAACAGTGAGGCTTGACGCTCAATATTGTAGATCAGTCATGGATTTCCTCCTCACTCCTTTAGTGGAAAAATCTATCTGACCTGGCTTTATGATGTAAGGAGGCAAGAGTGTTCTCAAATGCTGAAAGAAAAATGGTCAGCCGCATGCATTACGTCACTTGGGTAGCAAAGACGCTCCAATTCCTATCAAAGTCAAAGTCAAAGTCAAAATATCTTTATTTAAATTATGTACATGGGTACAATAAATAGTGTCACTACAACTAAGTTACATAATTGGATGATTATAGTAGATCATGTTGTTGAATAAAATTCTTCAAATGAATAAAATGCTTTTCTAATTAAATAATCTTTTAACATTGATTTAAATTTCTTAATATCTTCAACTCTTGTTATTGTTTTTGGAATTGACTTAAAAAATTTTATTCCTGCATAAGAAGTTTTTTTTGTATAAAATTCTAAATTGTGTCGTGGTATTACTAATTCCTTCTTGTTCCTAGTATTGTAAGTATGGGTTTCACAATGAATTTTAAATTTAGATTGATAGGTCCTAACATACATAACACATTCTAAAATATAAAGGCTATGCACTGTTAAAATATTTAGTTCAGTGAAATTATTTTTCACTGACTCATCCTTCTTCATTTTCAACATTATTCGTAGTGCTTTTTTTTGCAAAATTAGAATTTTATTTAGGTTTTGGTTTGTGGTTCCTCCATACACTCCTATCCCATATGCAATGTGGGATTGAATATGTGCATGAAAAACCATTTTTAGTACTGACAAACTGCATAAATAAGAAAGTCTTTTGACAGCATATAACCCAGAATTTATCCGCTTAATTATCTGTTCAATATGAAGATTCCAGCTAAGATTTTTGTCTATTGTTAGACCGAGAAATTTTGTGTAGGAAACTTGATCCAAACTGGAATCGTTTATCAATATGTTAGGATTTAAACGTTTTCTGTCTTGTTTTGTATTGAAAGAAATAAAATTAGTTTTATCGGTATTTAAAACTAATTTGTTGTCAATGAAAAATTTTTGTACATTTGAAAGTTGCAGATGTGCAGATATCTCCAATTCGACTTCTGTTTTTGCAGATATAATGAGATTTGAGTCATCTGCAAATAGGCACAGCTGGTTTTTTGAACTTTCAAGATTACTAAGGCAGTTTGGCATATCCTTTATATAACATATAAATAATATAGGACCTAAAATAGACCCCTGGGGTACTCCATTTTTTACTAATTGGGTGTTGGATTGAAATTTTAGTAATTTGTTATTTTTTATGTGAGTTATTTCAACGTATTGTTCTCTTTTAGATAGATATGACTCGAACCACTTTAAATGAATATTATGGATACCTAAATTTTGCAATTTGTTAAGTAAAATTTCATGAGATATGCTATCAAAAGCCTTTGATAGGTCCATGAATATTCCTGTTACATTATCACTTTTGTCGACTGACTCTATTACAGACTCAGTGAATTCTATCAATGCAGTTATAGTAGATTTATTTTTTCTAAAACCGTGTTGTTCCTTGTCATAAAGATTATTTATTTCTAAGTGTTTGACCAATCTATTGTACATGGTTCTTTCAAAAATTTTTGAAATTGATGGTAAAATTGAAATCGGACGATAATTTTGAATGTCTGTTACAATACCTTTTTTGTAGATAGGTACAACCTTAGACAATTTTAACTTACTAGGAAATATGCCAGTAATGAGAGAAGAATTTACCAGATGCATTAATGGTTTAATTAAAGAGCTTTTTGCAAATTTTACCAATTTCATAGGCACTCCGTCATACCCGCTACAAGATTTATTTTTGAGTGAGTCAATAATTTGGTTCAGTTCTTCTACACTCAAGGGCGGGCATTGAAATTTAGGAGACGTTATATTTATGTTCTCAGACTGTGGTTGTAATGAATTTGAAGGAAGGTCTTTTAACAGTGCATCTGTCGCATTTATAAAATAATCATTGAAGGACTTTGCAATTAGAGATGGTTCAGTAATAGATGAATCTTTTGATTTAATTACAAGATTGCCTTCACATTTATATCCATTCTTTTTTGTTTCATTATTTATAATTTGCCATGTTGTCTTGCTAATATTTTCTGAATTTTTTATTTTAGTGTCGAAATAATTTTGTTTACATTTTATTAATTTTGAGTTGTATTGCCTAGTTTTATTCTTAATTTCATTTTTAAGGTTTTCTGATTTTTTCAACCTTGACAACTTATTGAGGTGTATAATTTCATTTTTTTCATCTTTCAGTTCGTCCGTAATCCATGTCTGTTTTTTATTTCCTTTTTTAATTTGCACAAGAGGAAAGCAGAGATCAAAATAGTATCTAAAGATACTATCAAAACAATCATACTTTTCATCTATCGGAGAACAAAAGATTGGAAGCCAATCTTCTTTTTCTAATAGAGATTTGAATAATGTCATATTGTCAATTGAAAATTTTCTTCCTACGAAGGTTAAATTTTGTTCAGATTTTACTTGAATTTGTAAAAGTTCGAGCATTTGCGCATCATGATCAGACAAGGCTGTTATAATTCCAGAGACTTTAATTTCATTTTTATTATTAAAATTTGTCAGAAAATTGTCAATACAAGATTCAGATGTTTGTGTCACTCTGGTTGGAAAGTCAACTAAAAAATTCATTCCATGTCGATTTAGAATGTTCTTAAGATCTCTCGTCTCCTTAGATTCATCTAACATGTTAATGTTAAAATCTCCTGTAATGGTTAGATATTTGTCCTTCCCTACAAGAAATTCTATAAGAAAGTTTAATCTCTCTAAAAATTCGTTATTTTTAAATTGGGGTGTTCTGTATACTCCTGCCAATATAAAACTAAACTGTTCTGTTTTAAATTTAGCGACACAACATTCAAATAATTTATCTTGGCACAATTCTACAATGGCAGGGAGCACCAGCTGCCTCCCCTTCAAACCCTCCTTTGACAGAATCACTACACCCCCTCCAGAAGTTGTAGTACGGGAATATTGTGAAATTAAGTTATAGTTGTCTATATTGAATCTTTCAAGTTTAATTGATGACATATTGTGTTCTGTTAGAACAACTATTTGAGGATCTAATTCAGACAAAGTTATTTGTAATGATTCTTTACGGGAGTCTAAGTCTCTAATATTTTGATGAAAAATGTTTAAGCTTTTATGATTTTTATTGAAGTTATTTATGTGGGGTGTAGAACCAGATCCCGTGGGGAGTTTAAAGGCGGGGCATCCGGTGTTACATCATTATCTTGGTTGAAGGGGATTACATTTTCATCAGTTTTGGAACATGAGATATCTGAAGCCATACAAGAATTAGAAAATAAGTCACTATGATTATTAAAAACAGTTTTAGACATAGGCTTAGTTAATAAAGGTGGGAAGTCGTCCACTGAGTCCGTCATATGTAACTCGTCATGTTCTTGCGGCACTATATGTCCAGTATTACTACCTGCTTCTCTGAGATCTTTAGATGTATATTGCTCGGATGTTGTTGTTGCAGCTTCTAGTATCTCCTGAGCAGAAGTGGCTTCCATTTGTTTTAATAAGATACTGGAAATTGAACTATATAAATTCTGTTTGAAGTCCACAAAAGAGAGTCCACTTCTTAAAGGCCGTTTTGAGTTTTCATCATATATAATAATCTGGATAGAGGCTCCTGTCTGTTGCTGGAAATTAACAATATTGGTTGCGAAGTGTTCTGTTGGGATGTTATCCCGGACACAACCCATTGGTGAGCAGACTAGATACTTTAAATTTCTTTTTTTGAACTCTTCAGTGAGGTGGTTGAAAGCCATGTCATAATCACAAGCTACAGGCTTTTTATAAAAATCTGGTTTGGTAACCAATCCGAAAACATTCATTCCATCGATGCTTTTTTGATGGGTTAAATAGTTGGTAAGGAGAGAGTGTGGTTTACCAAACTGTTGGCTGAAACATTTTGCCACCCCAGAACTCATATGGCATTCATGGTTGAGGTCTCCAGAAATACAGTGAGCAAAAGCGATGTTCTTATTATTCCTATTTTTTAAAATTATTTTTGTCATATTAGATTCAATGATTTTTATTTTTGAATCCCCATTCACTACTATTTCTGTTCCATCTGTAATATTTTCTGATTCTGCTGTAGTGGTCTTTTGATGACTTTTTTCCTTGTTTAATTTGGAAGTTTGGTTCAAGGAATTAATTATCATATAAGATAGTTTCTTTTTGCCACGATAATTGAGGTGTAGGCCGTGTCGAGTGAAATGGTCTCGTTTGAGTTCTTCTGAGTCAATTATCCTTACATTAACCATTCTCACTGCAATTTCTTTTATGTAATTGTTTACTATATCTATTTCATTATGTGTTGGGTCAATTGTATTTACATCATAGCGGTACGGGATTGTTGTTATGTGTACGGTTCTCTGTGTACTTAAACTTTGCAGGTAACCTTCCAGATTAGTGTAAATTTCTCCAGTTGATTTTTTAGTAATGTTGTTAGTTCCCGCAATTATGACTGTTGGGCGGCAAAGAGCCCCTTCAGCTTGCTTGTACACTTGCTCGGTTGTAGCCCCGGGCATAACCAGACCGCTTACTTTAATTTTTCCCTTGCTACAGGCACCAATTAACTCAGGAAGGCCCCTGAGGGCTGTCCATGGCAGTCCATGGCTGTCTGAGTAAAATTCAACATCCATTGATTTTCCACTAGACTCACTCTCTTTCCCTGTTGGTGTTGGCTTGGAGATGGATGTTTTTCTTGGTTTTATCTGTTTTTCATAGTTTTTTTTATTTATTGCCAGATTAAATACTTTTGTGTCATACTCTTTGGTATTTAAAGCTTCGTACTTGTTACTTAGAGGGATAACAGTAAGATCTTGAACCTTTTTTTTCTGTTTTTTTGAGTTTCTATTCTTTTTTTTCACCTCACTCCAGTTTTCTTCTTGTGTGTTTTTTTCCTGGTTACATGTACAATTTTGGGGAGTTTTATGCAGGTTGAGGTCTTCTGTGTGGCTTACAGGAGTAATAGCAGCAGCAACAGTATCAGAACTTACTGAAATTGGGGATTCAGGCCGAGCATGGGTAAGGATGGGAGCGGGTACTTGGTACATCAGTTCAGCAGCTGTGTCAGGTGTGAGTGCAGATAGGTTGTTATTGTGCAACAGGAGAGCTAGCTGAGCCCGCTTAGTTATTATGTCACTATCTCTGTACAATGCTCTGATCAGTTCTGCTCTGATTCTTTCTCGCAGCGTTTTAATATTTTTGTTACAATGAGTTATGTTTTTTTATATTAAAATAACAATGTTCAAGAATCTTTTAGATAAATACATTGTTATTTATTTTTAGTTTAATTTCATTGGTCACTCGATATTTTATTCTCAAAATATTGTTATCTATAATCACTACACAATTTTTAAATCTGTTTATTACTGTATGAAAGTTTCAAACAGTTTGAGGAAAGCTACATGTAATTAATTGTTTTAGTAAACTAGAAAAAAGTATTAAATAACATTGATTCATGAGAGCAAATATATTAACTAAGAATAATAAGAGCTATGCAGTTATAGGGCATACTTGAAATGGGTTAACAATACCTTATTTCGGAGTAACATAGATCACTCTGCCACCAGTAGTTTTAGTCCGAGTCCACACCAGGAGAGTGTCCAAAGGGTTGTAGCTCTGAGAGTACAATTGACAAACGAATAACACACATTGTCAGTTCACACAACAGCTGCGGAAGTCTTCAGATGTCACGTTGCTTATAACACTAGCACAATCACTGTTTAAAGCGATTGAAAAAGGGGGTTTTGAGAAGCAATAATGTTTAAAATTATAAAGGGAGACAACTCATAAAAACCACCTAATGTGGAGGGTTCAGAAACTGCTTATAGGAGATACATTAAGCAGGACATCTGAACAAGGACTGGTCGGTGGTGTCGGTATGCCTGGTTATTTTAGGTATTGCGCCTATAGGGGTAAGCATTGCCTGATCCTCTTCCTCTCTCTCACTCTGTCCTCATATTATGAAACGCTACTACGTATTCAAATCAATGTCTGTTGCAGATTAACGCTAAATAAATTATGTAAATTAAATCAATAATAATATTTATAATTTAGCGAAACATTGCTTAATTAAAATATACTAAAACTAATAATTAAATATTCTCCAAACATTAATTTTATTGTTCCTAATAAGGTAGTCTGTAACAGCCTGTGTATGTTTAAACACCTTTTCACTTAGGCCTATTTGTACACTTCTGCTACTAAGGCCTGGGCCTGAGTGCACTTAGGCCTACTACTAATAAGTTATTAAATCTTGAAAGTTTAAATAAATGAGAATTATTCATGTCCTTAAGATGAATATGTCTTTGCATGAATAATCCTTTCTACAGATACATTATTGTTTAATATTTTACATATTAAATTTTTATATTGCAATACAATACCATGCAAAACTTTTAAACAGCAAAACATACATTTTAATAACAATGTCATTTTGTAGTGTGCTAAAAAAACAACCTGCTGTAGTTTACTTTTGTATTTATTTTGTGCTGTACGTAGTAAAAACCTGATTAAAAAATCAAAGTACATAATATGTGATTGTTAAGAATTCAAATGTGGCAGCGGATACCTTTAATTTATTCCATAAATAAGAATACGCTTTTCTATCTACAATACTTAGTGCCAATGCACAACAAATACCTTTTTCTTTCATTTAGTTTTCTTTTTTACCCAATAACTTTATACTCAAATTAGACAGAAGCTTTGTAATTCCAAATCTGCAGTCTCATTGTTTAACTTTAACCTGTATAACAAAATTAAAAATGTTTAATCAAATTAACAAGCTCATAGTAAGATGTCTAGCGAAGTTCAGAACTGAGCCACATGTAGTGAATCTTGTAGTTCTCTCCACCTATTGCTATTTTTGAGATTCCTATTTTGTAAAGTGGTCTCTAGTGATGGTCCTATCTTTGACAATTGTTTTTGTCTAAAATTATATTAATGGATGGCTAGTGGAAATCTAGTCCTTTGGTGGCTTATAATAAAACAGACTGATGATATATTTACTTGGTATAGTCTTATTAAAAATAAATTATGTTATACTAAAGCTATTAACAAGTTTTGTTGTAATATATGTGGACTATCTTTCCCATTCTATTGTATAACAAAAAAATAAAATATTAACATATGTTTTACAGTTAGCAAGAATATTTCATTGGCTTTACTCTTTGAAATTGCGTTGGTGAAATCATAGGTGCAAATTTGGTTTCAATAAACAGAAGGTAATGCTATTACAAATATATATATATATATATATATATATATATATATATATATCATTCAAAAGGATGTTTCTTCCTAGTCAAATATTTTAAACCCTATAAATATAAATTAATCACTAAATGTTTTGCTAATCGCAAAACTCGAGAACGGCTGGACCATTTCGGCTAATCGAATTCTGCTGTAGTCTGATGTATGTTCTTGTAAAGAGTAAATTGGGAAAGTCTGAACTTTTTTATTTGAGGAAATAATAATAATAATTATGAAGCACAATCCCAATTCAACCGGCACTAAACGATTCAACTGACAACTAAAGTTTGCAAAATATGCCAAGACATTTTGTTTTCTCATAAAGTCTTGAAAGTAAAAACACTTATTTAAACTGCATTTGTAATCACAGTTGAGCACAGAGTTTATCCAAATAAGAAAATACTCGTAAACATTGTGTCTCCAAAAACTGAACAACTTTATTGAACCGTAAATATTTTAATAAACCGCATATAATAGAATTTTTAATTTTGAAGTAACACACATAATCTTAACATTGTTTCCACTGTTAGAAAAAAGATAGTCAATTCAGCAATCCAACTCTGCCCTCACTCAATGACCAATTTCATCATTAATGTTTGAAAGGGCCATGGTAATTCTTAGTTTTAATTCATGAATGTTTAACACTAAACCTAAAAACCTAGTCTTTTACAAAATATTTTACAAAGACCACATTATACTAAGTTCATTATGCTTTTTAACTTAACTAGATTTCTCAACCCTATGTATGTTTACTAGCAGTTTTGAAAGTGATTTTCTCTAAAATAACCGGTACGCCACAAATCTTTTTATTCATAATGAAATACTTAATAAACATTCTTGAAAATACGTGATGGTTTCTGGAAGATATTCAGTGAAAGAAATCTGTAAATACACAAGCGAATATGATGACTTTAAAGGAGCAGCAAACACTTAGTTTTTGATAGGCATCAGCTGTATTACATCAGTTCTAAAAAAATGTACAGTGTATCAACTATTTTTATAACAATTCCAACAGTACTTTTTCCAATGAAATCCATCAACGCATAAGCGAGCACGACCACTTTAAAGATACGCTTGTAGAAGCCAGGAGCAACAAACAACGGATACCTCTTAACTGTGACACATTTTGCAAGCACAACTTTAAAGTGGTTGTGCTCGCTTATGCATTTAAGTTTTTCATTGAAAGAAGATAATAATTCTTTTATATAAAATAGCGGCTAGTGGCTAAACAAGACATTTCCCATGTCTATATGACCTATGTTTATATTACATTTTTTGTTTCAAATGATGAGTACTATCAGCCACAGAAGTTTTGAACACCCTGTACGTTCATTGCGCAATATTTAATGGCTGACCGAACTTAATTAAAAAGTAATGGGAGCCATTCAGTGTACCCTGGCGAGCTAACAGGTCGAACGTAATAACAATCTTCATATCTGTTGGAAAGAGAGCTGCCACGGCCACTCTTAGAGATCAGAATATGATTGAAAAACCAAGCTCTTATACTAATTCCAGGAAATTGTTTTACATGAAAATAAAGTTCTCGAAACATCTATGTTTAGTAGCTATGGCATTTTTATACAACAATGACTTCCTTTATATGACGATAAGGCCTGTTTCTCTCCAATTAGATGTTTAAACTTATCTTTGTCATTTCTATTGAAATAAATTATTACTTGAATAATCATTAAAGAGATAGGTATGTAGCAAACACAAAATGACAGGATTCTAAAGCTTTAATTATGATGATAACTTAAAGTAATTCACAACATCAAATTTAATAAAGGGTACACATAAACCAGCAAGAACTAGGTAAGTGTAGATGCAACATAATTTATCAGTATCATGGGGCCAGATGCTCAGTCTTCGGTGTATTCAAAGGGCTCTGGGGGTTCGGGCTCCTTCTCCTCATCAGGCTTGGGTCCGAAAGCTGAAAAGTCACAAGTAGAGAATAAGTTAATTTGTTATAGTGATGTATGTTTAATATTCCATTCAAATTGTATTGTGTACATTAGGACATGATTACTACTTGTTATTTAAAACTATATCAGTACCTGCGACAGGTTCTACAAGCTGCTCCTCAGAACCACCCTTGGTATGACGCACCATCACGATTCCTCCAATAGTGATGTCCTTGAGGGGCTGGTAGGCACTCCCTTCCACCAGAGATATCACCTTCAGCTGGAACAAAGAAACACTTTATTGTGCATTTAATCTTCACTTTAACTTAAAATAACTTGTGTACAGTGTTAAATTAGCCTTTTCTTATAAGCTGGAAATTAGGGTGAGATCATAGAACTATTTTATGATTATATAATGTAATGGTAGATCTACAAATGCACAACTCTGACTAATAATGAAGTATATGTGAATTATACCAATTTCTCTCAAAATAAACATTCAAAAATAATAATTTACATTTAAACTAAGTCACTAACTCATATATAACTGGACTTTTGATCTTGTAGATGTAGTACACATTGCACCAGTAATTCTGTGTTTATTGCTCTTTCAATGGAAATGTTCTGTTCTCCAGTCTTCTTTTTATAGTTTTATGAAAAAGGAAGAATGTCACTAAAGTAGGAATACAATTTTGCCTTAATTTTTATACTGGCAACAAATTTTATAACCTTGTAAAAGATTTTGTTAAACCGAAACTAGGTAGAATAATAATTACTTTTCTGATGTACTCTTAGTGAGAGAGGAGAATTAAAGCATCAAACTTTTTTTATGAAACAGACAAAACTACAAAAACCATTAACACACTGGGGTTTGGTGCACAATCCTTTCTAAACCATGTCCAATAGTATTAGCAGTAATAGTAGACAGTTGTAGCCTACCTCAAAAATTAAGTAAATTAAAAAACCAGATAACCAGAATGATTTTTTTTATATAGTTTTCTTGAAAACTAAACATTGTTAGCCTATGTGTACTCTATCAATCAATTCTACAACATCAATCAATTCTAAAAATCTGTACTCGTTTCAGAATCACTGTATTTGCACATTTTGTTTCAAAATAAGTGTAGGATATTATTATATACAAATCACAACGGCCCAACTTAATTTTTAAAAAGAATTTATGACCTAAAAGTAATTCTTTTCATGGTATTTTAGATAACTTCTCTAATCTTTACTTTTAGAGAAGACAGTAGTGATATTTAAAACTTGTAACACAATTAAGATGAACTTTCCCAATAATCATTACAGAAAGTTATGATTCTAATCTTCACAAAAAATTAATAAAACTGAAAAATAATTGAGGGTTTTATCGACTTCAATGAAAGTTACAAAGTAATTTAAACTTACTTGAGATTTCATTACACGTGCTGGGTTCTGGAGAATTTCAAATGGAGGTTCTGGTTTCTTTTCTTCTTTCTTTTCCTTTTCTTCCTTTTCTTTCTTCTCCTTATCCTTTTCGTCTTCCTTAACTTCATCCTAACAGCAGAAATACAAATTTAAAATAATGTTACAAAATTAAACCTTTTTAAATGATGAAATATAATGTAATTACATTAGAAACGTATAATAACAAGCAAGTATTATTAGTTCTCATACAGCATTTAAGAATGAAGTGAGTACAATATAGTTATGTGAATATTATACTAAAAATTGTTTAATAAGTTAATGTTGATAAATTCTCGATTATTAATGACTGAAATTCAAATTTTTAGTAATTTCTAAGTATAAAAAGTAGTTCACCAAAGAAAGATTAGTTTACTGTAGTAAATTTACTATGTTCGTCATATATAATACGCAACAAAGATACCTTTCACGTAGCTTTTTTATGCTGTATCAGTACTAGGGTAGAACTAACTCAATAAAATTAATTAAATAAAATTCTTAAACTGTACATGTTGCTAGTATGCTGTAAACCCAAACTGAGATATACAGTAATCATTTATTTTAGCCTTTATTTATTTGCTCAGTTAAGACTGGTTCTAAAGGATGACCATATTTAATTTATAAAAGCACACTGACCACTTCCATCTTCTCGTTGGAATCTGTGACCTTGGAGACACCACGGCGACGGGCCCTGGCAGCAATACTGAGCACTGCAGTCGTGACTTTCTCTCGCTCCTCTCGCCTCTTCTCCTCTAGTGGTGGTGGATAGGCATACAGCGATGGGCGGGCATTACTACGGACCTCCAGCTTAGGCATCTACAACATTTCAAAACAAGCTATCAGTCAACAGATGTGCCAGAAAAATTATCTCTGCAAGGTGTATTAGGGAATAAGTCTGCAAATTATAAAACAAGAAATCAAGTTATCTAAAGAGAAAAACTGTGAAATTTATTCAAGTTTTTGATGCTCTATGGTATCACACATAGATCAGTTTATTTTTTAGATAATTGTGTGTCACATGGTAGGCAGTTGTCCTGGAATTATCTAAGTCAGCAGCACTCTTGTAATTTGTTACTACTCTTGTTACTGACAATGAATTTTTACGTTATAACTATTCAACCTGTATTTTTATGACTCTTAAACAAAGCTGAAGTATTAATTCAGATTTAAATGTAGTTTTAAGACCTACCTTTAGCTGAGAGTTTAGAGCGATGAGGCATGTGGGGGTAAAGGCCAAGGCTAGACAATGAGCCAAGGGGAACCAATACCAATACTGAGTGGCCACCAACACTCCCACCACTGCCAGCATGTTGGTATGTCCAGTACGGGACTGTAGAGTTAGGGTTACATTACGACCACCTGCAAACATAACACTATTAAGAGCGATGAGCCATGTGAAGGGAAAAGGCCAAGGCTAGACAATGATCCAAGGGGAACTAGTACCAATACTGAGTGGCCACCAACACTCCCACCACTGCCAGCATGTTGGTATGTCCAGTACGGGATTATAGAGTTAGGGTTACATTACGACCACCTGCAAACATAACACTATTAAGAGCGATGAGCCATGTGAAGGAGAAAGGCCAAGGCAGACAATGAGCCAAGGGGAACTAGTACCAATACTGAGTCAAAAGAACAATATAAGAAATAACCACATTTTTCAGGAGTTAATTTAATTACTAATCCAACTCCAAACAACTATATAGCTAGTATATTGCCATAACTCAGAGATTATAGGTTTCCAAGTGACGGTATGACAGTTAATATGAGTCTAACTACCTAGTCATATAAATCATTTTAGCTCATTACTGGCATTATTGTTTGTCATGGAACTTTTTTTATTTAATTTCACTTAGTATTTGCAGAAATCGTTATGTAGTTACAGCATACAAATATTGTCATCGTATAGTTATTTTTAAGTTTTTCTATCCTTTCACTGTGTGATATTTCCATTTCATGATATGAATAAGAAAAACAATGGGCTGTATTAGACACTCTGAACGGCAAACAAATTGAACTGTAATTAATTATTAGCGAATAACAACAATAGTTGTACTATCTCAACAAAAACAATTACTGGTAACAGAAGAATATTAAACAGGTCATAAAAAGTACACTTACCAGCATCAATAATGCCTTGTGCCAGAATAGCTCCAAATTTAGCCATAACATCTTCATGCTTGTCGACAATAACTTTGGCATACAGAGCACGGAAATCTTTCACCTATAAAAATGATTAAAACATTATTAATTAAAACATAGTTTTCACACTAACAATAAGTATTGAGTTCAACTAAGTTAACTAAGAATTTAAATATTTTTATTTATTTATTTAAGAATATTAGAAACATTTTTATAATTTTTGAATTCCTCACCTTAGGGCAGGTCTGCTCAGTATGTTGGATGAGGATCATGGCCGATGCTATCAACGCTCCTTGTCGCACAAAGTTCACAGGGTCATTTGTCATTGGGTCCAGCAGAGCAATGGCTTCCTGTAACATTCATCAAACATCACACACACATTTATATCCATTTTGTGTTCGCTGGTTTACTTAGTTGAAATTTCTGCACCATTTTATTTATCAATTTCCCTGCAAATCAGATACTGATCTATAAATAATGAGGACTTTATTCCATGATTTCCTTTATATTATAATATAATCAAAAATTGTGATTACACACAAATAAACATGGTGGTTCATAGTAATTAACTTATAGAATGAAAACCGTAAATAATTTAAAGTAAAATAAGTGGTTTTTCTAATTAGAGGAATATGATGATATTAAACATTTTTAACGTATATCAAACCATACCTCCATAGCTCCATTGTGAAGATGGAGCTTATAATATAAGTTAATCATTTGTAAATATTACTTAATTTAGAATAACATATAAACCAATAATTATTTTGTGAAGCCTTTCAAAAGCAAGCTATCTTCATCAGATACCTCACAAAAGTAAAGAAACTCCCAAATTTTTGTCTGTTATTTTGTATCTTTTTTCAAGTAAATACTTATAAATTCTCATTTTAGAGTAAAATTTATAGCAAAATACTGTTCAATAATGATTTTATCCAATAAAATATAAAAATAGAAAGAGAGGAAATTACCAATACAATTTGAACTGATAAAAAAAGAAAGAAAGTACAAAACACACGTTACAAATATCATAGAAGGTAGTATATGAATATAAAACAACAATCATCAATAGTAGAAGTGAAAATATTCAAATATTTATTATCAGTTAAAAATAAACATAGTTGGTTGTATCACTGTGCCTTTAGCACATCCCTTATGTATAAATTCTAATTAGTTAGTAATAAATCATGTCTATAAAAACACTATTATGATATTCAGTATAAGAACAACTTTTAATTAGCCATACAAATTGTTTATGCATAAATACATGAAATGCTTTGCTAATGTGAACCTACCTTGAGCCCAGTACCAGCGCAAGCGATGCCCAGAGCCATGGCTGCACCGTAGCGCACATGAGGATTGTAGCTCTCGGCCAACAGTGACACAACACTCGGACATTGCTCGGGAGTCCTGCAACAGACAACAAGTTTTTAGTAATGCCAAAACTTCTAATGTATATTAAATAAATTTTATATATATATATAATTTTTAATATATATAAACTGATGACAATTGTGAACCTATACATATCTATATAATATATTATAAGCTACTGAAACGCTAATTGAAATATAAATAAAAATTTATTTTGTGGTGGTTGAAGTTATATATTTCTGGAACAACTTACTAAGTTAACTGACTTGATTCAAATTTATATGAATTTATATTCCCTCTACATTTTTTCTAAGCTTTGCACTTCTATAAAGCAAAAATTAAAACTGCCTATAATTTTATTACCACATAATTGTTGTAATTATTTTTGTTATCAAAACTTAAAATAGTTTCAGATGATAGCTATTCAGATTGGTAAAATTTAAATTTTTAATGGTATATGCTAACAGTGGTGAGTGACTTAGTCTTCCTATCAGAGTCAATGTGATACATCTGTTTCAGTTTATTGCAGTATGTAACTATATTCAATTAATAATTAACACTGTACTATATAAATTGTACTAAAATCACCTTTTTTGGAGTGACACCCACCCAGTTTCTCAACTTTAAGAACAATGTACAAACAAAACAAAAAAATTATCGCTAGGACAAAAATTTCATTTTCGGGGATTCCTCCACTAGCACTAGCTCAGCTCTATGTATAATTCGGGGATTCCCGCAAAAGAACCTGACGCTGTCATGGGGGATTCTCCATCCCATACTCACACTTTTTACTTTCGATGGGGTGACACTACCAACTTCAGCACCTGGTGCCACCCAAGGTAGGTACGCCTATGTATATTACACATTCTGGTGGTACATGTTAATAAAGTGGTATTTTCTAATAAAGTAGTGTTAAATATTCTTTAGTATTGAAAAAAACTAATTTTTAAGTAACATCTTACTTTTGATGTTAAGATTAAGTATTATTCCTGAGAGAATTATTAGATAAACTAATTACATGATCAGAAAATCAAAATTAATAAGTTAAAATTTATCCCACACAAAAACCATTCAAAACAACAGTTCTTTAAAAATATCAAAAACTGTTAAGGTATTCAGGTACAGCATTAGGAACATCTCAGAAATCTATGATGTGTTTAAATTTCATTTCTAAGACTAAATTAAACTCTCAATGGTAACTATATTATTTAAATAATACAAAGAATATTTTTGTAGCAGAGCTCATAAAGAAACCCTTTATTTAGTTTTAAACAGAACTGAATAGCATATGCTTGATAAATTTACCTGAATTCAATTTACACAAAACATCACTAGGAGGAATTTTATTAAATGTATTTCCTCAAGCAAAAACTACTGAGGCTTAAAGAAAGTGAGTTTGCCCGATAATTAACTGTCACTGCCAGTAACGGCTTACTTATTGTTTGGAAATAAATTGTTGTAGCAAAGAAAGCCAACTGTTCCTTTCCAGAGTCCTTAAGTCGAGCACTGTACTAGTGTTGAATAGTGACTCATGGCTGGTCTTTCATGTTCACATTCTTTCTAAATCATTACCTGGATAGACTTACTAAAATAATTTAATAAAAGTCTCCAATAATCGTTTAACTTTCATTCAGGGTAGTTTCTAAACCTAAAGAATTAAAGTTATTGTTTAAAATGAATGTTCTCATTATAAACGAACTTGAGACACATGTATGGGGATATTAAACATCTAATGTTCCCCTTCACTAAATGTCTATTATAATTTAAAAGACTATCTATAGTTGATTAATACTAATGTGTATATGTTTATTATGGATAGTTTAGTTTATTATGGATATATCCGTACAATTTACTTTTGTAATAATAAATATATTTCAGGCACATTTTTAATTCATTTGGTTTAAATATTGAGTATTCAACTGGAGAAAATTTCCAAAGAAATTTCATTGTTTGGTGTTATTGAGACTATACAAAACAAGTCCAGCCATCTGTATAACATCGGCTGTTTCTTTGAATAAATAATGTATATCTGTGATATAGTCCAGGAATCGAGAGCCGACTCACAATTCACTTTGAATAACCTAAGAATTTTCTCTAAGAAAAAAATTGATTATTAGCCTTGTAAGTTTTGGTGAATATTGAAATGGGAGAACACCAAAAGGGTTGAAAATATGAAATCATTTTTTTTACCAGGTCATATTACTGTATTTGTAACCTGCCACACTAAAAACAAACATAAGGCACATAAATAAAAATTAAATTAGTGTTAGCTAACCATATACATACTGACTATTTGGCTAAAAGTTCAGTCTCTTTATTTAACATTTTGACTGTCAAATAATTATTAGGTGTCTGATGATTGATTTCAAGTGTTTTAAGGTATACAAATATAATTAGTGAAAAATAATTATGGTTTGACATTTTAACCCTTTACATGCCCTCCCAATTCGACCTCCATCAAAACTAGTGTGGCTGAAGATCGATTTCTTTCTTGGGAGAAATTGCTGTATTGATTTCTCAGTTGTGAGCATTTACCATGAAAATTTGTTCTCGCTTTTCTCAAAATTAAATATAATATACATGTGGTGCCGTGCCTGAACGCAGGTGATATTTCAGTAGTCAGGTCGGTGTTCTATCACGAGCAAGCGAAGTGTCGAGGGTTCTCGGGTAGAGCAGCACCTGTCAGTGCCTACAATCGCCTTGACGCAATACTGATAGAACTCTATATTGCGGCATCACTGTTGACCGGAGTCCAAACGTATTTATGTTACAATAGTTTTATATAATATGCAAGACTGTTTATATTTTAACCTAAAATGATTCACGTACCGTAACTACTTTGCAAACACAGTCAGAAAATAAACCTTTTTGTGGACTACAGCAAACAAAATATTCCAGTGATAAAATCCCAGCGTGAAGCCATAAAGATAACAAAAGCCATGTTATGAGCCATATACCTGTGATAGGCCGGTCGCTATCGACTATCGATGGTGGGTTTAATTGACATAACCTCGATAAATCAGAAGCAATGAGTTCCGGTTGGTTATGGCTTGGAGTCGGTCCGAGGCGCTACACACGCGGTCAACCTTCATCACTTCGGCCATCGTGTTTGTGTTAACCGAACAATATTTGCAGAGTACGAGTTAGTGTATTAACTTTAACTTGCATTACACAGTTCATATTGTAGTAACAACTCTTTTAATAGCGTGCAAGTATTAAAAACTGTTTAGACTTAAACACGTGTCAGTTAACAATAAATAAAATAAATCGACAGTAACAAACAATGTTTCGTAAAACATCGGATGTCTAAGATATATAACTTCCCGTATGAATAGTGTGTTTGTAAGCAATTTTAAATCAATTATAGTTAGTTTGCTTGATGAAACTGTCCCAGTCTTATACCATTTAAAAGTCTATTAATACCCTTAAAGCATAAGTTTCCACTTTTAAAAGTTTATCAATATTTTTGTAGCAATAATTTTTTATACGTGGCGTATTCTTTAAATAGGCCATCATCGCGATCATGAAAACTATAAATCTGATAGCAAACTTTAAGTGGGGAACCTTTCCTTGTTTATAAATAAATTAAAAAATATATATTTCGAACTTTAATAACTGCTTCCATTTTTTAATATCCTTGGTGAACATAGAAACCCTTTATACCAGCAGGGCTCTCGCTACACGTGTCTACAACTTGTCAAACCTACCATCAACCCGCTTTCATCAATAATGCGCTAGGTGGTACAGGACAAGAGCTATATTGTTTCGCCTATGTTTACATTTTTTAATATCCTTGGTGAACATAGAAACCCTTTATACCAGCAGGGCTCTCGCTACACATGTCTACAACTTGTCAAACTTACCATCAACCCGCTTTCATCAATAATGCGCTAGGTGGTACAGGACAAGAGCTATATTGTTTCGCCTATGTTTACATTTTTTAATATCCTTGGTGAACATAGAAACCCTTTATACCAGCAGGGCTCTCGCTACACATGTCTACAACTTGTCAAACTTACCATCAACCCGCTTTCATCAATAATGCGCTAGGTGGTACAGGACAAGAGCTATACTGTTTCGCCTATGTTTACATTTTTTAATATCCTTGGTGAACATAGAAACCCTTTATACCAGCAGGGCTCTCGCTACACATGTCTACAACTTGTCAAACTTACCATCAACCCGCTTTCATCAATAATGCGCTAGGTGGTACAGGACAAGAGCTATACTGTTTCGCCTATGTTTACATTTTTTAATATCCTTGGTGAACATAGAAACCCTTTATACCAGCAGGGCTCTCGCTACACATGTCTACAACTTGTCAAACTTACCATCAACCCGCTTTCATCAATAATGCGCTAGGTGGTACAGGACAAGAGCTATATTGTTTCGCCTATGTTTACATTTTTTAATATCCTTGGTGAACATAGAAACCCTTTATACCAGCAGGGCTCTCGCTACACATGTCTACAACTTGTCAAACCTACCATCAACCCGCTTTCATCAATAATGCGCTAGGTGGTACAGGACAAGAGCTATATTGTTTCGCCTATGTTTACATTTTTTAATATCCTTGGTGAACATAGAAACCCTTTATACCAGCAGGGCTCTCGCTACACGTGTCTACAACTTGTCAAACTTACCATCAACCCGCTTTCATCAATAATGCGCTAGGTGGTACGGGACAAGAGCTATATTGTTTCGCCTATGTTTACATTTTTACAAAATAATAATAACTAATTAATTGTATATATAATAATTGTTATTTCGTTACAAATAAACAAATATAACCAAATGTAAAGATTGATTTGACAAAACAATACGGACTGCAAACAAATGTATAATGAGTGGTTATTACATGTATACATGTATGTTTATCTAAAAGTACCCCATATTATTCTATTCTTATCATCTTTTCATACAATATCCTGTTTCTGAACTATTACAATTAAAAACATTTTGTGTGGTCGTCAATTGAAACCTGAAATATTTTAGTAGTGTCTTAATTAAAATAAATATCTTACAAAGTTTCAACTTTAGAACTTACTCAATTTAACAATATAATTGTTCCCCTAAAAACAAACAAACTGTAAACTAAGTAAGACAGGACTGTACTCTATGTCATGTTTTGCGTATTTTAACCTAATAAATAATTTTAAACCCTTCGTGCAGTTTTGCCGGTAAAACAGGTAAAAGAGAAACTGCTGTACCGACAGGATACAGGAGGTGGCGCCACGGTGGCAACTGCCGCGACTATGTCGACACGTCACTGGACAGTGCTGCGGACGCCGCCGATCTCCACAAGCTCTGTTGGAATTATTAATTAATTACCACTTCGTTATTGGCGGGATAAAACGTGCGGTTATTGATCGAACCAAACCGCGCTAAACCGATCCACTTGTCCTCCACTTTCGTGTGGCCAGTGGACACACACTCGCGCACAACTGTAAACATTAGCAACACGGTTTGATATGTATGTAGATGCACGGTACATAATTCTCAACATTTTAGAACTAATGAGGAACTAGTATATTAACACTTTTAATAAGAGACGAAATTTATAGTTTTTCTGTTCAATTATAACATAGGAATAAAAATATGTTTCTTTCTATTACATTTTGTTCTATAGAATAGCACTAATTCTATGCTTATATGCTTTTACACTTCAATAATATTAGTGATTGACAATACCTTACTAAAGACCCAAAACACACTAAGAGAAGAACTACAAGGGGTCGAACATCAATACAATCATTATTTATGTGATGCTTTATCAATTACTTTATCATAGGCAAACACCCAATGGCAAAAATTGAGGGAACAAAAAACTCTAAACAGCATGAAATAGTTTATACCTCATGGATTGCATTTAAGCAATTTCAATAATTAACACACAGGGAATTTATAGACAGTTTCCAGAAGATTTAAAGTTTACGTTATTGTTCTTTATTTTTAATCTGGCCAATAAATTAAAGAAAATACAACTTTCATAATTTTTGAAAAGGTTTTCTTTCGAAACAATGTATGACATCACGTGATGTATGAAAGGTCTCATGAGAAGCAGCTCAGCAAGTGACAGCGTGACATAAGAGTCTCAATCACAAGTTTCCATAATACGACAACGGAATGACAGCGTCGTGGTCAGATGTGTCTAACTTCTCAGTCTAAGTTGTTTCTGATGTACACATCAGTGCACAATGGATGACATCACGTGATGTATGAAAGGTCTCACGAGAAGCAGCTCAGCAAGTGACAGCGTGACATAAGAGTGTCAATCACAAGTTTCCATAATACGACAACGGAATGAC
The DNA here is from genome assembly GCF_021130785.1 of Homalodisca vitripennis. Classification (NCBI taxonomy): domain Eukaryota; kingdom Metazoa; phylum Arthropoda; class Insecta; order Hemiptera; family Cicadellidae; genus Homalodisca; species Homalodisca vitripennis. Next base: position 79,485,493 of record NC_060210.1, on the reverse strand, counting down.
AGCGTCGTGGTCAGATGTGTCTAACTTCTCAGTCTAAGTTGTTTCTGATGTACACATCAGTGCACAATGGATGACATCACGTGATGTATGAAAGGTCTCACGAGAAGCAGCTCAGCAAGTGACAGCGTGACATAAGAGTGTCAATCACAAGTTTCCATAATACGACAACGGAATGACAGCGTCGTGGTCAGATGTGTCTAACTTCTCAGTCTAAGTTGTTTCTGGTGTACACATCAGTGCACAATGGATGACATCACGTGATGTATGAAAGGTCTCACGAGAAGCAGCTCAGCAAGTGACAGCGTGACATAAGAGTGTCAATCACAAGTTTCCATAATACGACAACGGAATGACAGCGTCGTGGTCAGATGTGTCTAACTTCTCAGTCTAAGTTGTTTCTGGTGTACACATCAGTGCACAATTGAGAGTAAAACTAGTTTCAGCTATAATACACAGACACAGTAGCGTACAGTGTTAACTAGGTAAAACTACTCCCATAGGTCTTATTTCACAGTTAACATATTTAACCGCGAATTTTAACAAACATAATGTTACAACTATTGCATCCAAGCACAAAACACACATCTTATTAAATATTATTGTTTATTTTTAAAGTAAATTTTCGGTGATTTACAACTATAGTTTTATAAATTTTCATAATCATTATCTACTATTATAGTGAAATGTATGCACGATCACTGAACTATTCCAAATATATCACAGTTTTAAGAAACAAATCTACTTTTTCACGATTTGCAATTTTGTAATAAATAAAATTCCCTATATTTGCATATATGTAGGTGATACCAAGTTCTGGATCCACTTTGAATGACTCCACATTTAATTCGGCTCCTTAACACTTAATTGCGTGCCCATTCGGTAAACATTCTCTCTTAGCGGATGTAAAAACAAGAGCTACCGTCTTAAGGCTCGTGGGCTCCAGAGCGTGTGCTTATTTATGGGTTATAACAATATTTGTCAAATCTAATGTAGGCTACTGACTTTGCAGTTTCACTCGTTCCACGTAAACTAAACATTTTACTAAGAACGAAAAAGATTGTTACGGAGGCAGTACGGATCTCTGGGGAAAAAAGAAAAAAAGGAAAAAACGCAATAACGATAGTACACTGTCATTGTGATAGAAATGAAACTAATTTGTTTTATTTTTATAAAAGGAAATATTTCAATCTTGCATAAATATTAATAACACAACTAAAACTGTTAGTTTAGTATTATTTTTATTTAAAGCAGATTAATAGAGTATTACTATGTACGGTTATGTTTGTAATCAAATATTCAGGAAAAGTGTCTCAAATAATAAATACATATGTTTAGCCACCATCATATATCTTAAGTATATATCTATACTTTCTTTTTATTTCATAGATTATTACAAACTAACTTATTCTTAATTCAATTATGCAGTTTAAAACAACATTAACTATAATAATGCAAGCATTTGTTGTACTGTTATAACATTTTCATAGAATGGTAATGATAAAAAAGTCTTGTTAATTCATAAGTGTCGAAAAATTGTTTAAAATTAACACAAAGATGAACGGAATTTACTTGAGGAATAAGTGTCAGTGATAGCAAAATTGTGAAAACAAGTCTGCTTGTTGATGAATACTGGCTATTGGGCACTGTAATATAAACTTGTAGAAACAAATATATTATCTTAACTTTGTGTTTGAGTGTTGTAAAGCGTGTTTTACTAAAAGTTAAAGCAAAACTGACTTTGCTTAGAGATCAATATAATAAATACTAATTGGAGAGAACCGATGTTTTATATAGAACACAAGCAAAAAGGTGAAAGTAATACACAAGTAATATCGATTTGGAAGGAATAATGAACCGTCGACTTTGTTGTTATAACTTTTAGCAACTGGCCTGAGAATACAATTACAGTATCACGGTGATAGCTGGTAAACAGAACCGGATAAACCGACCTTGGCCGCAACGGAATGTTAATTTAAAAATGAAGGCAGTAGAGAGGGTGTCCATTCATAGCACGTTGTCCATCAATAATGTAAGTAAGGCGGTCGCCGGCGCTATTGTGGACATCACATTTGACTTATTCAACCGTCGCGGTCACATCAATGCGACTTCCAGTCACAATATTGATGTTGTCACAGTGCTGTATCAACAGGGGGGTTTACATCGGGGTGCCTTAACAATACTTTTATAATGAATCTGCGTTCTCCGTGTTAACAACGGATAAGTTAAATGGGAATATAACTGAACATTTGAAATGTTTTAATTATTGAACTACAAAATATCCAGAAATCTTTTTATAAATTGATTGATTCACAATTGTAAAGCTATTGTTGAGTGGAGTGGAATGGTATTTTATAAAGCCAACATGTGATTTTTACAAGAACCTTCGTGACGACCGCGAAGGAAGCGTTAGAGAGAGCGCACGTTTAAATCTCGTGTACGTTTTTAATTAATTCTGTGCACTTATACTTTACAGAAGAATTTTTCATAAGGTTATACAAGGATTTTGTAATTTCTTCTCTTTGAAAATATCCTTGAAAAATCCTGAGACGGGTACAACTTGTCAGCCCTTAACTCTTGAAAGAGTTCAAGTGGGAATCAGTAGATGGGGGGAGGGGGGATGTTAGGTCGAACGGTGGTCGTTATTATACGTTGTAGTTAACAACTGTATTAATTGTTGCACGTATATGTGAATCAATTTTTCCAGTTTCATCTGGTACAAAATTGAATCTGTATCGAAGATCGAAGACTGATTAGTTGCTCCAGTACAATCTGTACCGATATAGCAAGACACCCAAACAGACTGGACTAACATTTTAATAATGTAATTCACATTGGAACAAGTACTTACACGGTTTATTTAACTAAAATTAGCACCCGTGCGTCGTTACAGTAAAATTTTTATTTTTAAAACCTAGGTCGCACAAAAATCACTTAAATTTAAATTATTCAACATTTTAAACTGTGCACTCACTTTTAGGCTTAAACTTGGAGATGTTCAGAAATTTGCACAGTTCGTGTGACCTTACATCTAAATTGACCCCGTATAAAGAAACACCAATGTATAGCAAAAATTCGAGGAACAATTTAGTCGTAAGACGCCTTATGTTTATAACAGCACTGACTGGCCTGTCTCGTTCTTGTGGTACGTTCAAGTTACAAGGAGAGCTCGTCTTGAACAGGTCTCAGCCTTATGGGAACGTAGGCCATAAAGGAAACGTGTTTTACTACAAAACACAGGCATTTGAATTGAACTCAATTTTCTGATCGGATTCGAAGGAATGAGGCAGTTTTTTCGTTAGGACTATACCTTGTGAGTATACAGACTTAAGGCTTAACATACCATATTGTTACGCCCATGGCCATCAAGTAGGTAGATTTTTAATGTTTGCCAATTTTGGTGTTTGATATATTTATCAGTATAAGTGTGTAATTGGCATGGCACAATACACAGAACCGTCCCTGTTACCGTAGGTGGTCGCTATCGACGTCGGCAGAAGCCAGTGGACAAGTCGTCACTCCGCCAGCGTCACTCCAGCAGTCGGCTGTATACTGTCCAGGAGGAGGCGTAAGGCAATTTGCATGTATAAAAACCTACTTTTTCGCGAAATCAATAGCCTTCTTGAAATTTCTATTGTGTAAGAAATCTCTAATCAGTCACTAATTAATCGCTAGTTTTTGTTTGGATAAAAATCCACGCATATCAAAAGGATTAAATGTAACTAATATAAAGTTAAATATCTCACTAAATTGATCCTCACATCGTGTTTTTGCTACACACACTTAAAACCAAGCGCCTGACTCAGAGATAAAAGTTAAACAAGTGTTAGCCTACCATAATATGAAGGTGGACTATTTCATATAACCGAAAATTGCTAATTGTCTACGTCACACCTTCGACTTAGTTCTCAGTTTGTGGAGATAAAGATCATACATACACTTCTGACATATTTATTGTGTGGTATTTTACACAATTTTGATACCTCTAATTTCAACACTCTAGTGTCTTGGTGACGAGAAATTTCTTTCGTAGGAGAAAACCTATCGATTCTCTCTATTCTCCATCGATTTCATGAAAGACTAGGTTGTGTGTTAATACGATGCAAATTGAAACTGGATTTAATTATAAGAAATATATTGAAATCAATATTTAACAAAACCGTATCGAATAAGACAAACGTGTTGCTCACGATAATCACTGCCCATATTTTGTATATCCGCCCAACACGTTAGACACCACCAGACTAACGACAATATCAGTAGATCTCGGACCAGTTTAAAGGTGAGCTCCACTGACGGCTCCATTGTTTTATACGAACTGTCACTGTTGGATTTTACAGTTTCCTACACATCACTTGAGGTGTACGTAAGGCTATTTGCTGCTAGACTTACGGTAAACGTTAGAGTAGTGAGGGAAATAACTTAGACTAATGCCTTATCGTAGACATTCAATCTTATAATTTTATATTTATGAATTTTCAGTACAACAATTTTGTGTTCGGCATTGAATTTGAAAATAAAAATAAAACTAAACATCGAAACTGTTCGAGTAAGTTAATAAAGCTACTTAAATTTCTGAGGAAGGTGTTTTGAATTTTAAAACGTGAGAGAGTAGAGTTAATTGTTTTTTAAGTATAGATCATAACTTAAATGAATTTAAATAAGGACACGATAAATACGAATCTAAGAATTAGATTAGAAATGTGCCAAGATACTCAAACAATATTTATTGAACGTTTCCGAAGTTGCACGTAAATGGATTTTGTATCGAAGACACTGCGAGTGTACTTTCTTTCTGTGGATTGAAACCCACGCCCGTGTATTGTACAATATGTATCCATTGTCTTACTATGAACTATGTAAGATTCAAAATTCCGAGTAAAATTTCCAGATAAATATCGAGAAACGGTACCATCCTTCAGGGCTGTACAATAAAAAACCATTTAAAGTCTAAGTGTTATGTAATTAATATGCCTTTATAACCACAAATTCCAAGTATGCAATAAGACAACTGTTTTCAGTATAAAAACGGAAGTTTCGATGAGCGATATGAATTGGATAAATTCCTATCCCGATATCACCAGTAATGGAAATGGAATTGTAAGCGGTAGCAGCACAGGAGCGCGGCTGCGGCACTACAAACTGTGGCCCATCACTTTGACTTATTGAACCGTTGCATTGCGTCGCGGTCACTGACACATTACTGTATGGTCGGAGCGGAATACCGCGGCTGCGGCACTACAAACTGTGGCCCATCACTTTGACTACTAATCCGTTACATTGCCTGAGATATCACTGTTTGGTCGGAGCGAAGTACCGCGGCAGCGGCACTACAAACTGTGGCCCATCACTTTAACTACTAAACCGTTGCATTGCCTGACACATCACTGTATGGTCGGAGCGGAGCACCGCGGCTGCGACACTCCAAACTGTAGCACATCACTTTAACTTATTGAACCGTTGCATTGCCTGGCACAGCACTGTATAGTCGGAGCGGAGCACTACAGCTGCGGTACTACTATGTTTATTGTGTACTATGTTTATGTTTGCCTGTACTTTATTGTTTCTGCTCTATAAGCTGATATATGTTAAGATATTTAATATACGATAACATACTCGAATACTTCTACCTGCACGGCATTTTCCTTTAATATGGATGTTTATGTAATTTGATTGTATTTGTTACACTTAAATCAACTAAAATGTTTGATAGCTTCAAAGGAATTACCTTAGTTTTATACAAATTAAACTGCTTTAAAACCTTTTAAAATCATTTAAGTAATTTTCTTTAAGGAAACAGGATTACCTTAGATTAAACATCATACAGGAAAAGTTAAGGTGTTGAGCTCGGTTTGTTAAATGTCTACCGCTACTAGTCCCAAAACTTGCTAACTCCAACCTCAACTTTGCCATAACAACTTAAGTATCACAAATAACATCGGTTCGGAAGCTCAGGCATCTCAAATGTTACTCGACAAAACCTCTACTCTCACGGTATACTTCACTGTTCCACAAAACTTTCTGTTAGCTCACTATGATACAATCAATAAATCTTTACAATCACAGTTATAATCTGTATTTCTATAATAGAAGATATCTTGACTAAAACTCGGGTTTGCTGACAGGGATCAGTGTTGGACGGAAAACACTATTGGCAGTAACGAGATAAGGGAGGCTTACGCTCTTTCTTCCCATAAAAGATTAATAGTTGTGTCTATTTTCCTGTAGTAGACATGGTGTGGTGATATACCATCATCACAGATGGTGGGGATGTTGTAAAAAGGGCGCGAAATTCCAAATTAAACTTTACAGACATTAATATCAATAATATACTAAATTTTTTTTCTTAAAGAAAGACTTAGAAAGCTCTATACATATATATGTATACATTACGTATATAAAAACATTAAATATATTTATACTTATTTATTTATATACATACGTGTGTGTGTGTGTGTGTGTGTGTGTGTGTGTGTGTGTGTGTGTGTGCGCGCGCGCGCGCGCGCGCGTGCGTGCGTGCGTGCGTGCGTGCGTGTGTGTGTATTTACTTTGAATTTTTTCGAATAATATATTATATTCGAATTAAAATATTACCAATGTGGCTGAATCCAACTGTGTATTAACACATTCGAATTAACTGTAACTTCTGAGCGTGTTATATACCTTTCATCCAACTTCCGGTATTATAAACACAACTCTAGAGTGTACAGTAACAGGAAGCTAGGATTCTGAGAATTAATATGGCTTTTAATTATGTTAGCGCCGTCAAAGTCAATACCTCATTAAGACTTACTAAACATACTCTTTACATTTCAGTTTTTTTTTTTTTTTTTTTTTTTTTTTTTTTTTTTTTTTTTTTTTTTTTCAAGCTCTTCGCAGTCATCATTATAAGATGAAGTTCTGTAGATTTCTGGAGGTAGAAAGATTCCCAATACGGACAAGCACACTGTAAAATACGACTTTTGCACCAACTCACTGGTACGAGTACATTTAAATGGCCCAGTAATAAAGAAGGAACACAGTGATGTTCCACTCAAAGAATCAAAACACAAGCCGATACTTGTATGAGTATATCATTGTGTCACCAAGTAGTATGAAACTACTAATATAATGTAAATTAATTTAACACACGTATAAATATGTTGTTGCTCTCGTCAAGGAAAAATGGCCCAAATTTGATGAGGAAACGTCCCGAAAACGCAGATTTATTTGCATTATGCCATACACGGTAAATGTGTCACCATGTACTGCAAACGTGACACATAGACATCATTATGACAATGTCCTCGACAAGAGCGTCATTCTAGTTGTCTAAAGATGATGAGGAAACGTCACGAAGACATGCAGACGTTTGTACCATACGCGGTAACTGTGTCACAATGTACTGCAAACGTGACACATAGACATCATTATGACAATGTCCTCGACAAGAGCGTCATTCTAGTTGTCTAAAGATGATGAGGAAACGTCACGAAGACATGCAGACGTTTGTACCATACGCGGTAACTGTGTCACCATGTACTGCAAACGTGACACATAGACATGATTATGACACTGTCAACGTCAATATTGTAGTGGTCCAAAGCTGACGAGTAAACTTCACCAACACATGTCCACATCATCTTTGTAGTAAACCATATACGATCTTTGTCAGTACAAATGTATAATACCTCTTTAGTTTCGAGTTGTGTTTTATGAAGTTTTAATAACAAAATACACTCTAGTATTTGAGCTATAGCCTAAATGATCACTGTCAACTCGGATTACAAACCGCATGAGAGATTTCTGTCACAGTGTCAATGACTTCAAAACTAAGTTGATTACTAACTCCTGTTCAAAGTTAAACTAAAACAATGAACGTTTGACAACAGTTGCTGAGGAAACAGGTATGAAGTGAAATGAACATCAAATTCATTCATTGATAATTTGTTATTTACATGGTTTAAATTTTTGTATAATCACATATGTTCAATGTTTTTAAACTCATTACTTTTTATCATAAAGATCACAACCTCATTAATTTTAAATTAAACAAATTAGATTAATTAATACAAAGGATATGATTAACATTTAGCCTAAACAAAAACGTTGTTTAAGAAAAGCCATTTAGAGTATTAAATTATTGTTATCCGTATAACAACAAGTTGAAGATTATCAGAAATACACTTGAAGAAGGGTTAAGCTCAAACTACTTGATATGATTATTTAACTTTTATTTTAGTACCTTAAAAATTATTTAAAAAACTATTATACAGGGTGAGGTAGACCAGCAGTCTGTAATGTACAGCGACTGAACTGAGAAATCTACCTTCTTCGTGTTAACGAAACGGACCCCCATCTTTCCCTCCAATATTTGACCCTTTGGAAAAATATTTCTAACACCCAAGAATACCCCAAAAATGAAAATTTGAAGGAGGCATGGGTCATTTTTTAAAGACTCAAATGTAAGGGCACTTTCAAGTTTTACGTAACATAAAATTCCCAGGTGATTTCATGTTATATCAACAATGACAATGAGAATATATCCACAAACAAAAACTACTTTCACAGCCTTTTTGCAATCACAGAATCTATACATTTTATTTCTCTTGTTATGATATAACGTTTAAACAAAATAGACAACCACATTACTTGCGAACCTTCCATTTTAAGATTTATTTTTAAAGAATATCCGGCAAGGTAAAAACTAGTACTACTACCATTCCAGTTAGGAGATAATTTGGGATTTGTTTACAGGGATAAACAGAATCATGATGGCTGATAAAAGCTTTTGGGATGAGCCTCTTGAGGAGGGGACCCTTTTTATTACCCTTAACTGAAGTCAATCGATTCCTCACATCGTATATAGTTGTCTGCGCTACTCTTTCATTGGAAATCATACAATTTCGGTTAACCTGAACCAAACTACTAATATATTAACATTTTCGTTGATTTAAGGCATTGGAATTTATTATATTGTTGAACAATAGACATCAAACAAAAATATATATTTGTTAAACAAGTTTTTGGCTCTGGGAATATAATGTGTTCTATCTATAATATATAAAGCTTGTAAAATGTTTCCCATATCCAGCAACAAGGAAACAAAAGCGCGAAGGTACAGAAATATAATGATGGCACCTGTCCGATAAACGTTCACAATATTATCCGTATGATACAAATTTAAACTATCATCTACCTCTCTTCACCTCAGTTCACACTATTGATTGCCTGACTGTTAAAGTTAATACTGTTTCACTATTTCTCCCTCCCCTAACTTAAATAAAGCACAAAACACTAACAACATAACTAAAAACCTCATTGTACCAATTAATAACTTTTTCTCCGATAGGCTTGTATTTAATGAGCCTCAGCCTACTACAGCGAGTAGTGCAAGATTTTCGTCTACATTGTCCTCAGCCTACAATTTACACTGAGTACGGACTGTGTCTTGTCTTATCCCTTATTCGTCTAATACGTTCAGCTGAATATCAACAATTAACTCAATATTTTAAGAGTAAAAATGTCATTTAAATAAAAATTTCATTTTCTACTTTTAACTATTACAATCAGAACTGCAAGTAATAACCTAAAATTATAAATCATTTCACTAGACAAAACAAAAAAGCATTATTCCTTTCAGGGGACTGACATTCACGCAGAGTCCAGCCATGTCACATTCAGCTGGCCGATGTATATTTGAGAGCCCCAAATGTCAACCCTTTCCAATTTTTCACGATTCTTTTTCCATTTCCCAGGTTATAAATTGTCAGTCTGTGTTTCTACCTACCACTGGCTGATAAAATATGTATCATGGAAACAGTAAATCCGTTACCCTAGTTCACACTGGGGACACGTCATGTCGGTTACCGAACCTTGGCTTTATAAAAACACGCGTTTTCTACCTACCACTGGCCGAATCGTGGAAACAGTAAATCCGTTACCATAGTTCACACTGGGGACACGTCGCGTCGGGTACCGAACCCTGGCTTTATGAAACACGCGTTTTCTACCTACCACTGGCCGTATCGTGGAAACAGTAAATCCGTTACCATAGTTCACATTGGGGACACGTCGCGTCGGGTACCGAACACTGGCTTTAAGAAATACGCGTTTTCTACCTACCACTGGCCGTATCGTGGAAACAGTAAATCCGTTACCATACTTCACATTGGGGACACGTCGCGTCGGTTACCGAACCTTGGCTTTATGAAACACGCGTTTTCTACCTACCACTGGCCGTATCGAGGAAACAGTAAATCCGTTACCATAGTTCACAACTGAAGACACGTCGCGTCGGGTACCGAACACTGGCTTTAAGAAATACGCGTTTTCTACCTACCACTGGCCGTATCGTGGAAACAGTAAATCCGTTACCATAGTTCACATTGGGGACACGTCGCGTCGGGTACCGAACCCTGGCTTTATGAAACACGCGTTTTCTACCTACCACTGGCCGTATCGTGGAAACAGTAAATCCGTTACCATAGTTCACAACTGAAGACACGTCGCGTCGGGTACCGAACACTGGCTTTATGAAATACGCGTTTTCTACCTACCACTGGCCGTATCGTGGAAACAGTAAATCCGTTACCATAGTTCACATTGGGGACACGTCGCGTCGGGTACCGAACCTTGGCTTTATGAAACACGCGTTTTCTACCTACCACTGGCCGTATCGTGGAAACAGTAAATCCGTTACCATAGTTCACACTGGGGACACGTCACGTCGGGTACCGAACCCTGGCTTTATGAAACATGCGTTTTCTACTTACCATTGGGCGTATCGTGGAAACAGTAAATCCGTTACCATAGTTCACACTGGGGACACGTCGCGTCGGTTACCGAACCCTCGCTTTATGAAACACGCGTTTTCTACCTACCACTGGCCGTATCGTGGAAACAGTAAATCCGTTACCATAGTTCACACTGGGGACACGTCGCGTCGGGTACCGAACCCTGGCTTTATGAAACACGCGTTTTCTACCTACCACTGGCCGTATCGTGGAAACAGTAAATCCGTTACCATAGTTCACACTGGGGACACGTCACGTCGGGTACCGAACCCTGGCTTTATGAAACACGCGTTTTCTACCTACCACTGGCCGTATCGTAGAAACAGTAAATCCGTTACCATAGTTCACACTGGGGACACGTCACGTCGGGTACCGAACCCTGGCTTTATGAAACACGCGTTTTCTACCTACCACTGGCCGTATCGTAGAAACAGTAAATCCGTTACCATAGTTCACACTGGGGACACGTCGCGTCGGGTACCGAACCCTGGCTTTATGAAACACGCGTTTTCTACCTACCACTGGCCGTATCGTGGAAACAGTAAATCCGTTACCATAGTTCACACTGGGGACACGTCACGTCGGGTACCGAACCCTGGCTTTATGAAACACGCGTTTTCTACCTACCACTGGCCGTATCGTAGAAACAGTAAATCCGTTACCATAGTTAACACTGGGGACACGTCGCGTCGGGTACCGAACCCTGGCTTTATGAAACACGCGTTTTCTTCCTACCACTGGCCGTATCGTGGAAACAGCAAATCCGTTACCATAGTTCACACTGGGGACACATCGCGTCGGGTACCGAACACTGGCTTTATGAAACACGCGTTTCCTACCTACCACTGGCCGTATCGTGGAAACAGTAAATCCGTTACCATAGTTCACACTGGGGACACGTCACGTCGGGTACCGAACCCTGGCTTTATGAAACACGCGTTTTCTACCTACCACTGGCCGTATCGTAGAAACAGTAAATCCGTTACCATAGTTCACACAGGGGACACGTCGCGTCGGGTACCCCACTGGCTTTATGAAACACGCGTTTTCTACCTACCACTGGCCGTATCGTGGAAACAGTAAATCCGTTACCATAGTTCACACTGGGGACACGTCACGTCGGGTACCGAACCCTGGCTTTATGAAACACGCGTTTTCTACCTACCACTGGCCGTATCGTGGAAACAGTAAATCCGTTACCATAGTTCACACTGGGGACACGTCGCGTCGGGTACCGAACACTGGCTTTATGAAACACGCGTTTTCTACCTACCACTGGCCGTATCGTGGAAACAGTAAATCCGTTACCATAGTTCACACTGGGGACACGTCACGTCGGGTACCGAACCCTGGCTTTATGAAACACGCGTTTTCTACCTACCACTGGCCGTATCGTGGAAACAGTAAATCCGTTACCATAGTTCACACTGGGGACACGTCGCGTCGGGTACCGAACCCTGGCTTTATGAAACACGCGTTTTCTACCTACCACTGGCCGTATCGTGGAAACAGTAAATCCGTTACCATAGTTCACACTGGGGACACGTCGCGTCGGGTACCGAACCCTGGCTTTATGAAACACGCGTTTTCTACCTACCACTGGCCGTATCGTGGAAACAGTAAATCCGTTACCATAGTTCACACTGGGGACACGTCGCGTCGGGTACCGAACCCTGGCTTTATGAAACATGCGTTTTCTACTTACCATTGGCCGTATCGTGGAAACAGTAAATCCGTTACCATAGTTCACACTGGGGACACGTCGCGTCGGTTACCGAACCCTCGCTTTATGAAACACGCGTTTTCTACCTACCACTGGCCGTATCGTGGAAACAGTAAATCCGTTACCATAGTTCACACTGGGGACACGTCGCGTCGGGTACCGAACCCTGGCTTTATGAAACACGCGTTTTCCTACCTACCACTGGCCGTATCGTGGAAACAGTAAATCCGTTACCATAGTTCACACTGGGGACACGTCGCGTCGGGTACCGAACCCTGGCTTTATGAAACACGCGTTTTCTACCTACCACTGGCCGTATCGTGGAAACAGTAAATCCGTTACCATAGTTCACACTGGGGACACGTCGCGTCGGGTACCGAACCCTGGCTTTATGAAACACGCGTTTTCTACCTACCACTGGCCGTATCGTGGAAACAGTAAATCCGTTACCATAGTTCACACTGGGGACACGTCGCGTCGGGTACCGAACCCTGGCTTTATGAAACACGCGTTTTCTACCTACCACTGGCCGTATCGTGGAAACAGTAAATCCGTTACCATAGTTCACACTGGGGACACGTCGCGTCGGGTACCGAACCCTGGCTTTATGAAACACGCGTTTTCTACCTACCACTGGCCGTATCGTAGAAACAGTAAATCCGTTACCATAGTTCACACTGGGGACACGTCGCGTCGGGTACCGAACCCTGGCTTTATGAAACACGCGTTTTCTACCTACCACTGGCCGTATCGTGGAAACAGTAAATCCGTTACCATAGTTCACACTGGGGACACGTCGCGTCGGTTACCGAACCTTGGCTTTATGAAACTCGCGTTTTCTAGCTACCACTGGCCGTATCGTGGAAACAGTAAATCCGTTACCATAGTTCAATAACTGTTAATTTGTGCATGCTAATATAATTTAAACATCTTCAAACATAAAGAAATTCCATAAACTTGCATGACAAAAACTATTATAAGCATACATTTCTTTGTAACGTACAACTGATTACTCACAATTGTGATATCTTTGGCACTCTTAGCTTGTGTAAGCGTATTTTTAAAGTAGCCGTGCTAGCTTATGCGTTGACGGATTTTATTAGAAAAAGTACCGTAGGAATTGTTATAAAAATTGAAAAATAGTTGGTATCTTGCCGATGAAAAGACCAAATGTTTGTTGCTCCCGGCTTGTGCAAGCGTACCTTTTAAAGTGGTCGTGTTCGCTTATGCACTGACGGATTTCGTTGAAACAAGCATCGCTGGAGTTGTAATGAAATCACTGAAATAGCTAGCTGTTATCTAGTAATGTTTTATAACTATACGGGTTTTTGTTATTTGACTTTAAATATTTTCAACAGACGCCATTTTGTGAATATTAAAGAAAATAACACACATTTTTCCCTCTTATCTATTTAAACCTGGGTACCAAATTTAGTTTCCTTAGATTAAATAGTTCTAAAAATATTAATTTTTTATGAAAAGTACAAAATGACGACACCTTTTTTAATCTATATTTATAATACACTTTTTGTTTGAAATGATGAATACTATCAACAAAGTTTGTGACACCCTTTTGTTAACACTCTGCCCATTCCTTTTACATAATGTAAATAGCCGCCATCTTCGAAAAAAAAAGTTTTTTTAAATAATTAATTACTAAATATATTTTACTGTATAATTTTAAGTTTAACTTGGGAATTAATTGAGCTATGTGCTAGAACTGCCTTTGTACCAGTTTAATTCGGAAACTTTAAAAATTACGAGAGATTTCACGTTGACAAGCTCGCGTTATATTGTATAAGCCCATACATAGTACATCTATGAAATCTACCTAATAAGTTATCGTCCGTGACGTCAATACGTGTTTCATAGCTTATACAGTAAGCTTTACAATTACTCAGTATACGCAATGGGATTGGTATATACGCTGTCAATAAGTTCCGTATATTGAGGATCAGGGCTACAAGGGGTGGGTAACTACAACCCCAGACTCAGTATATTGATTTCTGTTGTAACAATGGTCACATATCTGACAATTTGTAAACTTTTAGGGTATATACTACGAGGCCAGGAAACTATATGCAATGATTCAATATATTCATTGTGTCATAGAAAGGTACCAAGACATATCAATTTTAAATTTGTAAGAAACTTGCAGTCGCTATGGACGGATGCTGTGGGCTGGGAGATAAAATAACAGGGTCGAGATGGCCAGGAAAGGTAGAACTACAAACTCAATATATTGATTCTGTTATAACAATGACAAAAGGTATGTCTATTGTACACTTCAAAAATACTCTACTAGCAGATTGTGTTACAACAATAACCATAGACGTAACTATTTTTAACTTGTACCTAAATACTATTAGCTATGCAGAGAAGTTGTGTTAAACAATTACATAAACATAACAGTCAATATGTTAAGGAATTCTACAACTACTGACTCAATATATTGATGATATTCTGCACATTATCACTGACAAATATTTTAAACTTTTAAGTAAATACTACTAACTATGGCGGAGGTTGTGTGAAGGAAATGACATGGTTGAGAGGGTCAGCAGGTCTAGAACAACAGACTCAATATATTGATTGTGTTCTGCACATTACCACTGACAAATATTTTAAACTTTTGTAAATACTACTAGCTATGGACGGAGCGGAGGTTGTGTAAAGGAAATGGCACGATTGAAGGGTCAGCAGGTCTATAACTCATGACTCAATATATTGATTGTATTCTGCACATTATCACTGACAAATATTTTAAACTTTTAAATACATACTACTAGCTATGGCGGAGGTTGTGTGAAGGAAATGACAGGGTTGAGAGGGTCAGCAGGTCTAGAACAACAGACTCAATATATTGATTGTATTCTGCACATTATCACTGACAAATATTTTAAACTTTTAAATACATACTACTAGCTATGGCGGAGGTTGTGTGAAGGAAATGACAGGGTTGAGAGGGTCAGCAGGTCTAGAACAACAGACTCAATATATTGATTGTGTTCTAACAATGGCACTGAGACTATCAACCGTTAAGCCTGTTAGTTTTTCTCAATTGAATAATTTACTGCACTGTCCTTTACTTGAGTTTTTTAAACCGGAATATTTGTTAATGTAAGATGTGTTACTGAGCTACTGATATGTTTTGTCCAGTTCATCTAATTCTATACCTAATAAGCATTGAATACCGATTATAACCGAAAAAATCATTTTCAATCTGAAACGTGGGAATGATCGTTTCATGATACTCAAGAAAAGAAATAATCAATGTATAAACTTAATAATTAATACACCTGAATTAAATCTAACAAATTTTTAGTTAATAATAGACGAGAATTCGTGTGTTAATTTAATACTTACCTTCAGTGCGTCTAATATAATTAGAAAACGATGCTACACACTGAGGACAAAATTAAATTGTTTATGTTTTATAACTTAAGTATTGCATGTAGAAACTCTAAGGTCTCATGAAAAATACACATATTGTGCTAGTAATGTTTAACTTATTTTTTGTCTTATCATTCGGTTCTACTCTTACGCTAACGATTACAAAATACGTCCGAAAGCATCAAATAAATGTAGTGCGGAACGATTTAGGACATTATTTCGTTTCATTATAGTTGGTAAAATACATTCTGAATAATGGACAAATGTTTCTTGAAAATTGCTACCGAGTATCAATGCAGGAGACCCATTAACAAAGAGGGGAGATGTGTAATGGAAGGTGGAGCATAAAGGCACCTAATCAAGCGCAAGTTGCTCCGGCGAATAATTGACTGAAAGCGTCATAAGTTGACTTGGCAATTTGCAGCACGGCTGCCGAGCACCGCCTTGACCTCGCTCGCATAATACATCATATGGACACTAGCATGAGCCAGGCCTTAGGTTCACTTAGTAATTTGCAGCACGGCTACCGAGCACCGCCTTGACCTCGCTCGCATAATACATCATATGGACACTAGCATGAGCCAGGCCTTAGGTTCACTTAGTAATTTGCAGCACGGCTGCCGAGCACCGCCTTGACCTCGCTCGCATAATACATCATATGGACACTAGCATGAGCCAGGCCTTAGGTTCACTTAGTAATTTGCAACACAGCTACCGAGCACCGCCTTGACCTCGCTCGCATAATACATCATATGGACACTAGCATGAGCCAGGCCTTAGGTTCACTTAGTAATTTGCAGCACGGCTGCCGAGCACCGCCTTGACCTCGCTCGCATAATACATCATATGGACACTAGCATGAGCCAGGCCTTAGGTTCACTTAGTAATTTGCAACACAGCTACCGAGCACCGCCTTGACCTCGCTCGCATAATACATCATATGGACACTAGCATGAGCCAGGCCTTAGGTTCACTTAGTAATTTGCAACACAGCTACCGAGCACCGCCTTGACCTCGCTCGCATAATACATCATATGGACACTAGCATGAGCCAGGCCTTAGGTTCACTTAGTAATTTGCAACACAGCTACCGAGCACCGCCTTGACCTCGCTCGCATAATACATCATATGGACACCAGCATGAGCCAGGCCTTAGGTTCACTTAGTAATTTGCAACACAGCTACCGAGCACCGCCTTGACCTCGCTCGCATAATACATCATATGGACACTAGCATGAGCCAGGCCTTAGGTTCACTTAGTAATTTGCAACACAGCTACCGAGCACCGCCTTGACCTCGCTCGCATAATACATCATATGGACACTAGCATGAGCCAGGCCTTAGGTTCACTTAGTAATTTGCAGCACGGCTGCCGAGCACCGCCTTGACTTCGCTCGCATAATACATCATATGGACACTAGCATGAGCCAGGCCTTAGGTTCACTTAGTAATTTGCAACACAGATACCGAGCACCGCCTTGACTTCGCTCGCATAATACATCATATGGACACTAGCATGAGCCAGGCCTTAGGTTCACTTAGTAATTTGCAGCACGGCTGCCGAGCACCGCCTTGACCTCGCTCGCATAATACATCATATGGACACTAGCATGAGCCAAGCCTTAGGTTCACTTAGTAATTTGCAACACGGCTGCCGAGCACCGCCTTGACCTCGCTCGCATAATACATCATATGGACACTAGCATGAGCCAGGCCTTAGGTTCACTTAGTAATTTGCAGCACGGCTGCCGAGCACCGCATTGACCTCGCTCGCATAACACATCACATGGACACTAGCATGAGCCAGGCCTTAGGTTCACTTAGTAATTTGCAACACGGTTGCTAAGTTCCACCTTGTCCTCGCTCGCATAATACATCATATGGACACTAGCATTAGCCAGGCCTTAGGTTCACTTAGTAATTTGCAACACGGTTGCTAAGTTCCACCTTGTCCTCGCTCGCATAATACATCATATGGACACTAGCATTAGCCAGGCCTTAGGTTCACTTAGTAATTTGCAGCACGGTTGTTAAGTTCCACCTTGTCCTCGCTCGCATAATAAATCACATGGATACTTGAGTACCACATGGACAAATAGTTGCGTAGGTATCGCTCGCTAATACATATAGGTAGGAAAGCAAATGTGAATTCATTATTTTGGCCCAACAGAATTACTTTGAAGATTAAGATGACAATCTAAAATAAATTAAAATATTTCAAATTATTACATATTATCTAGTCATAAACGTGAATCGTCAATTCATTATGCCTTTGAAAATAGATCATTTCATTTCCCGCCCTAAGACTCACTATGATCAAGACGTCGTGTTATATGAGAATCCCTTCACATTCGCCTGAAACTTATCAGAGTAGAATAAGATCTACACGTTCTGGATCTCTCACGCCCTGGAGCCGATAAGTTTAATAACATCAAGAGAGGGATTCACTTATAGCTAATATAGTTTGATGCTATTGTGGGATTATTATTACTGTTATTACTTGGGATCTTGGAAATTGTCTATATATTTTTAAATATAATTACTAAACATTTAGTACTGTTTATTTGGTAGAAATTCTGGTTTTAGGTAGAATGAGAAATAGTAATTATCAAGAAGGTAGGAGTACGCCACACCGCGAGTAAAACTTGGCCTGTTATGTAAAACCTCCACAGCTCGTACAGTTTCGAGATATTATATGGACTTAGGCTTCGCTGACGCTCAGCTAAATCCCATGTCGTCTAGCGACAATAATATCGAACTCTGTGTTGTCTGTATACAAATTAAACAATGCAAAACTATAAGTCTATAGCTTAATTCGTTCTCAAGATATCGTGCGAACAGTTGCGCCTCGCTAACGCTCTGCCAATACAATAGCCAGTTTGGTACAAATATAGATTGCTAAGTAAAAGGCGCATCGGCCTGACGTCATAAACTCTCTAAAGTGAAGCTTTGTTGTGGGACCCAATCTTAATTTAAGATATTAAAGTTTGTTTGGTGCCACGCGTTGGCGCGAGCGATCATTTACCCGCCTCCAGCGATTTATCATCTCAGAGGGTGAACTAGTTAAGTAAGGCCTTCTCTAGTCTACTCCAGCCACTCCTTCATATATCGGTGGATCACCACGACCTCAGCACGGATAATTGTTACATTACATATCTTCTACAAATACTCGTGCTCACACAACTTGTGTTGTCTTCGTAATTTCATTTCGGTGACTTATCTTAATCTGAAAAAAACGTCAACGGACAGCTTATTTGAACAAACTCGTATGTTTAAAACTGATGTAAAGCTCAATGCCCACTACTAAAAGTCTCGTTACAATAGTGCTGTACAGTGTACAGTGGGTACTGTACAGTAGCAGGCGACACACGGGAGCAGAGCAGAGCAGAGCGGCGTCGTCACCGTCAATCTGTCGACGTCATTAGCTAATCCATGCATAATTAGCCGAGAGCGTGGGGTAACTGCATTACTCGGCTCAACTGCTCACCTTTATAATTTAATAACGATTTTCCTTATTACTTTATTCCGTTCGCGGAAAGCTGTTGAATGGGAATAAACCTTATTCCGACATTTCAGTTCGGTTTATGTTAAAATCCTACTGATTATGGCTAGAGAAAAATTATGTACGACTTTTCCGTATTGTTATTTTAATATTAAGTAACTGGCGTACAGAACTGTACAAACAATACTTTATTCTAGTCAGTTAAATGTCTATTTGTAACTTACACCAAATGTTCTTGTATCTTTACACCGTGCATGACCACCAGTAGGCTATAAATATAATTAGTGCATCAATTACGGCGATCATAGTCGTGTTATAAAGCGGCAACATGTTTGTAGGGCCGTGTTACCCAGTATAACCGGGTGTGGCGTGTCACCTTCGCCTACGCTACGCTATCAATCATGTGTGCTTTCATAACAATAAAACAACACTTTATCGCAATACATCATCTGTGATAATCTGAACATTTTCAGTCAGTGTAAAAACGTTAGCTTTGAATGTTACGGTTGGCGTTTAATCACAACAACCCTGCATTTCGTACGTCGCGTGATTGCAATTCCATTATGAGATATTTTATAGTCGTACAAACATGAACTACTGTAATGTTCGCAGTAATCCTGTATACCGGATCGTGTCGCTAAACATTTCATACATCCAAGGGTACAATATCTGGTACTTAACTCGTCCATTTACACAGCTTAAACACTAATGTAACCAAAATGCACTGATGTAAGTATTTTTCATGTGTGTGGTATAAGTAGTATTTAAATAAAATGTAGGCTACATAGTTTGTACGTATTAGACGTGTAAACATGGCATCTGCAATAATATGAATGACATAATTTCTCACAATCCAAACGTAGTTGTAATCACTGAAATGGCCATTTCTAAATATTACAATATCTTGACACCGAGATGGAGAACAATCTGTATCGGCCTCTGTTATTATACATATCACGTTTACCAATTTCGAGAAGATACAACCAAGCGGAGAGATCACTCGTTTCATTTACATCTCAGTTGGGTGACATTGTCAAACATTTTATTCGCCACGTCACATCTGTTCCGATACATGTGTTTATTTCTTTCATTTGTATTTGCCTATTTCCCTTTATTACTTTAAATTTAAAAAAACCCAATGAAAACTTACGTTTCTAATACGAGTACCTAATTCACAGTAACTAAGGATTGGTTTATTTGTAAACTATTATAAAAGCGATTATTAAAGACAATACTTTTAAAGCGTTTACAAAAAGAAACATAGAAACAACGGAAAACTTGATGGTAATTGATAGATTAAAAACTATTATTTAAATAATAAGTTTTATTTTTATAAGGTCAAGTTAAACCGCTCTCGACAATCATTACCCTACTTTACTTCTGTGTTAGAGAAAAGGGTGAAAGGAGGCAGTGGCGAGGAAGGGGAGGGTCCCCACAGATTATCTCGGGTAAACACCCTGACAACGCTTTTTGTAAACTTTACTTGAGGGAAATCACTGGAACTTAAAATAAACCAAACAAGTACCACCGGAGATTATTTTCAAAAAACGTACTTTAAATTCTGTTCTATATAGTTTTCATGCATTTAAAGGCTCTACAAATGACTACAAGGCTGATTAATTGACATGGGCTATTAAGACATAGGCTATCTCGGTTTGTAAGACTGTGAGTGCCAGACAGAACGCCTTTCACAGTATAAGTGACGTTTGTGCCACGCAGCAGTATTTACAGTAAACATGGTACACTGAAATCAGGTGGAAGTTTTTTCCTTATTGTTCTGACAATGTGGCAGTCCACGTGATTAAGTTTGTGCCAGGATCTTTCACAGTAAACATTGTTTATTAAAAACCATATATTCTTGACTGTTGTGGGGTTATGGAGGCTGATAAAGTGGTGGTCCAAAAGAGTAAGTTTGTGCCTGGGAAGATCTTTCAGAGAAAACACGGTATATATACTGAAAACAGGTATGTACTTCCACAGTAAATATTTTATATCCTGAAAGCAAGCCGTGTTTGGGATTTTGTAAGCTACCAAAGCGGTGGTTCAAGTGCTTAAGTTTGTGCCAAGGAGGATCTTTCACAGTAAATATTTTATATCCTGAAAGCAAGCTGAATGTGGGATTCTGTAAGCTACCAAAGCGGTGGTTCAAGTGCTTAAGTTTGTGCCAAGGAGGATCTTTCACAGTAAATATTTTATATCCTGAAAGCAAGCCGTGTTTGGGATTTTGTAAGCTACCAAAGCGGTGGTTCAAGTGCTTAAGTTTGTGCCAAGGAGGATCTTTCACAGTAAATATTTTATATCCTGAAAGCAAGCCGTGTTTGGGATTTTGTAAGCTACCAAAGCGGTGGTTCAAGTGCTTAAGTTTGTGCCAAGGAGGATCTTTCACAGTAAATATTTCGTATTTTGAAAATCACGTATGTTTCTTGTCAATTGTGGTGTTCAAGATGAAGGTGAGGATTTCAAAATTTTGTACAACATGCTTTATTAATGATATATTGTTACGAAGAATTGAATTACCTCATTAAACCAGATAACATGAGATACCTCAACTTTCTACCATGCTTGTTCTTTTTGATACATTCATAATAAGACGTCACTGATAGGGTTCCTATTAACCGATATCGTATGACTGGGGAGAGATTAAAATGTTTCATGCGTAAAAACTACTCGGTGTCATAAATATTCCACAAAGTCCTTTTAGCTGCATTTATAAAACACGTAATCAGGGTGGGATATTCGATACACGTGTACGAGTATATACTAGAAACTCCAACGCAGTTTTCACAACTCAACAATTAAGTTACATTTAATTTGACATAATAAAATTAATTGCAGTTTCATTATTTTTGACAGCGCAATTAGTATGTTGTGTACCGACAAAAAGCGAGCGGTAACAATGACTCCCGGCACAGCAGCATGTTACCATGGCAACACAACAATATTCTGTAACAATCAAACTGGCTATTGATGTGAAGCCTTACCTGTTCCGACCTTTTTGTATAATAAATTGGACGGAAATTCCTATCACACAATAGGACATGCATTTATATTTCACAAGAATATAAAAATTCGGTCGTCGCGTCATTGACTCAGGACTTCTGAATATCTCCAACAGCGAGGAAACTAATGTAAAGAAAGAAATATGCTAATGTTCGCTAATGTTACAAAAGTAGAGTAGCCAAAACGGAAGATCTGCTATTAACCTCCGAAAATACACGAACTTGTCATACAACTATTAACACACACACACACACACACACACACACACACATATATATATATATATATATATATATATATATATATATATAATGTTAACGTATCATATATTCTACTACAGAGAACTACACAATACACAAAATTGATCAGTAGTCGTGCACGTGTGCAGCCAGTAATCAGTAAAGTGGTCACTAATACATTAGACCTACATTGAGTGGAAGACACAAATGTAATCGAAGTGTCCAATTTCACTTTAACAAACCCGTATCTGTACCCTTATTACGTATCATTTATTCTACTACAGAGAAACTACACAATACACAAATTGATCAGTAGTCGTGCACGTGTGGTTGCAGCCAGTAATCAGTAAAGTGTCACTAATACATTAGACCTACATTGAGTGGAAAGAACCAAATGTATCGAAGTGTCCAATTTTCACTTTAACAAACCCGTATCTGTACCCTTATTACGTTACCATATATTCTACTACAGAGAACTACACAATACACAAAAAATTGATCAGTAGTCGTGCACCGTGTGCAGCCACAAGTTATCAGTAAAGTGTCACTAATTACATTAGACCTACATTGAGTGGAAGAACCAAATGTATCGAAGTGTCCAATTTTTCACTTTAACAAACCCGTATCTGTACCCTTTATTACGTACCATATATTCTACTACAGAGAACTACACAATACACAAAATTGATCAGTAAGTCGTGCACGTGTGCAGCCAGTTATCAGTTAAGTGTCACTAATACATTAGACCTACATTGAGTGGAAGACACAAATGTATCGAAGTGTCCAATTTCACTTTAACAAACCCGTATCTGTACCCTTATTACGTATCATATATTCTCCACTACAGAGAACTACACAATACACAAAATTGATCAGTAGTCGTGCACGTGTGCAGCCAGTAATCAGTAAAGTGTCACTAATACATTAGACTACATTGAGTGGAAGAACCAAATGTATCGACGTGTCCAATTTCACTTTAACAAACCCGTATATGTTTACCCTTATTACGTATCATATATTCTACTTACAGAAGAACTACACAATACACAAAATTGATCAGTAGTCGTGCACGTGTGCAGCCAGTTATCAGTAAAGTGTCACTAATACATTAGACCTACATTGAGTGGAAGACACAAATGTATCTAAGTGTCCAAATTCACTTTAACAAACCCGTATCTGTACCCTTATTACGTATCATATATTCTACTACAGAGAACTACAACAATACACAAATTGATCAGTAGTCGTGCACGTGTGCAACCAGTAATCAGTAAAGTGTCACTAGAATACATTAGACCTACATGGAGTGGAAGAAAGAACCAAGTATGTATCGAAGTGTCCCCAAATTCACTTTAACAAACCCGTATCTGTACCCCTTTATTACGTATCATATATTCTACTACAGAGAACTACACAATACACAAAATTGATCAGTAGTCGTGCACGTGTGCAACCAGTAATCAGTAAAGTGTCACTAATACATTTAGACCTACATTGAGTGGTAAGACACAAATGTATCAAAGTGTCCAAATTCACTTTAACAAACCCGTATCTGTACCCTTATTACGTATCATATATTCTACTACAGAGAACTACACAATACACAAAATTGATCAGTAGTCGTGCACGTGTGCAACAGTAATCAGTAAAGTGTCACTAATACATTAGACCTACATTGAGTGGAAGAAACCAAATGTATCGATCGGATCGGGGCAGGAAGCTGGGGGATCCAATTTCACTTTAACAAACCCGTATCTGTACCCTTATTACGTACCTATATATTCTACTACAGAGAACTACACAATACACAAAATTGATTCAGTAGTCGTGCACGTGTGCAGCCAGTTATCAGTAAAGTGTCACTAATACATTAGACCTACATTGAGTGGAAGAACCAAATGTATCGAAGTGTCCAATTTCACTTTAACAAAACCCGTATCTGTACCCTTATTACGTATCATATATTCTACTACAGAGAACTACACAATACACAAAAATTGATCAGTAGTCGTGCACGTGTGCAACCAGTAATCAGTAAAGTGTCACTAATCATTAGACCTACATTTGAGTGGAAAAGAACCAAATGTATCGAAGTGTCCAATTTCACTTTAACAATACCCGTATCTGTACCCTTATTACGTATCATATATTCTACTACAGAGAACTACACAATACACAAAATTGATCAGTAGTCGTGCACGTGTGCAACCAGTAATCTGTTAAAGTGTCACTAATACATTAGACCTACATTGAGTGGAAGAACCAAATGTATCGAAGTGTCCAATTTCACTTTAACACAAACCCGTATTCTGTACCCTTATTACGTATCATATATTCTACTACAGAGAACTACACATATACACAAAATTGATCAGTAGTCGTGCACGTGTTATGCAGCCAGTTATCAGTAAAGTGTCACTAATACATTTAGACCTACATTGAGTGGAAGAACCAAATGAATCGAAGTGTCCAAATTCACTTTAACAAACCCGTATCTGTACCCTTATTACGTATCATATATTCTACTACAGAGAACTACACAATTACACAAAATTGATGTAGTCGTGCCACGTGTGGCAAGCCAGTAATCAGTAAAGTGTCACTAATTACATTAGACCTTACATTGAGTGGAAGACACAAATGTATCAAAGTGTCCAAATTCACTTTAACAAACCCGTATCTGTACCCTTTATTACGTATCATATATTCTACTACAGAGAACTACACAATACACAAAATTGATCAGTAGTCGTGCACGTGTGCAACCAGTAATCAGTAAAGTGTCACTAATACATTAAGACCTACATTGAGTGGAAGAACCAAATGTATTCGAAGTGTCCAAATTTCACTTTAAAACCCCCCAAAAAAATAAATCCCGTATTTTCCTGGTTGTATTTTATTTTTAAACCACTTTAATTTTTTTTTTGATTTTACGTTATTCAAATTTTTTTTCCAAAATTTTTAATGCTGTTTTTTTGATTTTTAATTTTTTACTACTGGGAGAACTACACAATACACAAAATTGATTCAGTAGTCGTGCACGTGTGCAACCAGTAAAACAATTTATTTTTTTCAGTAAAGTGTCACTAATACATTAGACCTACATTGAGTGGAAGACACAAATGTATCAAAGTGTCCAAATTCACTTTAACAAACCCGTATCTGTACCCTTATTACGTATCATATATTCTTTACTACAGAGAACTACACAATACACAAAATTGATCAGTAGTCGTGCACGTGACTGCTGTGCAACCAGTAATCAGTAAAGTGTCACTAATACATTAGAACTACATTGAGTGGAAGAAAACCAAATGTATCGAAGTGTTCCAATTTCACTTTAACAAACCCGTATCTGTACCCTTATTACGTACCATATATTCTACTACAGAGAAACTACACAATACACAAAAATTGATCAGTAGTCGTGCACGTGTGCAGCCAGTTATCAGTAAAGTGTCACTAATACATTAGACCTACATTGAGTGGAAGAACCAAATGTATCGAAGTGTCCAATTTCACTTTAACAAACCCGTATCTGTACCCTTATTTCGTATACTATATTCTACTACAGAGAACTACACAATACACAAAATTGATCAGTAGTCGTGCACGTGTTGCAAAACCAGTAATCAGTTTAAAGTGTCACTAATACATTAGACCTACATTGAGTGGAAGAACCAAATGTATCGAAGTGTCCAATCCATTCACTTTAACAAAACCCGTATCTGTACCCTTATTACGTATCATATATTCTACTACATGAGAACTACACAATACACAAAATTGATCAGTAGTCGTGCACGTGTGCAACCAGTAATCAGTAAAGTGTCACTAATACATTAGACCTACATTGAGTGGAAGAACCAAATGTATCGAAGTGTCCAATTTTCACTTTAACAAACCCGTATCTGTACCCTTATTACGTATCATATATTCTACTACAGAGATAACTACACAATACACAAAATTGATCAGTAGTCGTGCACGTGTGCAGCCAGTTATCAGTAAAGTGTCACTAATACATTAGACCTTACATTGAGTGGAAGACACAAATGTATCAAAGTGTCCAAAATTTCACTTTAACAAACCCCGTATCTGTACCCTTATTTACGTATCATATATTCTACTACAGAGAACTACACAATACACAAAATTGATCGTTAGTCGTGCACGTGTGCAAACCAGTAATCAGTTAAAGTGTCACTAATACATTAGACCTACATTGAGTGGAAGAACCAAATGTATCGAAAGTGTCCAATTTCACTTTAAACAAACCCGTATCTGTACCCTTATTACGTACCATATTATTATACTACAGAGAACTTCACAATACAACAAAATTGATCAGTAGTCGTGCTGCAACGTGTGCAGCCAGTTATCAGTAAAGTGTCACTAATACATTAGACCTACATTGAGTGGAAGAACCAAATGTATCGAAGTGTCCAATTTTCACTTTAACAAAACCCGTATCTGTACCCTTATTACGTATCATATATTCTACTACAGAGAACTACACAATTACACAAAATTGATCAGTAGTCGTGCACGTGTGCAAACCAGTAATCAGTAAAGTGTCACTAATACATTAGACCTACATTGAGTGGAAGACACAAATGTATCGAAGTGTGTCCAATTTCACTTTAACAAACCCGTATCTGTACCCTTATTACGTATCATATATTCTACTACAGAGAACTACACAATACACAAAATTGATCAGTAGTCGTGCACGTGTGCAACCAGTAATCAGTAAAGTGTCACTAATACATTAGACCTACATTGAGTGTGGAAGAACCAAATGTATCGAAGTGTCCAATTTCACTTTAACAAACCGTATCTGTACCCTTATTACGTACCATATATTCTACTACGAGAACTACACAATACACAAAATTGATCAGTAGTCGTGCACGTGTGCAGCCAGTTATCAGTAAAGTGTCACTAATACATTAGACCTACATTGAGTGGAAGGACACAAATGTATCGAAGTGTCCAATTTCACTTTAACAAACCCGTATCTGTACCCTTATTACGTATCATTATATTTCTACTACAGAGAACTAACACATACACCAAAATTGAATCAGTAGTCGTGCACGTGTGCAACCAGTAATCAGTAAAGTGTCACTAATACATTAGACCTACATTGAGTGGAAGAACCAAATGTATCGAAGTGTCCAATTTCACTTTAACAAACCCGTATCTGTACCCTTATTACGTATCATATATTCTACTACAGAGAACTACACAATACACAAAATTGATCAGTAGTCGTGCACGTGTGCAACCAGTAATCAGTAAAGTGTCACTAATACATTAGACCTACATTGAGTGGAAGAACCAAATGTATCGAAGTGTCCAATTTCACTTTAACAAACCCGTATCTGTACCCTTATTACGTATCATATATTCTACTACAGAGAACTACACAATACACAAAATTGATCAGTAGTCGTGCACGTGTGCAACCAGTAATCAGTAAAGTGTCACTAATACAGACCTACATTGAGTCCAAATGTATCGAAGTAAGTATCATACTACAGAGAACTACACAAAATTGATCAGTAGTCACGTGTGCAGCCAGTTATCAGTAAAGTGTCACTAATACATTAGACCTACATTGAGTGGAAGACACAAATGTATCAAAGTGTCCAAATTTCACTTTAACAAACCCGTATCTGTACCCTTATTACGTATCATATATTCTACTACAGAGAACTACACAATACACAAAATTGATCAGTAGTCGTGCACGTGTGCAGCCAGTAATCAGTAAAGTGTCACTAATACATTAGACCTACATTGAGTGGAAGACACAAATGTATCAAAGTGTCCAAATTCACTTTAACAAACCCGTATCTGTACCCTTATTACGTATCATATATTCTACTACAGAGAACTACACAATACACAAAATTGATCAGTAGTCGTGCACGTGTGCAGCCAGTTATCAGTAAAGTGTCACTAATACATTAGACCTACATTGAGTGGAAGACACAAATGTATCGAAGTGTCCAATTTCACTTTAACAAACCCGTATCTGTACCCTTATTACGTATCATATATTCTACTACAGAGAACTACACAATACACAAAATTGATCAGTAGTCGTGCACGTGTGCAACCAGTAATCAGTAAAGTGTCACTAATACATTAGACCTACATTGAGTGGAAGAACCAAATGTATCAAAGTGTCCAATTTCACTTTAACAAACCCGTATCTGTACCCTTATTACGTATCATATATTCTACTACAGAGAACTACACAATACACAAAATTGATCAGTAGTCGTGCACGTGTGCAACCAGTAATCAGTAAAGTGTCACTAATACATTAGACCTACATTGAGTGGAAGAACCAAATGTATCGAAGTGTCCAATTTCACTTTAACAAACCCGTATCTGTACCCTTATTACGTATCATATATTCTACTACAGAGAACTACACAATACACAAAATCGATCAGTAGTCGTGCACGTGTGCAGCCAGTAATCAGTAAAGTGTCACTAATCCATTAGGCCCACAGAGAGTGGAAGCCAAGAATGTACCACCACTAAGTGCACCAAATTCACTTCGAGGTATTGTTTGCCGCTTTTCCTTCGTATTTCCACCTAACGCTAAACTTAGTTTTAGTAACAGGGTTTCTAGGAAGCTTTTATTCTATGGATATTCTTTGAATATTAGTTTATTGCAATATATCTGTTCATACTTATTTTTATCAATTGGCCAAAGTAGCATACCATACAAAAGTGCATTTCGTCATTTAACACACCAACTCAGGAGTTACTACCATAACTACTTTTATATCTTGAATCTCTTATCACAAGCGAGATCACTCCGCATAGAGGAAGTGCAATCCACAGTACAATCTTACAATGATGTCTGATATTTTACTTTTGATAATAATTTATGCACAACAATTACTATACAATTTGAGCTTGACGAAGTTTCACTACTAATTACGGTCTGTCATATATGTTTGCATGTAGTACGCTATATCTGCAAAATAATCAGACTCCTTTAAATTGTATAATTAAAAATTATGACTCCTTTCCCATCCACTCTGGCACGTTATCCTATTAAGCAAACTTTGTAACTCTAAGATGTTAAATTACATAGACGCTTAAAAGGGCAAATATTTTTTTGTTCACTAAAACATTGTTGCAATAACAGAATTTACTTTGAAATGTGTTAAAATATTTACTTTTAATTTTAATTATTTACTAATGATAAGAAAAGTATTTGCTATAAGACTGGCTTTCAAAGTCATTCCTTCACCTTTATCACACACCCTGACAGTTCAAGAGATTAAGATTGGGGGGAAATTAAATATTAGTAAATTTCGGTGTATCCAACATCAAACTGAAACGAATCCAAATAAATTTAATTAACTTAATTATAATGAGTGGTAACAGTAGGGAAAACTTGAAGGTCAACATTGACCATTGCTGGAACGCATATCACTTCTCCATACAAGATTCAGGCTACCAGAATGTTAAGATTGTACTCGCACCTATTTATGGATATGAGAACTGTTACGAGACATAGGCAATCGGAATATAGCCCACGTTCTAGCGTTCAAAGACGTACAAGTACAACAGGTTACGTCAAAGTAAACACTAGTGTTAGTGGACGAACAATTGCAGTTATTTTGCGAAAGTAACCGGTGAAAGGTTTGGATCACAGAAAGAATCAAGTGTTCAGTAACGTTGTTAAAGTGAGTTCTCCAGACAGGAATGTCAAAGTTGTACAAGTACAACAGGTTACGTCAAAGTAAACACTAGTGTTAGTGGACGAACAGTTGCAGTTATTTTGCGAAAGTAACCGGTGAAAGGTTTGGATCACAGAAAGAATCAAGTGTTCAGTAACGTTGTTAAAGTGAGTTCTCCAGACAGGAATGTCAAAGTTGTACAAGTACAACAGGTTACGTCAAAGTAAACACTAGTGTTAGTGGACGAACAATTGCAGTTATTTTGCGAAAGTAACCGGTGAAAGGTTTGGATCACAGAAAGAACCAAGTGTTCAGTAACGTTGTTAAAGTGAGTTCTCCAGACAGGAATGTCAAAGTCGACTCTCTACCTTTATTTTCGAAAGTGAAGGAAGTCAGCCAATTTACGTTACGAATTTTAAATATTCCATGCTCTAAAGCTTTGAAAGCGTTACAGCAAACTAATGGTAGGCCTATTATAGTTTTACAAAATGGTGTACGACTTCTTTCCTTTTTACGCAACTGGATTATTTATTTTACATGAAACTTTGAAGTAACTAGTTTGAACACGTGATAGATTCTCTCACTAGTTATTACAGTATTTTCGAAATATAAATCACTGGCCAATGTTTAGGAATAACTAGAGAAATGAAAATTTTATTTTCATCTCATTATAAAACGCATTTTATGTATGTTACTTTAAAAACTCGCTAACTGAATGTACTTTTTAGAATCCAACGGCTTCGTCTAACAGTCCACATATTAGACGCTGAAAGTTAATACTATAACAATGGATCATGGATGCCACCACAACAGACGATTTTTAAAAGTTTTTTGGATCTTTCTATCAAGAATCATCGCACAGACGAGCGAACAGCAATACGATTTACAGAAGACCCTGCCGAGCCCTTAATAAAGTGACAATACCATAGAATCGGGCCAAAACATAGTGACATACCCTCAACGAAACAACTAACAAAAATTTTATAAATTCATACTGACTGCATACTTTATCTGCTCGCTGACCGAGGATGAAGTTTTCCCATACAGTTGTCTCATACGTTTGTAATTGTCTCCTACATTCCCTTTGTCTCATAGGGACAATCGTATATTTATGAGAACTAGCTGAGATATTTTATAATATGTTCATAGTGCTTTTCATAAGTCTTTTCTTTTACATTTTTGTCTATATTAAAAATAAAATGTATTGTCGGGGCTTAAAAATAAAATTTTAATTTTACATGGAAATTCAGTAAAATATTGTTTTAAATCTAGTCAACATCGAGTACAAATTACTACATTTACCCCACTCATAATCCATTAGATGCTTAGCAAACTTACAATTAGATTTCTCAAAGAAATACAAAAAGGTCTGATTCAACAATAATACACCGTTAAACATGGGTTCTAATGACGATTCAGTTATACATATAGGCCTGTCTAAATTATGAATACACATATAATGTTGTTAACTAATATTGTATTTTTAATATTAAATCATCGCAATCAATTATGTATCTTTAAAAACTCGTCTTAAGGTCGAAATATTTCTTTAATACGGTCAAGCAATTTTTTGTTTGCAATGTATGCATTTTATAATTTGAAATAACGGCCCATACATATTTCTACAAAACCGTTTAAATTTTATATTCGCACAAATGTACTAAAACTATGATAAGCTAAATAATTTCGTATAGCTTCCAGAACGCATTGATTGTGTGGAAAGTGCAAAAATGAACGCTGCTTATGCAAGGGCGAAAGTGTGTGTCGCATGTGCTTATTATTACCTCCCGTGAGTGAGGAGGAGATGTCCCGCGTGATACAGGGACTCAAACCAAAAATAATCTTGTGACATTAACGGCATGTCTGTGTGGCTGCTCAAACGTTGCTATAAGCATATTTTGACTCCACTCACAAATTTGATCAACTCGTCTTTCGCTCAAGGCATCTTCCCTTCCCTTTTGAAATTAGCGAAAGTCACACCCATTTTCAAAAAAGATGATCTCCCTGTCTTGCGGAAAATTACCGCCCCATTTCAATCCTTCCGGTCATGAGCAAAATTTTTGAAGTGGTTTTTCTGAAGAGATTTGAGCTGTTCCTTGGCAGGTATCAAATTCTTTGTCATGAGCAATTCGGCTAGAGAAAGAACAAATCCACTATCGATGCCGTCACAAATCTGACTGAAACAGTTGTCGATGGATTGGAGAAGCGAGAACATGTGCTAAGAATATTTCTCGACCTATCCAAAGAATTTGACTGTATACATCATGATACATTGTTGTACCAGTTGAAGACGTGCGGGGTTCGAGGTCTGCCACATGAATGGCTCTCGTCTTACCTCAGGGATAGAAGCCAGTGTGTGTAGATTGCGAATTCCCTGTCAGAAAAAGTTAGAATGGCCTATGGAGTCCCACAGGGATCTATACTTGGACCAGTCTTGTTCCTTGTGTACGTCAACAGGCTGAACTCATCGCTCCTGAGAGGGAAAATGGTCCAGTATGCTGACGATACAACGCTCTGCATTAAAGCTCCAACAAAACATGAATTAGAAATCATTTCCTTTTTAGAACTGAATTCATGTATTCAGTTTTTTTCTAAATTAAATCTGAGAACCAACAACTCCAAATCAAATGCACTAAATTTCTGTTTGCGGCAAAGAGAGATTGAGGATCGCGCTGCTGTGATGGCGGACGATGTCCTCATAGAAGAAACTGATTCCACCAAGTTCCTCGGAATGTACCTTGATCGAGGTCTGACTTGGGACGATCATATTGAAATTACCTGCTCAAAGGTTTCTTCAGGCATTTATGCTCTACGAAACATTTCAAAATTTTGCTCCCGGGATGTACTAAATAAAAATGGCCTACTTCGGCCTTGTACACCCCCATCTAACGTACGGGTTCAGGCTCAGTGGAAGAGTTTATGATGAGCCGCTGGGAAGAAATTTAAAGTAATTGGATCATCCTCTATTTATGGTGATAAAATTTTGAAGTTTTTAAAACGTATGGGCTGTAAGTATGAGTCTTAGGAATGAATGTGGACTGTGTATGAACGGGTATGAATGGGGGCAATTTAAAATAAATGTACATATTTCTAAATCATTCAATTTGACGATTGTATGCAATTTTTATAATGGTTGACATAATAAAAAGTATTATTATTATTATTATTATTATTATTATTATTAGAATTACTTCTATTATTATTAGTATATAGTATTACTTTTTCATACAGTGTTTTTCTAGTAGATTAACCATCGCACTTAGTGAATTGCAACAATAATAACTGCAGAACACAATTTCAAGTTGTCAGATATCAGCTACTCGTACTCGTATATCGGTTGAAGACGGCAGCAGACAAAATCTCGACGAGCGCTAGGGAACAATCGATAAGCTGCTGTCTGGGGTTAGGCTTCACCTCCTCGACGCGGCGACTGCTATAGCTGTGTGTACTTGCCACACATTCCACTGTACAATTCAAGTGTTCATGTATTAAGATACTCGTACTCGTATATCGTATATTTGCCGGTGCTGAGCAAAATTTTTGAGAAACTTTTCCTGGAACAGCTCAGCAGTTTCCTCGACCCAATTCGGATTTAGAGAAAAAAGGAGTACAGTAGACGCTGTAACTAACCTCATAGAACATGTTGTCGATGGACTGGAGAGGCGTGAACACGTGCTCAGCGTATTTCTCGACCTCTCTAAAGCATTTGACTGTGTGCATCATGAAATACTTCTGCACAAGTTAGAAAGGAGTGGTGTACGAGGTCTGCCTCTAAAATGGCTTGGATCATATCTTAGTGACCGAGAGCAGTGTGTGCAGATCTCGGGTGCCTTATCCTCAAAAGCAAAGATCACCCATAGAGTCCCGCAGGGATCTATCCTTGGGCCAGTTCTTTTTCTGCTTTACGTAAACGATCTGAACCCATCGATCCAGAATGGAAAGGTGGTTCAGTATGCTGACGACACGACTCTGTGTTAAAGCCAAAACACTTTAAAACTTGGAAATAATTACTTTTTCTGAGTTGAATTCTTGCATTCAATTTTTTTCTGAAATAAAACTGAAAACAAATGAATCAAAATCAAATTTCATGAAATTTTCGCTAAGCAAACGAGAATCTGAAACAAGACCTTCAGTATTTGTGGATGACCTTCCGCTCGATGAAATGGAATCAACAAAATTCCTAGGAATGTTCCTAGATCAAGGACTAACCTGGGACGTTCACGTGGATCATGTCTGTGCCAAGGTTGCATCGGGCATCTTTGCCCTTCGCAATTTGGCAAAGCACTGCCCTATTACGGTATTAAAAACGGCCTATTATGGTTTAATTTATCCCCACTTGGGATATGGAATCAAACTTTGGGGCAGTTGTGCACAGCACAAGCTGGAGCGAGTCTTCAGGCTCCAACAAAAAATCCGTAAGAGTAATTTTGAATTTAACCAATAGAGAGTCGTATAGAAGCGCGTTTAGGGAGCTGGGATTTCTGACTCTGCCCTGTCTCTACATTCTCGAGGTGATCCTCTACTCCGTGTCAAGGTGCGCTTTGGTTAGGGGACGGGATGTTCACCAACACGGGAATTAGTGAATTGCAACAATAATAACTGCAGAACACAATTTCAAGTTGTCAGATATCAGCTACTCGTACTCGTATATCGGTTGAAGACGGCAGCAGACAAAATCTCGACGAGCGCTAGGGAACAATCTATAAGCTGCTGTCTGGGGTTGGACTTCACTTCCTCGACGCGGCGACTGCTATAGCTGTGTGTACTTGCCACACATTCCACTGTACAATTCACGTGTTCATATATTAAGATACTCGTACTCGTATATCGGTTGAAGACGGCAGCAGACAAAATCTCGACGAGCGCTAGGGAACAATCGATAAGCTGCTGTCTGGGGTTGGACTTCACTTCCTCGACGCGGCGACTGCTATAGCTGTGTGTACTTGCCACACATTCCATTGTACAATTCAAGTGTTCATGTATTAAGATACTCGTACTCGTATATCGGTTGAAGACGGCAGCAGACAAAATCTCGACGAGCGCTAGGGAACAATCTATAAGCTGCTGTCTGGGGTTGGACTTCACTTCCTCGACGCGGCGACTGCTATAGCTGTGTGTACTTGCCACACATTCCACTGTACAATTCACGTGTTCATATATTAAGATACTCGTACTCGTATATCGGTTGAAGACGGCAGCAGACAAAATCTCGACGAGCGCTAGGGAACAATCTATAAGCTGCTGTCTGGGGTTGGACTTCACTTCCTCGACGCGGCGACTGCTATAGCTGTGTGTACTTGCCACACATTCCACTGTACAATTCACGTGTTCATATATTAAGATACTCGTACTCGTATATCGGTTGAAGACGGCAGCAGACAAAATCTCGACGAGCGCTAGGGAACAATCGATAAGCTGCTGTCTGGGGTTGGACTTCACTTCCTCGACGCGGCGACTGCTACAGCTGTGTGTACTTGCCACACATTCCATTGTACAATTCAAGTGTTCATGTATTAAGATACTCGTACTCGTATATCGGTTGAAGACGGCAGCAGACAAAATCTCGACGAGCGCTAGGGAACAATCGATAAGCTGCTGTCTGGGGTTAGGCTTCATTTCCTCGACGCGGCGACTGCTATAGTTGTGTGTACTTTCGACATATTCCGCTGCAACTTTTAAGGCTCTATCTAGATGTCTTGTAAATTCTGTTATCGTCCTTATTCTAAACGAAAAGTAGTCTGCATTTTATAATTATAATCTTGTAAAATCCCCAATAATTGGTGACTATGTATCCACTAAGTTGATATTGGATTATTGCACTGTATGTGTAGGAGGTGACTGTTGATTAAAACCTACGAGCGTTTAGATTTCGCATCCATCTTTATTTATCCTTAAGATTTTTGCAGTTAGGAGACGTATCATTTTATTGTTTAATCCTCAACAAATTATGACAACCCAAGGTATTGTATACACTAAAAATATTTTGGTAAAAATCCTTTATGTTATTTAAAAACTCTGTTGGTTCCACGAACTAAAATTAAAACTCGGATCTATTATAATTTATAACATGGTTCAACTCGTTCGATTTGTTGGTAATGGTAAAACTAAGTATGAAATTGAGTTTTATAAGTGAACAAATGTTATAAATATAACTACGATACAACAGTAAAATTTTCATTTAGAGAAGTCACTTGTTACAATATGGTACAACAATAATAAAACATGGTAAGTTATGCTAACGTATGTCTTTGGAGATACAATTTCTAAAACATGAAAAACTGTTATGAAATTAAGAATGTTAATATGAGAAAACGATAAGAAATTTCTAGAAAAATACTTTTATAAGAGAAAAACAACCTCAAATATATACAAAATAATAATGGTAAACTTAAATATTAAGGAAACCCAAATCATAGTAAAACTGCACTAAAAATAAAATATAATTAATTAGTTACTACTTAGAAGAAATAGTCAATAGGGATAAAGCTAACCGAAATTAAATGTAATAGGGTCAGGAGGTGGGGTTTTTACCATTAACTTTGTTTACAAACAAGTGAACTCTAACTGCTACCGTCGAGTGTTTACAATATTTCAGGACAAGACGCGCGGTGTAAGGAAAAACAACGACCCGTAATCAAAGTTAAGGCTAAACTTAGTAAAGTCGTTGTTCTGGAGTGTTGGAGGTGACAAGTCTACCACGCCCACACCACCACTCATTTACACCGAGTGCTTACAACTTTATTCTACCAGGGCATACACTGGTAAATAAAACAACGACCCGTAATCAAAGTTAAAGCTAAACTTAGTAAAGTCGTTGTTCTGGAGTGTTGGAGGTGACAAGTCTACCACGCCCACACCACCACTCATTTACACCGAGTGCTTACAACTTTATTCTACCAGGGCATACACTGGTAAATAAAACAACGACCCGTAATCAAAGTTAAGGCTAAACTTAGTAAAGTCGTTGTTCTGGAGTGTTCGGGGTGACAAGTCTACCACGCCCACACCACCACTCATTTACACCGAGTGCTTACAACTTTATTCTACCAGGGCATACACTGGTAAATAAAACAACGACCCGTAATCAAAGTTAAGGCTAAACTTAGTAAAGTCGTTGTTCTGGAGTGTTGGAGGTGACAAGTCTACCACGCCCACACCACCACTCATTTACACAGAGTCCTTACAACTTTATTCCACCAGGACATACTGTACACTGGTAAATAAAACAACGAGCCGTAATCAAAGTTAAGGCTAAACTTAGTAAAGTCATTGTTCTGGAGTGTTGGAGGTGACAAGTCTACCACACACCACCACTCATTTACACCGAGTCCTTACAACTTTATTCCACCAGGACATACTGTACACTGGTAAATAAAACAACGAGCCGTAATCAAAGTTAAGGCTAAACTTAGTAAAGACATTGTTCTGGAGTGTTGGAGGTGACAAGTCTACCACGCCCACACCACCACTCATTTACACCGAGTCCTTACAACTTTATTCTACCAGGGCATGTAGATGTAAAAGTTTGGCTTGATACTAAAGTCATTGTTTTCGAGCAATAGAATTGAGACAAATTTTACACTCTCACCGCCATTGATTTATACTTAATGATCACAACGCTGTTTAATGAGAGCGTATGGTGGTGAAGAAACAACGAGATGTAATCAAAGTTAAGGCTGGAGTTGGTCCAGCGGTGGTTCATTTACATGTATGACTAGGACGTGGTAGTAATTGAAGATAATACGCTTAAACAAATCGTGTAACTACAATCGGGTGTTAACTGCTTTACTTTCTCTCTTACCGGACATAGTGACCAGCGGTGGTTCATTTACACGTATGACTAGGACGTGGTAGTACTTGAAGATAATACGGTTTAACAAATCGAAATTAAAGATTGTTCTTTATAACGTGACCTTCCTGAATGTTGCGAATAAAAAACTACTTCCTGTGAAATCCACTCCATTTACAAAAAATTTTATTAATATGTACAATAACTTATAACCACGGTGTAATTCTAAAAAATAATTAATTAATATCTTATTATTAATATAATTATTGTTAATTAAATTACTGATATTGTATTATCCGTGTAAATATTGGGGTTACAGGCGACAATGATAATTTTATAATCAATTCCAAACTTGTTTGATCATGTAAAACTTGGTTTGTTGATTATTTATCCTAACGAACGAACTTGCGGTTGTTGAAATCAGTTATATAACGGGTTCTTATAATGTAAACTATAAAATTATGGTTTAAACTCGTACACAATATCACAGTGTTTGCCATGGAGGCATAAACAGTTTCACTTTTATTTTTCTCTGTACGAGTATTTTCGTTTATTTTACTTTGATAGAAAAAAGTTATGGATTTGTAAATAAGTAATTACATATTTACTGAAAGGAATACAAGGGGTAAGGTGTCTCTTTGATTGATGTTTTGTTAATTTTTGAAATACACGTTTATGAAGTAAATTTGTATTATGCGATATGCAGTAAATACTTGTTACTGCATCAATTTCCTTCATAAAATATGCTGTCAGTATTCATGGGATTTAAATTACCTGTCTCTTGTCTCTCGTCTTTGCCTTCTCAGATCGACAAGACAATATGTCTCTTACGTTCCATGTTGTATACATTGAATTCATAATATATTGTTTCCGAAGGATTTTCTTTGGCTGATGTTTGTGTATTTTAATCTAAATATCAAAGATACATATACATTTTTAAAATCATTATAATATCGAATGTATTTCCCGGTTGTAAAAATGTATATGTACACACGCACGCACGCACGCAAGCGCGCGCGCGCGCACACACACACACACACACACACACACACACACACACACACACACACACACACACACACACACACACACAAATGAAATTTAAAATGAAAGCAAAGCAATTTGTAAATGATGGCATTAATGTATAGACATTAAGTAGGAATTTAATTTATATGTACAAGTATTGTTATTGTTTGTATGTATATTCTATTTCTTGTTGTTCCATTCTAGTATTGCTTGATACAGTACATTTTGTAACTGTTGCGGTAACAACTATAACGTTGGTAATGTGTTTATTTTTTATGTTTAATTGTTCTATTAATTGTTGTTTCATTCAGCTGTTTTGTTGTCGTTCTTTAGGTATTTTTTTATTGTTGTTGCTTTCATTATGTTCCGCTGTTATTTGTAACCGAGTAATTGGGATTGGGTAACGTGTGTTCGGGTTTGTGTGCCCAGACCGGTATCCAGCCCTATTGTCTGCTGGAATTTCCTGAATTTTAAGTAATTTGTTTCTTGTTATTTATATTTATATTTTATTGTTATTTATATATATACACACACACACACACACACACATATATATATATATATATATATATATATATATATATATATATATATATAGGGGTGCTGAAAAGTCCCGGGACGGTCTAATAACTTTTGAACTAATTACAATATAAGAACAAAAATTTACATCAAGCTTTTGCTCATATAAAACTATTATTTTATGTATTTCACCATGTATAAATCAGCGTTCTACAATCGATTGGGATATTGTCAGCAAACTGAAGGCAAACACTTTGAACATTTGTTATAACTGTTTTGGTAAGTGATTTGAAGTAAAAGAAGTAAAATAAAAGATTAAGTGTCTCAGTTTTCTCTAACAACTAGAATGTTTGCATTTGAAAAATTCTGTATTTTATAATCTTTGAGTGTCCGCCATTTTGTAATGCGTCAACTATTTTACGTCAGATTTTCGCCAAAATGTTTCTAATTAAAAGAGCTTTAATTTGATGTACGACTCGACCTATGCTTCTATTTAAGAATTTTCACCAACCCTTAGCGGGACGTCCCCCATAAGCAGGATATCATGGTGAAATACATAAAATAATAGTTTTATATGAGCAAAAGCTTGATATAAATTTTGGTTCTTATATTGAAATTAGTTCAAAAGTTATTAGACCATCCCGGGACTTTTCAGCACCCCTGTATATATATTTATACTTATTTATTTATTTAATAATTCATATATTTAAATTTAATATTGAATAACATTGGTAATATTAGCTGGTTCATAGTTACACTATGCTATTTGTAATTGCTCATTACAATTTTAAAAAGATAAAATTAAGAACATTTGTGAATTATGTTAGTTGTATAGAAGAATAGCTACATAGCATAAATCACATGCCAACTGATTGTTTCTTAAGTATGTTTTAGTATAAAAATTATTCCGCGCGAGTTCAACAGAACTCATGGAATATGTATGTCTTTCTATATTACAAGAAAATAAACGTTTTTGAACTTGAACTTGAACACACACACGCACGGACGCACGCACGCACGCACGCACGCGCGCGCGCACGCGGACACACACACACACACACACACACACACACACACACACAACACACACACACACACACACACACACACACACAGACAGACAGACAGAGAACTGTCGTGGTTAAAAACCTATGACAAGGCAATAATTTTTAGTATTCCTGTCTTGATTTTGAGTGGGTGTTAACTTCACAAGTTGTTACGAACTAACAATTCAGAAGAAATGTTAATATTTCTTTAAATAGTCAAATGTTTCAATTAAGAAGTACTTTAAAATATCCTTTTATAGTTTTTCTTTATTGAGAATGACGTAATATTTTTTAATGTTATCAGAATAAACAGCTGTTTCAGACAGAGCGTTAGTATAGTTAATTAAGTGCAACAATTGAACTGTTCGGTTAGGAAACTTGTTCCATGTTCAATCATATATGTTTGAAAAACAATATTCAAACAAACAAGAATGTGTAAAATGTTTTTGGAGGCAAATCCAAATTGGATTTCGAAATAATTACAACTCCACGGATTCTCATGCAGCTTCGTGTAATAACATCAAGGTGCAATTTAGCAGTAACGCCAGTTTTAGCGTTGATCAAACATTTTACAACCGGCCATAAAGAGTTACAAGGCTATTAAAACGGCGATGGTCATAAAATATCGTCCAATAGTGTTCATACATTACCGGTGTCTGCAGGCCTTCGCCGAGTACAGTGACAAGCTTGTAATTTGTTTATTTATTTTTAAATTATGCTGATTTCGCAATACATTATACTGTGTTATTCGCTCTAGCGAGACAACCCGTTAATATTCCTCTGGCACTACTTTCTCTGAAAATACAGGTAAAACCCTACAACATTAAC
Source organism: Homalodisca vitripennis (assembly GCF_021130785.1). Taxonomy (NCBI): domain Eukaryota; kingdom Metazoa; phylum Arthropoda; class Insecta; order Hemiptera; family Cicadellidae; genus Homalodisca; species Homalodisca vitripennis. Next base: position 79,443,941 of record NC_060210.1, on the reverse strand, counting down.
TCCAAGACATATGTATGGCGACCTAGACATGCCTTGTGTAGGGTCTGATATTAAAAACTATGTAAGATAAACAGCGGCAGATCTGAACGAATGACCGTGAAGCAACGAAGAGTCTTAATGATATTTTAAATTTCAATGTACTTTACCTCACTCCAGATGGAGCGAATAGGTTTTCAAGTATTTATCAGAACCATGTCAGAACAAACAGATGTTAAGTAAACGACGGTACAAGAAGTTACATTTTTAATAGTAGTTGCAGCTGATGTTACACAAGACGAATCAATTTGGCTTTATATTAGGTTCAAGTTTCCCGAAAATGAATTGAATCACTAAACTTAAGACACGCAAACATTACCTGCTCAACGGGTTTTAATGAAATAATAACAAGCATTTACTAAAGTAAATCTGATTAAATTAATCAAAATACGTCAGCAATACCATGTGCCACATCAGGTTATAAAATATTATAAATACAACGTAGTTCTTACTTACATATTATGACCAACTGTATTGCAACTCTCACCTGTAACAAAAAATGCTGTGAGCTCTATAGCAAGGACAGTTAGTAAAAAAACACATCAATTTGGAAATTTTCCCTATTAACTAACTAATATTAACGAAATTATTAGGATGAACAAAATAAAACCACTTCGAATAAATACATAATACAACTAATAAAAAAAATAGAATAAATACTTTGTACAATAAATTAAAAATTACATCAATTTGTGCTAAATAGTGGTTGCAATTGGAGATAGACAGTAGGTATTTTATAATTATTTTAATTACAATATTTTATAATTCGAATTTACTGTAAGGAACCGTCTTAGATTATCAGACGTTAAACCTCAACTGGCAGAGCCAGAAATGATGAATGTGGGTTGAAAAAGGGAAAGCTTTACAGGACAGATAATTAGGATCATCGTTACAAATAAAACCAATAATCTGATTGATATTTAAAATTAATGTGGTACGGTAGGGTCGAGATGTAATTTAACTACATATTATTGCCCATGTCCTAGTAAGGTTACCATGAAGGTAGGGAAGGCCTCAAAAAATTGTATTCGGTGAAATTGAGCATGACAACCTACAACAACTATCGATGTAAATCGTAGTGGTTACTGCTGTCTGTCCAGGAAATTAACTAATAAACTATACGTCGACTTGCCTTTTTGGGACTCTTGAAGAACAAGAAGGAAAGAGTAAATATCCTTTCCACAATATATCTTTTTCGATCTGAATATAATAAAACAAGACATTTAACAAAAATAACGAGATCTTCATATCGTTTCCTTTAACCTGTTACGACGTGTTTTGATTAAACAGTTTCCTCAGAAACTATAATTAATAATTAATTATACCTTAGAACTATGTTGCTTTGACAATAAAAGACTATTTACCTGGGGGGGAGGGAAATGTTTGACACACTACTTATCAGACGGCTTAGCAATAAGCGAACGACTGAATACACTATTATCAGGAAACAGGCGGCTTAGCATTAAGCGAACGACTGAATACACTATTATCAGGAAACAGGCGGCTTAGCATTAAGCGAACTACTGAATACACTATTATCAGGAACAGGCGGCTTAGCACTAGCGAACTACTGAATACACTATTATCAGGAACAGGCGGCTTAGCAATAAGCGAACGACTGAATACACTATTATCAGGAAACAGGCGGCTTAGCATTAAGCGAACGACTGAATACACTATTATCAGGAAACAGGCGGCTTAGCATTAAGCGAACTACTGAATACACTATTATCAGGAACAGGCGGCTTAGCAATAAGCGAACGACTGAATACACTATTATCAGGAAACAGGCGGCTTAGCATTAAGCGAACGACTGAATACACTATTATCAGGAAACAGGCGGCTTAGCAATAAGCGAACGACTGAATACACCATTTATCTGGAAATAGACGGCCTAACAATAAGTGAACGGCTGAAAACATTATTTATTTGGAAACAGACGGCTTAGCAAAAAGTGAACTCTGAAAACTGCTGGATCTGGTGATTGACACACTACTTAGTCGTTCACAGACAACACAGCAAAACATAAACTACAGAACAAGTTTTAAAATTTCCGTATACCAACCTATTACAGTTTTCGAAGAGGGAAATATTTATTAAAAGACTTTTATTTTAAATTATAAGAAGGTTTGACACCAGGAACGAAATACCATACATTTTTTCTTCTAGCAAAAATATATTGTTGTGTTTAACCACAATTGTGTGCTAGCTTCAATGTAAGAGTTGAAAACGTTCGGAAACCATATAATACAGATTCTTCACTCAAGTATTGCTTCTTACTCGATCTTCGTTTCTTTTCTTTACTACAATATTTATTCCTAGAATCAAATATCTCCCTCCGGTAGGCTATACTAGGCGAATGAAATACAGACAAATAACAGATCTTTTCATACAATATTGAAAGAAATGTTCTCTAACTGTTACGTAGTTTATCAGTTATGAGTCTGATATTGGACGAAATGCACAATGTACGTGCGAACGCAGAAGATAACCATGCGATGTGACTGTGCAGAGGGCGATAAGTTACGACCGACTCGAAGCAGTAAACAGTGGAATGGGTGATGTTAAATCTGTCGTGTAGGTTGAGAGAGGTATATGGGCACATATATACCGAGAGCAGTACACTCCAGAATGGGTAGCGTTAAATATGACGTTTGGGTTGCGGGGGATAAATGTCACATACCGAAGAGGAACATTTAACTGTGTAATATATGATGAAAAATCTGAAATGAAGGTCGACAGGTATATACGTTACATACAGTTGTTTCCACCAAAATTGTCAGTGTAAATGGACCTTTACATAAATGTATCTTACAACCCGTGTTTAAGGTACATTTGAAAATTCTCAAAGCAATCCTACTCCATTTGGGTCCTTTCAGAGAATTATACTGTCCAAAGTTGAAAATAATTTCATTGGATTCTGTGAAGTCAAATTAGGTAGAAACTTACAAGAAGTATAAATTTAAGATAGTTGTGCGACCGTTATACATACCGCATGGGTTCGCCTCACCTTGTATACTGATATCAACAGTAAACTGTACATTGGGTAACGTTCAATCTGACGTAAAGGTTGAAAGACGTAGATGTCACACATGGAACAGTAAATTGTAGACTGGATGACGAAAAATCAGTCATGTGGGTTGAGAGCGTTATATGACACATATGGAACCGTAAATTATAGACTGGATGACGAAAAATCAATCATGTGGGTTGAGAGCGTTATATGACACATATGGAACCGTAAATTATAGACTGGATGACGAAAAATCAGTCATGTGGGTTGAGAGCGTTATATGACACATATGGAACCGTAAATTATAGACTGGATGACGAAAAATCAGTCATGTGGGTTGAGAGCGTTATGTGACACATATGGAACCGTAAATTGAAGACCGGATGACGTAAAATCAGTCATGTGGGTTGAGAGCGTTATATGACACATATGGAACCGTCAATTGAAAACCGGATGACGTAAAATCAGTCATGTGGGTTGAGAGCGTTATGTGACACATATGGAACCGTAAATTGTAGACCGGATGACGTAAAATCAGTCATGTGGGTTGAGAGCGTTATATAACACATATGGAACCGTAAATTGTAGACTGGATGACGTAAATTCAGTCATGTGGGTTGAGAGCGTTATGTGACACATATGGAACAGTAAATTGTAGACTGGATGACGTAAAATCAGTCGTGTGGGTCGAGAGCGTTATATGACACATATGGAACTGTAAATTGTAGACCGGATGACGTAAAATCAGACGTGTGGGTCGAGAGCGTTATGTGACACATATGGAACAGTAAATTGTAGACTGGATGACGTAAAATCAGTCGTGTGGGTCGAGAGCGTTATATGACACATATGGAACTGTAAATTGTAGACTGGATGACGTAAAATCAGTCGTGTGGATCGAGGGCGTTATATGACACATATGGAACAGTAAATTATAAACTGGATGACGTAAAATCAGTCGTGTGGGTCGAGACCGTTATGTGACACATATGGAACAGTAACTTATAGACTGGATGACGTAAAATCAGTCGTGTGGGTCGAGAGCGTTAAATGACACATATAGAACAGTTTAGTGTAGACTGGGTGATATTAAATCAGACGTGTGGGTTGAGAGTATTATACATCACATATGGAACAGTTTAGTGTAGACTGGGTGATGTTAAATCAGACGTGTGGGTCGAAAGCGTTAAATGACACATATAGAACAGTTTAGTGTAGACTGGGTGATGTTAAATCAGACGTGTGGGTTGAGAGTATTATACAAAACATATGGAACAGTTTAGTGTAGACTGGGTGATGTTAAATCAGACGTGTGGGTTGAGAGTATTATACATCACATATGGAACAGTTTAGTGTAGACTGGGTGATGTTAAATCAGACGTGTGGGTCGAGAGCGTTAAATTACACATATAGAACAGTTTAGTGTAGACTGGGTGATGTTAAATCAGACGTGTCGGTTGAGAGTATTATACATCACATATGGAACAGTTTAGTGTAGACTGGGTGATGTTAAATCAGACGTGTGGGTTGAGAGAGGTATATGACATATATGGAACAGTTTAGTGTAGACTGGGTGATGTTAAATCAGACGTGTGGGTCGAGAGTATTATACATCACATATGGAACAGTTTAGTGTAGACTGGGTGATGTTAAATCAGACGTGTGGGTCGAGAGCGTTAAATGACACATATAGAACAGTTTAGTGTAGACTGGGTGATGTTAAATCAGACGTGTGGGTCGAGAGCGTTAAATGACACATATAGAACAGTTTAGTGTAGACTGGGTGATGTTAAATCAGACGTGTGGGTCGAGAGCGTTAAATGACACATATAGAACAGTTTAGTGTAGACTGGGTGATGTTAAATCAGACGTGTCGGTTGAGAGTATTATACATCACATATGGAACAGTTTAGTGTAGACTGGGTGATATTAAATCAGACGTGTGGGTTGAGAGTATTATACATCACATATGGAACAGTTTAGTGTAGACTGGGTGATGTTAAATCAGACGTGTGGGTCGAGAGCGTTAAATGACACATATAGAACAGTTTAGTGTAGACTGGGTGATGTTAAATCAGACGTGTGGGTTGAGAGTATTATACATCACATATGGAACAGTTTAATGTAGACTGGGTGATGTTAAATCAGACGTGTGGGTCGAGACCGTTATGTGACACATATGGAACAGTAAATTGTAGACTGGATGACGTAAAATCAGTCGTGTGGGTCGAGAGCGTTATATGACACATATGGAACTGTAAATTGTAGACTGGATGACGTAAAATCAGTCGTGTGGATCGAGGGCGTTATATGACACATATGGAACAGTAAATTATAAACTGGATGACGTAAAATCAGTCGTGTGGGTCGAGACCGTTATGTGACACATATGGAACAGTAACTTATAGACTGGATGACGTAAAATCAGTCGTGTGGGTCGAGAGCGTTAAATGACACATATAGAACAGTTTAGTGTAGACTGGGTGATATTAAATCAGACGTGTGGGTTGAGAGTATTATACATCACATATGGAACAGTTTAGTGTAGACTGGGTGATGTTAAATCAGACGTGTGGGTTGAGAGTATTATACATCACATATGGAACAGTTTAGTGTAGACTGGGTGATGTTAAATCAGACTTGTGGGTTGAGAGTATTATACATCACATATGGAACAGTTTAGTGTAGACTGGGTGATGTTAAATCAGACGTGTGGGTCGAGAGCGTTAAATGACACATATAGAACAGTTTAGTGTAGACTGGGTGATGTTAAATCAGACGTGTCGGTTGAGAGTATTATACATCACATATGGAACAGTTTAGTGTAGACTGGGTGATGTTAAATCAGACGTGTGGGTTGAGAGAGGTATATGACATATATGGAACAGTTTAGTGTAGACTGGGTGATGTTAAATCAGACGTGTGGGTCGAGAGTATTATACATCACATATGGAACAGTTTAGTGTAGACTGGGTGATGTTAAATCAGACGTGTAGGTCGAGAGCGTTAAATGACACATATAGAACAGTTTAGTGTAGACTGGGTGATGTTAAATCAGACGTGTGGGTCGAGAGCGTTAAATGACACATATAGAACAGTTTAGTGTAGACTGGGTGATGTTAAATCAGACGTGTCGGTTGAGAGTATTATACATCACATATGGAACAGTTTAGTGTAGACTGGGTGATATTAAATCAGACGTGTGGGTTGAGAGTATTATACATCACATATGGAACAGTTTAGTGTAGACTGGGTGATGTTAAATCAGACGTGTGGGTCGAGAGCGTTAAATGACACATATAGAACAGTTTAGTGTAGACTGGGTGATGTTAAATCAGACGTGTGGGTTGAGAGTATTATACATCACATATGGAACAGTTTAATGTAGACTGGGTGATGTTAAATCAGGCGTGTGGGTCGAGAGCGTTAAATGACACATATAGAACAGTTTAGTGTAGACTGGGTGATGTTAAATCAGACGTGTCGGTTGAGAGTATTATACATCACATATGGAACAGTTTAGTGTAGACTGGGTGATGTTAAATCAGACGTGTGGGTCGAGAGCGTTAAATGACACATATAGAACAGTTTATTGTAGACTGGGTGATGTTAAATCAGACGTGTGGGTTGAGAGTATTATACATCACATATGGAACAGTTTAATGTAGACTGGGTGATGTTAAATCAGACGTGTGGGTCGAGAGCGTTAAATGACACATATAGAACAGTTTAGTGTAGACTGGGTGATATTAAATCAGACGTGTGGGTTGAGAGTATTATACATCACATATGGAACAGTTTAGTGTAGACTGGGTGATGTTAAATCAGACGTGTGGGTCGAGAGCGTTAAATGACACATATAGAACAGTTTAGTGTACACTGGGTGATGTTAAATCAGACGTGTGGGTTGAGAGAGGTATATGACACATATGGAACAGTTTAGTGTAGACTGGGTGATGTTAAATCAGACGTGTTGGTTGAGAGAGGTATATGACACATATGGAACAGTTTAGTGTACACTGGGTGATGTTAAATCAGACGTGTGGGTTGAGAGAGGTATATGACACATACGGAACAGTTTAGTGTAGACTGGGTGACGTAAAATCAGACGTGTGGGTTGTGAGAGGTATATGATACATATGGAACAGTTTAGTGTAGACTGGGTGATGTTAAATCAGACGTGTAGGTTGAGAGAGGTATATGACACATATGTAACAGTTTATTGTAGACTGGGTGATGTTAAATCAGACGTGTGGGTTGAGAGAGGTATATGTCACATACAAAGCCAATAAACAAAGGTAAGAGGAAACATGATAACGTTTGTCGTTGGAACAATAGGGTTTGTGGGGCTCGCTGCTTGAATATGGATGGTAGATAATTTCACGATGAATGAATTGAACGTAAGGGATTTTCTTTAGAATTATAAATTTGAGATATTTCTGAACCTATGTAATTTATGTTGTAATACTATGATTAATAGCGCAATTATAACTCTGGTGTCCAAGCTGTCACAGGTTAGCCTAAGGAATCACATCACATTATTACACTTTTAATTTCTCTTTATTGTCAGATTCAATGTTGATGTTATAATAGTGTATTCCAAGTTTTTTAGTTTCTCATGTAACTTCACGAAGCTATATTTAGGTTCGTCTTAATAAAACTGCCACAATCCTTCAAACTCAGATACTTTTTTCTCCACTAATGTTAGCAACTATTTTGTGCGTATTCTAAGCGTAAACCACCAATTACAATACTGTAACACTGACCACAAACACTGATAACATTACAAGCAAAACAATGTGTCTAAATATATTTTTGTCATACGTTTAATCAATCAAACTAGTTTAAATAGCTAAGAGTATCAATTTACCTGTTGGTTATAAGTAGCTCAACAAAGGCTTTCCTGAGCCTCGAGAATAATTTTTGTTATAAATCAATTTTTAAAAACATCATAATCAACTACAATTTTAAAAACTAAAATATATTGAATGCAAAATAAAATAAATAAGGATACTTTTGAACAAAATTAAATTTATTAGTTACCAATATATTAAGGTTTCACTGATATGTTTTTGTTTAACATAAAAGAGGTTGATATGCGTCCGTATACCAACGTTCTTATACATTGTATACGGACTCTAAATGGTGTAATAAATTATGAAAGTAAAGGAAAATTTTAGTAAAGTTTTATAAATGCCTCAAGCGAAAGAAACATGAATGAAATCATTAGTTTCAAATAACTATTTAGTAAATTTTTTGAGTAGGTATTAAATACTAAAGGAGCTAGCTATCCATACGGTATTTACAGACTGAACTAAAATGAGTTTATGATAGAGATATATATTTACATGCAAAGTGGAATCTTATAATTTTCCGATGGTATATTTTCAGCATAAAAGCAATAGTTTCCACTACATCGAAAATACCTCCAGGTTCGGACTCCACCTATAACGCAGTACTTTTAGCCTTCTATATCCGTTATTTTTTGTAAGGTCGTGTACAATATACAAGGAGGACAATTCAACATTTCTTTGTTCCCAAAGATATATTATTCTGAATGCAATACATCTAATAAAACAGGCAATGGAAATAATAAATCGATGTGTAGGTCGCCAAGGAATATGTTCAGTAGAGAGCGGAAGTGACGACGAACAGTGAAAGGGAAGTAAACTCAACCGACCGGCAGGGACAGAATAAATATACTCCTATGCCTCCTCTGCAAACATTTATATAACATATAGTATAACACAGGTACAAATAATATGCATATACTCATACTACGACGATTTCTACAGAAATTCTTCATGCATACATATTTGCTGTATATTTTTCTTCAATGTATAATTGTATTATTCCATAAAGTGTTACTTTAAAACTATACACATATCTAACTTACTCAGTAAAATTCTCTTACCAGGCAAAATAATTTAATTCAACCTATTTTTGTAGGTAAGAAAAGATTAGCATAAATATGATTTTCTGGTGTGAATATAGAAATAATTCATCAATACTTATAAGGCGTTATGAATTTATGTTTGTAAATATGACAGCAATGGCACTGTGCACTGTGCACTGTGCAGTGTACAGAGTGCGTGAGCTCGCAGCAATTAAAGCTGCATGACGCGGTGCGGGGTGGGGACTCATTATGAGGGACAGTAATGATGGTGAGCGCCCACTTACCAGACTTGTCCGAACTCATGGAGGTGTTGAACACTCATAACAGTTTTCCATAGCACACAACACCAAATTAGTGGTAGAGGCGAAAATATAAAATATATCCACTTGTTCCGCAACAACTCATTTTAATTACTCTTTCAACGGAGAAAATCGGTTGTATTTATAATTCGTATATTAGTCTGCACGAGTATATATAACTGTGGTGCACACAATGTAACCTTTTCTAAATATTTACTATACTATGATAAACGTCTCAATATTAAGAATCGTGTATGCTACTATTGTTTATCCTTTTATATTTCATTGATTTACGTTTAATAATTAAATGAATATGGGTCTGGCCCGAACATTAAACTAATTTACCTATCTGAGGGTCTCACATCATTTATACTATTATATAAAACTCTAATAGTAATTGTCTGTGTGTTTGTATTTGTATTGCTCAATAACGTATACACTATTGGACCGATTGTACTTAAATTTTACATTGACATTCTTAGGGTCTCTGGTTAACATATATGCCTATTCCTACTTCGAAAATTATTCTAATCTACGCTTCATTTATCTTAAAAACTCACTTTATACTCCATTAAACATTATATTTGTGGATTTGGCTTAATTAACAGACAGTAAATGTTTTCAATCACCTGATAGTAAAGAACAATACTTATAATAATGTATACACATTAAAGCAGGTGATATTAAATGTTAGTTGTTAGTCATCTGTCGAAGTCGAAGTCAGTTACACTTTGCAAATGTTATGTTACATGTAGAAGTTTTACTTTGTACTACAGAAAAATGTCATCATTTATTACATCATAAGTGTGTTAACTAAAAATGTTAAGACGTCGACTTTAATCTCCCTTTAGACTTAGGATTTCTCTACGCTGGCCTAAAAAGTTCTTACTGAATACGTTGAAGCTCTAAAATAATCATCATGAAATATTGGAAATAACTTCCAGCCGTTTCAGTGGTACCTACTTATAAAAACAGTTTCACGCTTTGACTTCAGGGCGTCATCTTTAAATTTATAAAATGGATCAAGAGATCGAAATGTCTTTCATTGAGTATCACTTATCTCACGATTGTTTGGAATGCCACGTAAAAAAGAATACACTCGTGGTTTCCCTATTTTTCAAAAACAAATTAGGTGCGAAGTCGCGGGTAACGGCTAGTTTGACGTGTAAACAAACATTCAAAAGGTTTCAAAATTATATGAAACCACTTCAGTGCATAAAGCTTCGCCATTTCTGCAGTTTCTATTAATACATTTTTGTGAATAGTTTGGATATTATTATGGGTTTATTTACATCTAAAGATTGAAAGGCAATTGATACATTAATTAGAAATTAAAATATGTGTAAAGTTAACTTAAGTATTTAAAATTAATTTTCAAGTAAACACAAAAGATGCCATTTCCTTTCCATACGATTTTCAAACTCAAATTTTAGCAAATTGAAACACTAGTTCAGGAGTATACCCAAGTTTGTAAGAGGAATGACATCATGCTATTTAGATTACTGAGTAATTACTTTTTATTTATACGGAAGAACTACACGTTATTACTGACAAAATGCGAATAACGTGCGTTATACGTGCGGATTTAACATTGATTGTATTGTATAATCATATCCACTGACTATCCTGTTCAGTAAATTGTTTTAAACTGAGAATGAACTGGGAGCCGACCTATTGTTCTATTGGTCAGTTAGTAGAAAGAATAAAGCTTAAAAGGGAATTACCCTCTTTTTCTATTAAAAGAAAAGAGTTATATTGATTCTGTTGTGCTTACTGATTTCTTAGTTCCATAAAATCCGTTGTCTCTAAGTTGGAAAGTAGAAGTAGGAAGCTATACTGACCCATCCAGAACTGACGTAACCAATATACTAAGAGAGAACCCGATATATAGTCGCTCATCCTGAGAGCTGGACTATTGCTGTATTAATTCTATGGCATTTACTAATTTGTTAATTCCATAAAACCCTATGTCTCTGAGTTCGAAACTGGAAGTAGGAAGCTATACTGACCCGTCCAGAACTGACATAACCAATATACTAAGAGAAAAGCCGATATATCGTCGCTCATCCTGAGAGCTGGACTATTTCTGTATTGATTCTATGGCGTTTACTAATTTGTTAATTCCATAAAACCCTATGTCTCTGAGTTCGCAACTGGAAGTAGGAAGCTATACTGACCCGTCCAGAACTGACATAACCAATATACTAAGAGAAAAGCCGATATATCGTCGCTCATCCTGAGAGCTGGACTATTTCTGTATTGATTCTATGGCGTTTACTAATTTGTTAATTCCATAAAACCCTATGTCTCTGAGTTCGCAACTGGAAGTAGGAAGCTATACTGACCCGTCCAGAACTGACGTAACTAATATACTAAGAGAGAACACGATAAACAGTCGCTCATCCTGAGAGCTGGACTATTGTTGTATTGATTCTAGAGCGCTTACTGGTTTGACAGTTCCATAATCCGATGCCTCATAGTTCTCCACTGGAAGTAGGAAGCTATACTGACCCATCCAGAACTGACGTAACCAATGTACTAAGAAAGAACACGATATATAGTCGCTCATCCTGAGAGCTGGACTATTGTTGTGTTTGGTTTTATTGCGCTTACTGGTTTGTTAGTTCCATAAAATCTTATGTCTCTGAGTTCTCCACTGGAAGTAGGAAGCTATACTGACCCATCCAGAACTGACGTAACCAATGTACTAAGAGAGAACACGATATATAGTCGCTCATCCTGAGAGCTGGACTATTGTTGTGTTGGTTTTATTGCGCTTACTGGTTTGTTAGTTCCATAAAATCTTATGTCTCTGAGTTCGCAAGTGTAAGTAGGAAACTATATTGCCCCTCTAGAACTGACGTAACCAATAGAATACCAGTGAAACGGATATTTAATCATCACTCGAGCTCAGAGGTGACGTATTGTTTTAACGGAAGCTATATCGGTCAGTACATAACCGACCCGATCAATGCATGGTACTGGTGACTGACCTGGGAACCTAAAAATATAATTATTTCATTGTCCTGTACTGTTTGGCAACTTAAAAGTTGAATAAGACAATGTCTCAAGAGTGTGAATGCAAGTACAGCTGTAACGTTCCCTACACAGCCGAATAAACCTGTATATGACGAGTGGTCGACATACCTGTCGTCATATACTGTGTCACAACACTTCTGTACACTGTGTCGAGTAACTGATATCCGCGTGGTAAGTACGGGGCCGTAGTAAGTTAATCACCATTATGATCGCCTGCTAATCAATTCATTGAGAGGTAGGTGTACGCGGTAGGCGCCGGCGCGCCGGGACGCGTGTCAGGACGCCACCGCCAGTTGCCCGTGCGACCCGGTGCCTTCAACCCGCCGCCCGCCGTCTGTACGCGAGTGTAGTGTCATCTCTCTACTCCTACACACATCCTGATACGTCGGCTTTTCTACAAACCCACTTTTAATTCGTACAAATTAGTCCTTAGAACACTTTTTTTAATTTCAACAACGCGTATTAATTATAATTTTAAAGAACTGGTTGTTTTGTTCTTATAAAATATATATAGAGGTTTTCAGTTATGGTAAGCTTAAAGGATTAATAGGTAAGAATTTGAAACAAATCATTTTTTATGTAGCGTTTACTTTTCCAACATTCTTCGTTCATTCCCTGAACAAACAAATTGTTTTTGATATAATATTATTATTTTGATTTGTCTGTATTTCTGTTCTTAATATCTTAATTAATTCTCACTTGCTATCATAATAATTCGATTAATAAATTAACCAACAAACCAATCTTATTGTATGGTATTCCATGTTATATTATAATTTGTTAAATTTGTCTAAAATATAACATTAATTATTAGCTATACTTGACACAAATGCCATGCTCTGATTTTAACATATTCCACGCGTATTCTTCATACCATAAACAAGTTAGGAGAAGAAGACACTTAAGCGTATATTCGCAATCCAATAAGATTTCCCTTAATGTGACTTTACAGTTAAGAGTATTTACTATATACAAAACAATCCGTGTAACTTGATTTTCACTCAATTTACGAACAATCCACTTACTCCCGTACACGCAGTCGCCTCACTCAGCCTATACTGACTGCCAGATGTACTTTACCATATAGGCCAATAATACTGCATTTTCCGTTTATCGTTTAGATTTTAATTTTACTCTGTTTACTTCTATGTGCGCACCTCTCATCCTGACATCAGAAAATACTTCCTCAGATGTAGTTGAATGTTCGTAATACTGTCGAGTCAATTTAATTTCAAAATATTTGAGCCAAATTAATTTTTAAATGTATTAATTAGGTTTACATTTTTTATTTTAAGCACACACGTTCTTGAATTTTTATGAAGTTTTCATCCTTCATTATAGAGAATATGTAAAGAAATTATCCTTATTGAACTTTAGACCTTTGATTAGTTGTGCATTTATCTAAACGATAACAATATTATGGCAAACTCCGTAACAAAAATTAAACTTGATCCTCAAATCCCTCTATGAATTGATCGAATAAAGTCTCTCCAGCAAATCTTAGCTCTATTTCAAGAGATCAACTAAAATAATCGCGACTACTCAAGCAGTGGCAAGCTTGCCCGTATCGATCACTACTGCTAACAACTCCGCACAGCTGGAGCAAGTGATGGATGACTGTAGAGAGGTGTATACTGTCAATAATAGGTCAATCGCTGATTTTCCTGCGTCTGGTACAGTCAACCAGTGACTAGCGTAGCAGTATCGGTCACTACTGCCATCAACTCGGCACAGCTGGAGCGTGTGATGGATGACTGTAGAGAGATGTACTGCCAATAATAGGTCAATCACTGATTTTCCTGCGTCTGGTACAGTCAACCAGTGACTAGCGTAGCAGTATCGGACACTACTGCCATCAACTCGGCACAGCTGGAGCGTGTGATGGATGACTGTAGAGAGGTGTACTGCCAATAATAGGTCAATCACTGATTTTCCTGCGTCTGGTACAGTCAACCAGTGACTAGCGTAGCAGTATCGGTCACTACTGCCATCAACTCGGCACAGCTGGAGCGTGTGATGGATGACTGTAGAGAGGTGTACTGCCAATAATAGGTCAATCACTGATTTTCCTGCGTCTGGTACAGTCAACCAGTGACTAGCGTAGCAGTATCGGTCACTACTGCCATCAACTCGGCACAGCTGGAGCGTGTGATGGATGACTGTAGAGAGGTGTACTGCCAATAATAGGTCAATCACTGATTTTCCTGCGTCTGGTACAGTCAACCAGTGACAAGCATAACAGTATCAATCACTACTGCCATCAACTCGGCACAGCTGGAGCGTGTGATATATGACTGTAGAGAGGTATACTGCCAATAATAGGTCAATCACTGATTTTCCTGCGTCTGGTACAGTCAACCAGTGACTAGCATAGCAGCATCGGTCACTACTGCCATCAACTCGGCACAGCTGGAGCGAGTGATGGATGACTGTAGAGATGTGTATACTGCCAATAATGTCACTCACGGATGGTCCTGCGTTTGGTACAGTCAACTACAGCACTCCACTCCAACTATCAATGTTGTGGCCAAGCAATAATCGCGCGTGATCTTTAACTACGGAACAGTGGAGTAAGTCGTTCTCCGTTGTTTCTATGACCGTTAAGTTATCATTTTTTTAAATGGTTGTTATAGTTGAATATTAATTTAGGTATTTCAATAAATGATTATAGTCAGAAGAAAATCAGGATTACAAATTCTTTGTCATTTACTGGATAGGGACAGGTGTGGCGGAATTATGGCTTATTATGTACATTAAGTAATTACTGAATTAGCTCCGATGTGCTATTGGTCTCTATCCTGTGGTGGACAACAACCTGCGGATTATTGCGGCTAAGAGGATCTGGAGTATAGATTGAGTTGCACAACTAGCGGCGCGGCTAAGCCATCAAAGCTGTAATAATTGGATAGTGAGCGATACATCCAGAGATGGTATTACAGCTCAGAATATCAGTTCACAACAGAGACTAGAGCTTTTCATTCTATGTTTCAATGTAGATGCATGTTGAATTCTGTTCACTATATTTGAACTAAGTTTAATGAAAATACACAAAAGTTTGTTCGACTGCAAACTGAATGTAGATATGACGGCCGATTTTGTCCAAGGCAGAATGTTTTGATATCGATGGATTCCAGTGAGTGAGGGAGAGACAGACAGGTTCTCTGTAGTCAGAGACTTCGTGATGTTATGTGGAGTCACAGATGGGTAATCCTGCAACTTCTTCCACCAGAGATGGTGTACAGTAAATATCAGATGATAGTGTCAGATGGTTAAGTACAGTTCAGGTTCCTTATAGACTACGACATATATCTAGCTTAATGTTGTTACAATTGAGCTAAATCATGTTATTCCATCATGTCTAAGAAATTAAATGCAGAAATTGAATTAAATTAAATATTTTTAAACATATTGAAAACCTATAGGAGTATAGAACATTGATTACTGATATACTATAACGTTGCAATCAGTATCACTTTTGTAAAAAGCTACTGAAATTTCTTAACAGAATTTTAATTTATATATTGAATACGAATATTGAATAAGAAACCGTGTAGCGCAGGATATACAGACAATGACATACGCAGTTCCGAAACTAAACGTAATCCTACTGATCCTACAAATATTTTTATCTTTACTGTTGACCTTCTCAATATTAGTATTTTGCTACATAATGTATGATGATCGCTCTTCTTAACGCTGTTATACATTTATTTTAGTTTTACTCTTTCTTGAGATACTGTTTGCTTTCCTAATATTAACCCGTCTTATTGCATAAGGTTAATATAATGTCGAACACAGACTAAAACAAATACTATCAACTAAAACATTAAAAAATGTTATACTAAAATACATAATAATCAAATTGAGTTAAGGGAGCAGGAAGGACAGGCCTGAGTAAGGCGTGAGTGCTTTTATTGAAGCCAATTATATGGTCTAATGTCTCAAGAGCTGTATCGTACTCAGGAATGGCAGCACATCAAAGTCAGCGAGGAACTGTTAGGAATATTTACAGTTGATCACACCTACCTAAGCAACACTCGAGCACTTGGACTAGGCAACCAACATCATCTATAAAAATGTTGTACTGTCTCAGAGCCATATCGTACTCAGGAATGAGGCACATCAAAGTCAGCGATGAGCTGTTAGGAATATTTACAGTTGATCACACCTACCTCATCAACACTCGACCACTTGGACTAGGCAACCAACATCATCTATAAATATGTTGTACTGTCTCAGAGCCATATCGTACTCAGGAATGGCGGCACATCAAAGTCAGCGAGGAACTGTTAGGGATATTTACAGTTGATCACACCTACCTCATCAACACTCGACCACTTGGACTAGGCAACCAACATCATCTATAAATATGTTGTACTGTCTCAGAGCCATATCGTACTCAGGAATGGCGGCACAACAAAGTCAGCGAGGAACTGTTAGGGATATTTACAGTTGATCACACCTACCTCATCAACACTCGACCACTTGGACTAGGCAACCAACATCATCTATAAATATGTTGTACTGTCTCAGAGCCATATCGTACTCAGGAATGGCAGCACATCAAAGCAGTTAGACACTGAAAGGGACGGTTGATCAGACCTATCTCAGCAACACTCGCCGACTTGGGCTGGACAACTTAATTCTAAATATATTTCCTAATATCTCCAAGGCGTACCGTACTCACGAATGACGGCTCATCAAATAGGCTCACCGTCAGAGGCTGTTGAACTTAATCAGGCCTACCTCAGCTACACTTGACCTAGTCAATAGATTTCAGCTAATTTATAAATAATTGCAATATTAAAATTAGTCTTTACATACTTAACTTAAGGTTCGAGTTCATAGTTATTAAGAAATTTCAAAACTATCAGTCTCGGCACCAAGCAGAACTGATATTTCTATCGAATAGTTGCCTAAACCTAGTTCAGTCTAAACCTCAATGTTTTTAAGGACCAATACAAAATAATAACAATTTAATTTCTGTGAACCCTTAGTTCGAGGTAATGCTATTATAACGAGATAAATATAAAATCCATGAAATGTAGCCTATACTCTACACTGCATTATAAGTACATCTTTTGTCCATAGTTATAGTCATCCAAGGGATTTAGATGACAGCATATTACGGGAAAATAGAAACAGTGGAACACTCAGGAAACTCCTAAACAGTCATTTTTATACATATAGAAAATGTATCTGAGTATTTTCTAGGGAAATTAATATTGAAACACTCAGGTAACTGGCAACTTCACTGTATCTCATTATTTTTATATTTTTCCAGCATACGTGTTGCCAATTGGGAGAATAAAGTATTAGGTCAGAAGACTAATACAATATTGTAACACGATAATTTACCGATGTGACTTAAGTTCTAAGACAATTAAGGGAAGAAATAGTATTTAATGTAGGTAATGACGTAGTTTATGATTTACGTTATGTGAGCATAAAAATAAATGACTTTAATTTACTGGATATTATATTTCTTCTACTATCCGAACATCATAACAACTTTGTATAATATACTCGTATTAGCATGTGTAGCACACAACACAAAGATTACTAATATTTACAATTTAGGATACATTCATACGTACTTACACTTCTAAATCCCTATAAACCGTATAAATAAAACGTGATTATGTGCACTAGGGATTAATTAAAAGCAATAATACTTTTGTGATAAAACTGCCCGTAAAGTGGTGATCAACGCGGCATTATTCAATAAATATTAATTAACGTTCGGCTAGATTGGAGAGAAAAATTAATGACGTCACAGTTGCAAGCCTCTGCACATTTGTTATTGTATGTGCCGTGTTCGTTGACGTTTGCGGTTTACCCTGTATCCATCCGCATTCAATTATTTATATCAAAAGGTGTTCTGTCAAAATAACTACACTCGCTTGGCAAAAACATAGAGAAACTTGAGTTTGATTTTAATGTTTTTATCAAAAACAAATTACTACTGAATGACGTACAAGTGCGCAACAATATTCGTAGTTTTCTCACACATATTACTACAGTCAGCACAATAATAGCAGAAATGTGCGACAGCAAAAACTACCTGTGCATTTTCATTGAACATATATGCAAATATAATGTGTTTATATTAAAAACTATGCCTGATGCGGGCATACCATCAGGATTAGCACAATAACGACTTCACCCTACTTCACGACGTCAATTACATCAACCTCACTCACACCATATCCCGTCCTTCAATATATATTGTGTTTTAAGGGTGCCTTTCCTACTGTATTCCGCCCTTTCACTTATATTGTGTTATAAGGGTGACTTTCCTACTGTATTCCGCCCTTTAACTTATATTGTGTTATGAGGGTGACTTTCCTACTGTATTCCGCCCTTTCACTTATATCGTGTTATGAGGGTGACTTTCCTAGTGTATTCCGCCCTTTAACTTATATTGTGTTATGAGGGTGACTTTCCTACTGTATTCCGCCCTTTCACTTATATCGTGTTATGAGGGTGACTTTCCTAGTGTATTCCGCCCTTTAACTTATATTGTGTTATGAGGGTGACTTTCCTACTGTATTCCGCCCTTTCACTTATATCGTGTTATGAGGGTGACTTTCCTAGTGTATTCCCACAATAACTATCAACCTCACTCTCGCAATATTACCTGTCCTTCAATTTATATAAATTATTTTGACGATAGCTTACCGACTATATTTACACAATAACTATCAACCTAGCGCTTATGATAAAACCCGTCCTTCAATCTATATTGTGTTTTGAGGGTTGTTTCCCGAATGTATTGACACAAGAAATATCAACCTCGCTCTCACAATAGCACCCGTCCTTCAATGTATTTTATGTGCTTTGAGGGTGTCTTACCGGCAACAGTATTGGCACAATATCGGTTCGGTCTCACTCTCACAACATCGATAGCTGTATTTTTTAATATCATTGCATTAGTCATATAAAACTTACTTTCATAATTTACTAGCAATTATCCTTTTCTGTTAGCAATTACGTTTTTCTATGCACCTAAAATTTCTGAGCAATATTCTGTTGTGTTTGATTGAATATAATTTTGTTATAATTTTAAACTTTCTCTCACAGTAGTGTCATATTGTTCATCACTTTATCTAAGCAATGTACATTGTACAAGTAAAAAAAACCTAAATCCCTCCCCCAGATTTTGTGAATTTCGAATGTCAAACACCCAACATCTCCACATATTTTCGTATTTACAATACAAATAAAATTAGCCTTATTCTTCTATTCAAACTCTAATAAATCAGGGTATACAATGTCGGCCACATACAGTATACATAAATCGGCTTTTACATAAACTTCTACAGTAGTTTACGCTGAAGTGCAATATAATCTCAGGCTTTAATTTTATATAATAGTAAAGTTGCAATAAAAAATTGAAAGTCTTTACACGAACCAACAAAAAAATATAGAAGCATTCCAATAAATCCTATACTAAATAATTTTTCTTATTTCTTACAGTAATCATGTTTATTTTCATAAGATTTCGAAAGAATATTTGGGTGTAAATGGAATTAAATTATTTATGTTTTCATTTCCAGATTACTTCAATGTTAATACATCCTAACTTTTTTAGAGACAAACTTATTTCTATTTTTGTAAATTATAATAATTAATTAAACTTCACACTGTGTTCCATTTCCAGAAATCAAATCTTACTACAACATTAGCTTAGTTGACCAAGTGGTTGCTCGCTCATTGTTTTGTATTTATTATTTAATTGGCAGAACGGTGGCTCAGACACGAGATTCACGCTGTCCACCTCTGACGCGACGGTTCCCCGCCATCAATGGAAGCGGTTAGTTAATGCTGTAGTGAGCGCGATCATTTATTCAGGCACATTTAAACACGCTTTTGTCCACATTAATGCATTGTTCGGCTCGTAACATATTTAGGCCATGAATAATAAAAGCGTTCAGCTTTGTCCGGTCATCTAGAAACTGTTTTTTACAGTTGACTACCTGTTACGTGTTTTGTGTTCGTTATTCGCTGTCCCTGCTGAGGGTGACCTCGCCCTTGCGGTATACGTACAAGTTGATTCAAAACATCTCACGTAAAATAATTTAGAAGGAAAATATAAATATTAGTCGTCTAGCTCAGTTGGAGAAGACTATTCTAAATTATATTTTAGTGCTTCTGTATTTAAGACAGATAACATTAAATTATTTTGTACATCGCAATTAAAATCTACCTCATTTCGATTACTATATTAGCCAAACCATTAAATCAGCAAACGACATGGTTGAATTCAGTCGGATCTCATAATGAGCCGACTTCTTTAGTCTTGTTCGCCTGCTCCCAATTCTGGTACAGAATCGATGTTAAAATTTCCAAGTTCTTTTCGAACCATCAACCACTCACATATTTAAATGCTCAAAAATGTACATTTTAAAAAACCTAAATTATTTTCCTAATTATTATACAATTTACCGAATGCATGCTAGTATAAAAAAAAACTAGTAGCGTGCACAATTACATAAAAATGTTACTTTTACTATCATTTTGCAAGAACTGTTTTTCTTTGTTACCTTTTTCCAACAAAATTTACGGGTTTGTTAAACAAATATATAGATTAAACGGTTAACCTATCAGAACGAGAGGTGGACAGTAACAATGTTTTCTCTTATATTTCATATATGAACGTTTGGTAATTTGTATAAACTACTCTACTAGCAGTCATCAGTATTAGGTCAGAAAGGCTATGTGGACCAGATTACATAGATTGCAGGATCAACTGCTCAGAGACAGACGGTGGGCACAACGTACTACGGTGCCTGTGACAACAGGGAGTCGTGAGAGTGAGGGGGGTGAGGAAAGGTGGTAGAGGGCTGAAGGGCTCGGGCTGAGTGTTGTTTTGTTCTGTGTTTAACACCGATTCAATCTTATCTCAGCGAAAAACCTCGCAGAGCAAACAAAACAACCGCTTACCACGTGAATCAGAAATGCCCCAGGGTTTTGCTTTAGCTCCTTTTCTTTTCACATCACAGTTTTGTCGTGCTTCATTTATGTAACGGTTATTTAAACTAATTATTACATTTCCGCTATCAGAGATGTAATTAAAGCCCGTTGAACGTGTTTGTAAATGGTAGTTCTAGGTTAAACCTTGAATTGACCCATGTCATAACTGAATAACGAATGTCATAAACTAAATCATCAACCTTCAATATTAAGTATATTATAGTATTGGTTTGTTCTCGTATGATTGGGATATAACAAGAAGGTACGTATTAAACGTTCGGTCTGTGGGATTTACTTAACTAATAAAATTATAGAAACTATAATAAAATTTAAATAAGTTATAAACTATAATTACTATAACATAGCTCAACAAACCTAAAACCTTTAATAAAACACAACAAAGCCAGAATAATTTTTATTTAAAATTATTTTGATTTTTACACATCTTATAATGAACAAACGTTACCATAACAATAGCATACATTTCCACAGTTTATTAAACGTTAAAACTTTATTCTAAAGAATTACTGTCGGACGTTAATAAGTAGCCCATTACTCCCAAGGACAAAACACAGAGGATACTTTTAATGAATCTTATTGGAACGCGTTCCAAGTAATAACTAAGCTTATTAGCATCTCTTTGGAAGGATGAAAAATTTAATAAACAAAAGTTTCTTTAAGTATCCAGAAAGTTTTCTTTTCAAATCCCAACTCTCCAATGAGCACAGGCTTTCATTTTCTCGTAGAAAATTAGATCCATTTTAATAATTTTAAAACAGAAACACAATATCAAGCTTTAATCAACAGAGAACTCAATATACGAAGTACTCTAAAGATATGTTAACTAACAATGTTATAGTAACTTATAACATAGAACTTTACATTACATTGCACGTATAGATAAAGCAATATTTATTCCACATGATCTCTCAGTTACCACGACAACCTGCGTATTGGGAAGAATCACTAACCGTAAATTCTATCCCAAGGGCGATCTAATTATACCAATGAAGCGGTAACAATTTCCCTCTTTGCCTCAAACCAAGATTATCCCGTCAGCTTTGATGTGGGTAAATCCGTTTACTGAAGAAACGCGCACATAATAGTAGCTCAAAGTAATAATTTGCGTCGACAAAATATTTAATTGTAAATATTTAACCAAATACTGAAAAAGTACAATATCAGATAACAATAGAGTAAACAGCAGCATATTTATAAAAAAAGGTTGTGACGCACTACAGACGCATTTCAAAAAGCCTTTCGGAATAAACAATACGAGTATATCTGTAGTGTTTCGTCTTGATTCATATTATTAAACTGTTTCGCTTGCATTCAGACTGCGCCTGTTACAAGAAACAAGTGTGAGTGGATGCGCTCAGGTGGGTAACCTGTATCGGCTAGGGTACCAGGTAAGACTGCGCCTGTTACAAGAGGCAAGTGTGAGTGGTTGGCCTCAGGTGGGTAACCCGTATCGGCTAGGATACCAGGCAAGATTGCGCCTGTTACAAGAGACAAGTGTGAGTGGATGGGCTCAGGTGGGTAACCCGTATTGGCTAGGATACCAGGCAAGACTGCGCCTGTTACAAGAGGCAAGTGTGAGTGGATGGGCTCAGGTGGGTAACCCGTATCGGCTAGCGTACCAGGTAAGACTGCGCCTGTTACAAGAGGCAAGTGTGAGTGGATGGGCTCAGGTGGGTAACCCGTATCGGCTAGGGTACCAGGCAAGACGGCGCCTGTTACAAGAAACAAGTGTGAATGGATGGGCTCAGGTGGGTAACCCGTATTGGCTAGGATACCAGGCAAGACTGCGCCTGTTACAAGAAACAAGTGTGAGTGGATGCGCTCAGGTGGGTAACCTGTATCGGCTAGGGTACCAGGCAAGACTGCGCCTGTTACAAGAAACAAGTGTGAGTGGATGGGCTCAGGTGGGTAACCCGTACCGGCTAGGGTACCAGGCAAGACTGCGCCTGTTACAAGAAACCAGTGTGAGTGGATGGGCTCAGGTGGGTAACCCGTATCGGCTAGGATACCAGGCAAGTCTGCGCCTGTTACAAGAAACAAGTGTGAGTGGATGCGCTCAGGTGGGTAACCTGTATCGGCTAGGGTACCAGGTAAGACTGCGCCTGTTACAAGAGGCAAGTGTGAGTGGTTAGGCTCAGGTGGGTAACCCGTATCGGCTAGGATACCAGGCAAGACTGCACCTGTTACAAGAAACAAGTGTGAGTGGATGGGCTCAGGTGGGTAACCCGTATCGGCTAGGGTACCAGGCAAGACTGCGCCTGTTACGAGAAACAAGTGTGAGTGGATGGGCTCAGGTGGGTAACCCGTATCGGCTAGGATACCAGGCAAGTCTGCGCCTGTTACAAGAGGCAAGTGTGAGTGGATGGGCTCAGGTGGGTAACCCGTACCGGCTAGGGAACCAGGCAAGACTGCGCCTGTTACAAGAGGTAAGTGTGAGTGGATGGGCTCAGGTGGGTAACCCGTACCGGATGGGTACCAGGCAAGACTGCGCCTGTTATGAGGCAAGTGTGAGTGGATGGGCTCAGGTGGGTAACCCGTACCGGCTAGGGTACCAGGCAAGACAGCGCCTGTTACAAGAGGCAAGTGTGAGTGGATGGGCTCAGGTGGGTAACCCGTATCGGCTAGTATACCAGGCAAGTCTGCGCCTGTTACAAGAGGCAAGTGTGAGTGGATGGGCTCAGGTGGGTAACCCGTACCGGATGGGTACCAGGCAAGACTGCGCCTGTTACAAGAGGCAAGTGTGAGTGGATGGGCTCAGGTGGGTAACCCGTATCGGATAGGGTACCGGGTAAGACTGCGCCTGTTACAAGAGGTAAGTGTGAGTGGATGGGCTCAGGTGGGTAACCCGTACCGGCTAGGTAACCAGACAAGACAGCGCCTGTTACAAGAGGCAAATGTGAGTGGATGGGCTCAGGTGGGTAACCCGTATCGGCTAGTATACCAGGCAAGTCTGCGCCTGTTACAAGAGGCAAGTGTGAGTGGATGGGCTCAGGTGGGTAACCCGTACCGGATGGGTACCAGGCAAGACTGCGCCTGTTACAAGAGGCAAGTGTGAGTGGATGGGCTCAGGTGGGTAACCCGTATCGGCTAGGGTACCAGGTAAGACTGCGCCTGTTACAAGAGGTAAGTGTGAGTGGATGGGCTCAGGTGGGTAACCCGTACCGGCTAGGGTACCAGGCAAGACAGCGCCTGTTACAAGAGGCAAATGTGAGTGGATGGGCTCAGGTGGGTAACCCGTATCGGCTAGTATACCAGGCAAGTCTGCGCCTGTTACAAGAGGCAAGTGTGAGTGGATGGGCTCAGGTGGGTAACCCGTACCGGATGGGTACCAGGCAAGACTGCGCCTGTTATGAGGCAAGTGTGAGTGGATGGGCTCAGGTGGGTAACCCGTACCGGCTAGGGTACCAGGCAAGACAGCGCCTGTTACAAGAGGCAAGTGTGAGTGGATGGGCTCAGGTGGGTAACCCGTATCGGCTAGTATACCAGGCAAGTCTGCGCCTGTTACAAGAGGCAAGTGTGAGTGGATGGGCTCAGGTGGGTAACCCGTACCGGATGGGTACCAGGCAAGACTGCGCCTGTTACAAGAGGCAAGTGTGAGTGGATGGGCTCAGGTGGGTAACCCGTATCGGATAGGGTACCGGGTAAGACTGCGCCTGTTACAAGAGGTAAGTGTAAGTGGATGGGCTCAGGTGGGTAACCCGTACCGGCTAGGGTACCAGGCAAGACTGCGCCTGTTACAAGAGGTAAGTGTGAGTGGATGGGCTCAGGTGGGTAACCCGTACCGACTAGGTAACCAGACAAGACAGCGCCTGTTACAAGAGGCAAATGTGAGTGGATGGGCTCAGGTGGGTAACCCGTATCGGCTAGTATACCAGGCAAGTCTGCGCCTGTTACAAGAGGCAAGTGTGAGTGGATGGGCTCAGGTGGGTAACCCGTACCGGATGGGTACCAGGCAAGACTGCGCCTGTTACAAGAGGCAAGTGTGAGTGGATGGGCTCAGGTGGGTAACCCGTATCGGCTAGGGTACCAGGCAAGACTGCGCCTGTTACAAGAGGCAAGTGTGAGTGGATGGGCTCAGGTGGGTAACCCGTATCGGCTAGTATACCAGGCAAGTCTGCGCCTGTTACAAGAGGCAAGTGTGAGTGGATGGCCTCAGGTGAGTAACCCGTACCGGATGGGTACCAGGCAAGACTGCGCCTGTTACAAGAGGCAAGTGTGAGTGGATGGGTTCAGGTGGGTAACCCGTATCGGCTAGGGTACCAGGTAAGACTGCGCCTGTTACAAGAGGTAAGTGTGAGTGGATGGGCTCAGGTGGGTAACCCGTACCGGCTAGGGTACCACGCAAGACAGCGCCTGTTACAAGAGGCAAATGTGAGTGGATGGGCTCAGGTGGGTAACCCGTATCGGCTAGTATACCAGGCAAGTCTGCGCCTGTTACAAGAGGCAAGTGTGAGTGGATGGGCTCAGGTGGGTAACCCGTACCGGATGGGTACCAGGCAAGACTGCGCCTGTTACAAGAGGCAAGTGTGAGTGGATGGGCTCAGGTGGGTAACCCGTACCGGCTAGGGTACCAGGCAAGACAGCGCCTGTTACAAGAGGCAAGTGTGAGTGGATGGGCTCAGGTGGGTAACCCGTATCGGCTAGGGTACCATGCAAGACTGCGGCTGTAATGAGTGGGAAGTGTGGGTGTAAGGGTCCCAGGTGGGTGGAACCTGGGTGGTCCCTGATTCAATCGCCACCACATTAAAGTGGAGCGACATCATTTCACATTTACTCCTCACTACCGTTGCATGTGAGGCTCTCAAATTATTTCGTTAATAATATTGAGAAATAACCGGGTATGTATTACAAGTTTACATTTCTTCTTTATTAGCATTATAATTATTTTTAACGCCTTATTCAATAGTTAATCGATGTTTTAATTAAAGTATGTTTTTTTCTTTCCCAAGCCTGAAACATTTTTACTATTTTCATTTAACAAAGACGATGTACTTAAAATATGATTCCCAATTTTGTGATCTAGCGTCCTAACTAAATTTCTGCTACTGTGAATTAGGTAGCAAAATTATTGATAAAACTAAATTGCAAATTGAATTACGTAACCCCATTCCGTTTCATTAGCTTGTTATACAATATTGGTTATTTTTAAAGGAACGTAACATTGGTTTTCATTTGAACCATTTGAATTTGAAAACTTATATTTTTATAATAACGTGGAAGTACACTGGAACTGTTACTCTTACATAGAATATGAACATTTGCCACAGCGGTAGTTACGTGGCTATGTCTCCAGTGCGATTTGACGAGGATTTTAGGGCGTTGTTGTGACTATCTGATTACAGCACTTACAGGACTAGGGCTGGCACAGAATTTGTCTCCGGGGCAATTTGACGAGGATTTCAGGACGTTGTTTTGACTATCTGATTACAGCACTTATAGGACTAGGGCTGGCACAGAATTATGTCTCCAGTTCGATTTGACGAGGATTTTAGGGCGTTGTTGTGACTATCTGATTACAGCACTTACAGGACTAGGACTGGCACAGAATTATGTCTCCAGTGCGACTTGACGAGGATTTCAGGACGTTGTTGTGACTATCTGATTACAGCACTTATAAGACTAGGGCTGGCACAGAATTATGTCTCCAGTGCGACTTGACGAGGATTTCAGGACGTTGTTGTGACTATCTGATTACAGCACTTATAGGACTAGGGCTGGCACAGAATTATGTCTCCAGTGCGACTTGACGGGGATTTCAGGACGTTGTTGTGACTATCTGATTACAGCACTTACAGGACTAGGACTGGCACAGAATTATGTCTCCAGTGCGACTTGACGAGGATTTTAGGGCGTTGTTGTGACTATCTGATTACAGCACTTACAGGACTAGGACTGGCACAGAATTATGTCTCCAGTTCGATTTGACGAGGATTTTAGGGCGTTGTTGTGACTATCTGATTACAGCACTTACAGGACTAGGACTGGCACAGAATTATGTCTCCAGTGCGACTTGACGAGGATTTCAGGACGTTGTTGTGACTATCTGATTACAGCACTTATAGGACTAGGGCTGGCACAGAATTATGTCTCCAGTGCGACTTGACGGGGATTTCAGGACGTTGTTGTGACTATCTGATTACAGCACTTATAGGACTAGGGCTGGCACAGAATTATGTCTCCAGTGCGACTTGACGGGGATTTCAGGACGTTGTTGTGACTATCTGATTACAGCACTTACAGGACTAGGACTGGCACAGAATTATGTCTCCAGTGCGATTTGACGAGGATTTCAGGACGTTGTTGTGACTATCTGATTACAGCACTTACAGGACTAGGACTGGCACAGAATTATGTCTCCAGTGCGACTTGACGAGGATTTTAGGGCGTTGTTGTGACTATCTGATTTCAGCACTTACAGGACAAGGACTGGCACAGAATTATCGCTGCTCTATTCCATTCCAATAAAACGAGCCGTCAGATCACGGCCAATTATCTCCTCATACAGCTTCTATATAGCAAACTGCCTCTAAATACTCAGTGACAATACTCCGCTCAGTCGGGTAACAGCCGTAGTACTTTATTATTTAGTACTATTCAGTGTAATCACATTTCTCCGCCTCTAAATACTCAGTGACAATACTCCGCTCAGTCGGGTAACAGCCGTAGTACTTTATTATTTAGTACTATTCAGTGTATTCACATTTCTCCGCCTCTAAATACTCAGTGACAATACTCCGCTCAGTCGGGTAACAGCCGTAGTACTTTATTATTTAGTACTATTCAGTGTATTCACATTTCTCCGCCTCTAAATACTCAGTGACAATACTCCGCTCAGTCGGGTAACAGCCGTAGTACTTTATTATTTAGTACTATTCAGTGTATTCACATTTTCTCCGCCTCTAAATACTCAGTGACAATACTCCGCTCAGTCGGGTAACAGCCGTAGTACTTTATTATTTAGTACTATTCAGTGTATTCACATTTCTCCGCCTCTAAATACTCAGTGACAATACTCCGCTCAGTCGGGTAACAGCCGTAGTACTTTATTATTTAGTACTATTCAGTGTATTCACATTTCTCCGCCTCTAAATACTCAGTGACAATACTCCGCTCAGTCGGGTAACAGCCGTAGTACTTTATTATTTAGTACTATTCAGTGTATTCACATTTCTCCGCCTCTAAATACTCAGTGACAATACTCCGCTCAGTCGGGTAACAGCCGTAGTACTTTATTATTTAGTACTATTCAGTGTATTCACATTTCTCCGCCTCTAAATACTCAGTGACAATACTCCGCTCAGTCGGGTAACAGCCGTAGTACTTTATTATTTAGTACTATTCAGTGTATTCACATTTCTCCGCCTCTAGACTTGAGCAATCGTAAGATTAACAGATGTCAACCTTACCAAACAGGGGCAGTGTGAACTTCAGTGTGGGTTTCGATTAGTGAAAACCAGAAGCAAATAATATTATAAAATCATTAATGTAGCAATAACCTTATGATACTTTTTAATGAATTATGACTAATTTTAGGTAAATATGTTCCGATATAAATTTTTTAATCATCATCAACTCCATTCATAGAATTATTATTTAGATTTCAATATTTTTACTAGTTTGATTCAAATACTGGACATTAGGTTATGTAAAAAGACTGTTGTACTATAATGAAACAGAATTGTCGGAACGGAAACCTCAGGCATTATTTGTAACAACGGTCATTGTAATACACTAATTAAAGTAAACCAGGGAAACCGAGGTAAACGTTGAAAACGCGGACTACGGAAATGGGTAGACGGTTCATTTCCGGCACAAGTAACTAACGAGCGTCGACCTTTCTCAACCGAAGTTACATAAATAACTATTAACACATCAGTATTGGTAGTGGAATCAGTTAAATGATTGATAGACCCTACACATAACGCCCCTGAGTAACTCTTTAATCTCTATTAAAATAGAACGTGAGTTTACCAATATTCGAGATTACTGTTCAATATAGTTAACATTGGAAAATGGTGTCTGGTATTTGTTGTAGAATAAAATTGCCTCTAAATTGGTATTGCTGCTATACGTAATATGTACAATGCAGGTATGTAGTACAGCGTGGTAAAAACTAACTTTCCTTTCCACATGTTTTATGACTCCTAGTTCAGTATGTTTGAGGTAGTGCGTAGTACAATTTTATACATAAAAATGTATCTGAATCGGTTTGTGATATCTAATCAATTAGGGAGCCTCTAACCCTTTATGCGTAGGAGGTACTTGTGACAGACTCTGTGACAGCAGAAGCTCTAATACTGAGGATATAATAATGTCCATCTCTATGGCAACAGGCATACAAAAGTAGCGTGGGAGGCACCAGCTTCCTGCCACTTACCAACGAGTGGTAGTTACCATTCTCTACGTTTAGCTATACTCGTATTCCTGTACCATATTTTAAATAGATTTTAATACAGTTGGTTGCATGAAATATAAGCAACAAGTTCAGCAACGTGGTAAAGCCAAAGTACGGCCACTAGCGTAAGTGAGTTCAACAATTTTAAAGGCTGAATTTGTGCAACCGATGTTTTTTATGTTTATACATTTTTTCCCTTATGAATGATTTTGGATTAGTTCTTTCATTCATTAAATATTAATACGATAGAAAGTTTGAGGATATTTTACAAAATTGTAGTTTTTGGAATTTTTTGTGAACGTTTTTTCTAATTTTTTCTGAAGGTTTTTAATTCCATAAGAGCTAGGTGTAATGAAACGATCTCGAGTTTTATACCATGAGAACAATGTTAAACTGTAAGAAATTTTAATCCATTTTTGGTTGTATAATTATACAAACGTCTTATTTTAAGATATTACTAATACTTCAATACCCATCCAAAATTGTTTTAACTGTACACATTGTGTATATTTAGCCTAACAAATAAATTACGAAGAAGATTGATATTTCTGAAGAAACAAGAAAATACCCACAAAACAAATAATTTTTTCTTTTAAGTATTCCATACCTTTAAAATGAGACATCTCCAGTAATTCTACAGCGAACAATAAAATAGTCAATATCTTTACAATTTAACATTACTGTATATTTATGGGAGTAAAGTCAAGATTGTCACAGAAAACCCAGCTCTTAAGCACATTTGTAGCTTAAATAGTTCTTAAACTAATCGAAACAGATAAATTGCACAGTTTAATGTGCCACTTCAGAGATACACATGTAGTCCTACTATTAGACTCAGACTTCAGGTCCTGCTAGGCGAATACTTCATAGTTACTTCGAGTACAATTAACAACCACTATTCCTCGGTAAGCGAATCTCTCGCTGTATAGCGGTAATGAAGAAATATTGACCGTGAAGGTAGCTACTAACAATAGGCTGAGTCTGCGCTCCGCTGCATCGAGAGTGGCGAGGATGGTTGAGTGTGTATGTACTGAGCTCGCTAAATATTCCAATACAAACCCCTTCTCCCCGACCACCCGTCCAGACGTAGGGGATCGATTTGCTAACCCTGGACAATCTATAATTTAATAATCTATGTGAATATCACTTACTTATTGGCTATCGTTAGCATCACTTGTACGTCCCAGCGTTGGTTGCTGAGTTCAGAAAGGAAGTTATTCAATTAAATAATTAAATGCGTAAATCGAAAACTTATAACCACTTATTTGGAGTCGTGCGATAAATGGACAAACTATGGTGTTAAAGTACGTGATAAACATATCAGCGGACTGTACTACCATATATTATTCCTGATGAGATTTGGAGTCGTGCGATAAATGGACAAACTATGATGTTAAAGTACGTGATAAACATATCAGCGGACTGTACTACCATATATTATTCCTGATGAGATTTGGAGTCGTGCGATAAATGGACAAACTATGATGTTAAAGTACGTGATAAACATATCAGCGGACTGTACTACCATATATTATTCCTGATGAGATTTGGAGTCGTGCGATAAATGGACAAACTATGATGTTCAAGTACGTGATAAACATATCAGCGGACTGTACTACCTTATATTATTCCTGATGAGATTTGGAGTCATGCGATAAATGGACAAACTATGATGTTAAAGTACATGATAAACATATCAGCGGACAGTACTACCATATATTATTCCTGATGAGATTTGGAGCCATGCGATAAATGGACAAACTATGATGTTAAAGTACGTGATAAACATATGATAAACATATCAGCGGACAGTACTACCATATATTATTCCTGATGAGATTTGGAGTCATGCGATAAATGGACAAACTATGATGTTAACA
The DNA here is from genome assembly GCF_021130785.1 of Homalodisca vitripennis. NCBI lineage: Eukaryota > Metazoa > Arthropoda > Insecta > Hemiptera > Cicadellidae > Homalodisca > Homalodisca vitripennis. The sequence continues at coordinate 79,412,386 of NC_060210.1, read as the reverse complement.
TATGTAATAAACAAACCAGCTGACCGCATTTATATATATATGTATATACATATATATATATATATAATTCTTTATGACATATAATACATTATTTTGATATCTATAATAACTATGTAGGCTATACATTTTTACCCAAATTAAATTCTGGATGTTTGTCTAAATCAAACCAGTCTTTGTAATATTCACTTTTTTATTATGTCTTATTTCGGTATTTGTCATCTAAACAAATAAGTCGTTGTAAACCAGAGACGAGGTCAAATTTTACTTTTGTAGCGCATTAAGAACCAAAACTTATACGTTAAACTAGGCCCGAATCAGCGTTCTATGTCATACATCATTACCGCCCAAAAAGTGTATTTTACTTTATGTTTTCATAATACGATTGAAGGTGTAAAAATTCTGTTCGTTTATGTGTAGTCTTAACCAGCCGGTTTAAATTTACAATCTATTTCGAACACAGCGGAAATAGTTTTTTTGAACAGCTTGCCTTATTGAAACAATGAAGGATTTAGAAGCGTCTCTGAAACGGGTTTGTGAATAGCGGCACGTCAAATGAAAGCACTCGGTTGATTAACGCGAGGCAGACTGCAGACAGTGTGCTCCACTGTACACCACAGTCATTGTCAGTCACTGTCACTGTCACTATCACGACCATTATATGATATAGTGTACAACCAGACGATCACTATGAGAGATTACCACGAGCTGTACTAGCCGCTAACATACCTGTACTTGCACACAGAACCGACGCCTACTTCCCTACTGGACCTTTTACTTAATGTAACAGACAAGAATCTCCCAAACAGCTTTTCTCTTTTTTTAAATAATATCCAACCAAGAACTAACTATTATTATATTATGTGTTTTGAAATGAATTCAGGTCTTATCAGGAATTATTGTTAAACTTTCAATGGAAATTACCAAACGTGTAGAAGAAGATAATAAATGAGAAAGTTTTCATACTGAGATGATAGAAAGCAATATATCTCATGTAGGTCTCGACTGCGAAAGTTACTCACGTCGCCTCCATTTCTCTCCGGAGATTCCGGTTTGATTAAAACAACCATGTCCAGAAGAAAGTAGTAAATGAGAAGGTCCACATAATGGGATAACTGTAACCTATCTCATGTAGGTCTCGACTGCGAAAGTGACTCACGTTACCTCCATTTCTCCCCGGAGGTTCCGGTTTGACTGTAACAACTTACGTCAATATTTAATGAACCCACAAAATACTCGATTTCAACAAATTGGGTCGTGGCGTCTCTTTCTGTTACAACGAACGAAATGACAGCAGAACAAAAGCCGTCGACAAGAACCGATAGTTTACGCTGTCCTAAACTGATTAACTTTGTTGGTATTGTCCCATAAAAACGTACTTCCATATTCAACAGTTTCATTCGCTAAAGGACTTCGATTGTTGCTTTTTTATTTCTACGGTTTCCGATTCCTTTTTTACTTTATTCCCTCAAGTTTGCATTACAAACTACGCATTCAATATACTACACTCTTATTTATGTATAGCCTTATTCGATTACATTTAGCCTATAATTAGAAATCAGAACTGGAACTCATTTCGTTAAGTTGAGTTATAATCTGATGTATTAAGTTGAGAAACTAAACATCTGCCATGACACCGTGGTGAAGGATAATAGTGATCGTTACGAAATGTATCTGATATTATATTGAGTTGAAAAAACTAAACATCTGCCATGACACCGTGGTGAAGGATAATAGTGATCGTTACGAAATGTATCTGATATTATATTGAGTTGAGAAACTAAACATCCGCCATGACACCGTGGTGAAGGATAATAGTGATCGTTACGAAATGTATCTGATATTATATTGAGTTGAGAAACTAAACATCTGCCATGACACCGTGGTGAAGGATAATAGTGATCGTTTCGAAATGTATCTGATATTATATGGAGTTGAGAAACTAAACATCTGCCATGACACCGTGATGAAGGATAATAGTGATCGTTACGAAATGTATCTGATATTATATTGAGTTGATAAACTAAACATCTGCCATGACACCGTGGTGAAGGATAATAGTGATCGTTACGAAATGTATCTGATATTATATGGAGTTGAGAAACTAAACATCTGCCATGACACCGTGGTGAAGGATAATAGTGATCGTTTCGAAATGTATCTGATATTATATTGAGTTGAGAAACTAAACACCTGGCATGACATCGTGGTGAAGGATAATAGTGATCATTTCGAAATGTATCTGATATTATATTGAGTTGAAAAAACTAAACATCTGCCATGACACCGTGGTGAAGGATAATAGTGATCGTTACGAAATGTATCTGATATTATATTGAATTGAGAAACTAAACATCCGCCATGACACCGTGGTGAAGGATAATAGTGATCGTTACGAAATGTATCTGATATTATATTGAGTTGAGAAACTAAACATCTGCCATGACACCGTGGTGAAGGATAATAGTGATCGTTTCGAAATGTATCTGATATTATATTGAGTTGAGAAACTAAACATCTGCCATGACACCGTGGTGAAGGATAATAGTGATCGTTACGAAATGTATCTGATATTATATGGAGTTGAGAAACTAAACATCTGCCATGACACCGTGATGAAGGATAATAGTGATCGTTACGAAATGTATCTGATATTATATTGAGTTGATAAACTAAACATCTGCCATGACACCGTGGTGAAGGATAATAGTGATCGTTACGAAATGTATCTGATATTATATGGAGTTGAGAAACTAAACATCTGCCATGACACCGTGGTGAAGGATAATAGTGATCGTTTCGAAATGTATCTGATATTATATTGAGTTGAGAAACTAAACACCTGGCATGACATCGTGGTGAAGGATAATAGTGATCATTTCGAAATGTATCTGATATATTGAGTTGAGAAACTAAACACCTGGCATGACATCGTGGTGAAGGATAATAGTGATCGTTTCGAAATGTATCTGATATTATATTGAGTTGAGAAACTAAACACCTGGCATGACACTGTGGTGAAGGATAATAGTAATTGTTACGAAATTCTGTTATCGCATTGGTAAATAGAATGGAACTTTACAACATCGTCTTAGGGTAACGAAACGAATTCACATCGGAGAGTATCAGAACGACTCATTATATGACAATACTAAAAGTGTATTCTTACCTTTTCCCTCGATGCGTTTTTTTTTTTTTTTTTTTTTTTTTTTTTTTTTTTTTTTTTTTTTTTTTTTTTTTTTTTTTTTTTTACCGTGCATCACTGTTTTATCAAAGAAGATTGTCCGACTGTAATCTACCTAATCTTGAATAGGGAGTGGCTGGTTCTTAGTCCGGCAACTACAGGGGCAATGTCACTCAGACTCCAGACTGTACGATATAAGGAACGACCATTGCAAACCGGGCCACGATCGTTATATAAATGAGCCTTAGCCAGATCATCGCGCTCTGCTGGAGAATTATAATGACAAACTTCGTCCAGTAACCCGATGTTGTATCTTGTTGTTTTATATAGTTTACCGTAGAACGCAGTTACAGAATCTAAAAACAAAATTTAAAGAATACGATCCTGGTTTGTAATTTATTTTATAACTGATGTATTGAGTTCAAATATAAAACTGAGTAATATTTTACAATCGGAAGTTATATTCTAACTCATATCTGACTCCCACTTTACGTCCGATTACAAATATAAATATCTAACTGCTTTGTCAGTACAGAATTCATTTATTTTAAAGTAGTTGATATTTTACTGTATCATCCACCCATTACTACACTTATCAGGAATGCAAGGTTGGGGGTTCGCTATTTAGCTGGTTGTCAGCGAACACTCCGTATTCAAGGATTATTGTATAATCACTCCCACAGTTTCTTATCTTATCTGCACTACAAACGTAGCAATAGGAACATTTTCCCATGTACAGTAAGTTTATAAAGCGAGGAGTGAGAGGGCTGTAAGCAAGAGAGTATTAATGTGTTGACTGGTCCTGAGTTTCCTCCTCAATCGATTTGTACACACACAGGCCTACTGTCAGTGAGCCTGACGATGTTACATGAAACACGGTAGTACAGGTAGAGTGCACACGAGTACTTGACTGACCCAATACGCCCGAGGAAGGCGGTTCATAGTTCACCCACGCACGATGACAGACCGATACAGTAATCCAGGAGAGATCCTTTACTTCCAGTAATCTGCAATAATTTTCCAACCGCAGGCAGAAAAGGATAAATTGTTTTTTGTTGATACTTCCCCGTTGTTGGTAATGAAGATTAAGGTCTATTGTTTAGAACAGCAGGGCTTTATGATTATTTTACAACCGCCAATCGAAAACTCTTTATATAAAATAAGATATGCGTATACAATACGTTATTCCATTAACAACGCAAACACAGTACCAAACTAACCAGACTCCTAAACCTGTTCTTTAAATTGCTAGGTTCACGATCCACAATATTAATTTTCATACTTAATTTATATACATAATTTTAATATATCCATCAATACTTTAAGTAGACCTAATATAATAAAATATAACCTTGTGGTATTTTTATTGTTTCTAATGTGGAAAGGTTCTTATTCGAACCTAGCACTAAAACAATTTTGAAAAAAAAAATAATAGCAATACCCTCGTTCCAGGTGTGTGTTAAGGAGAAATGTTAAAAAGCTTTGTCCGTGATGGAGACGAAAGTGATTCGCCACCCTCGTATTTCTAGTATAAATAACTGTAAATTCTTATTCTTTACAAATCTAAAACAAGATCAGTGATGCAACCACCATGATAAGGAAGAAAAAATGTCTATATAAAGTAGAAATATGACGGGCAGTACATGGGCGTGGTGGAACGACAGTGTTGTGGTGGAAGTGGTGGAGGGGGGAGAGGTGTGGACCAATAGCGTGGTGCGGGAGTGGGGGCAGTGGACCAATCAGAGCACGAGAACCAGCCATCAGGAGACCGAGGACAACTGGTGGGGGCTACTAGCTTTGGCCTTAGTCTTCGGTACTGCAGCCGGTAACATCCTGGTTTGTCTGGCCATCTCGTGGGAGAGACGCCTCCAGAACGTCACCAACTACTTCCTCATGTCCCTCGCCATCACCGACCTCATGGTGGCCATCCTGGTCATGCCACTGGGTATCCTCACCCTCGTCCGCGGTAAGCAACCCCCAATAAATGTCACCTTATGTGTTCTTCTTCCCTTACATTGTAAATACCTTATACTGTTCTAGCTGGCGGGCATAGGAAGTATTGATGAACCAAATTTACGCACATCCTTTAACTTAAGAGGGAAAAGATTTGTAATTATAATAATTAAACTACTTATTGAATAAGCAAAATTCATATTGCAATTCTTCAATTTTTTAAAGTAAATTTAATCAAATTTATCTGTTAAATCACCAAAATCGTGACTATACCTAATAAACCACAAAATAATTGTTAAATAATGATCTATGCTAAATGTATTATTTGTCGGAATATATTTACTCTATAAATAGTTTAAAAAATAGATTAAGTTTTGTGTTATAACATGGATAGTGGTGAAGTTTCAGGATGACATAATTTAGAAACATTATACTTTATGTTTCACTTTAAATTCAACATTTTTCTCTGTCTGGACCAAATTGTTATAGTCACAATTTTTGAAATAAGATAAATTATTAATGTTAGTGAATGTGACTTTAAGTTTATCTTGAAATACTGGAACGACTCTACATTAAGTGTTTAAATTTGCCATAAAACAACATAATTCGTTATTTTATTGTGTTTAACTACAAACGACCATTACATAAAGAAACATTCTACGGCATTGACAAAGATACATACGACAGGTAATACTCTACATAAAACAAGGATAGAAAACTCTATGGACCAAGTATAGTATTTAAACAACGTTATATTTTCCTCAATAAATAAAAGGAAATTAATCTAGTACGATTAACTACTCTAGGCGTATTGAGCCTCGTACTTTGATAGCTTATGGCCTATTCATGAGGTCTGTGGGTAAAGTTCATGGAACATCGAATCCAATACGACCACTCAAGCAAGCGAGTTAACACAGCTCAGTTACAGTATTTTATGGGCGCAGCATTCTTGAGGTCCTATTAAAAATTGAGGCACAGGTACAAAGTTTTATCATTATTTCAATGATTACCTTAAGTCGTGGAAAATCAAACATTTTATTGAGTGAGTAGTCCTTATGTTCCTGCATACGAAACTCAAATTAAGACGAAAGATTGAACTTAAACGGTTTCAGAGAAATACAGTGTTACATTAAACACTTTGGAATAATAATAGCTCTACTTGCCGTTGTATGTGTGTTAACATAATTATATTTAACTACTTACATTTCACTATCAATTATCTTGTTAATTTTAATGTCTTTATGTATAGCTATACATGTTTTCAAAATAAATACACGTGCTGTACAAAAATATTTATATAGAATAAGATTATATCGTTCAAAATTTTTTCTGAAAATGTTTTAAAACAGGGTTCTAGTTGATTATTATACTAATATAAATATAACCCTATAATGAGGAGGTAAAAGCTATATGTATTCAAGACAAAAAACTTTGCAGCTATAGAAGTAAGATGAGGAGTGTATCAGAGTTCAGTTACTCGGAGAGATGTTCAAGGTCGCTCGCCATAAGTACGAGTAATCCCAGCAATAATGGCAAGGTAAGAGGGCAATCCTGAATATAAATTGGCGTTACGAGCTCACAATAACAAACTCCGCCGGGAGCCGCATTCGTTACTCGGTGTAATCAAACAGTTGTTATGACTCCCCGCCACCAAACAAGCGGCCACCAACCATCGCCGTGGATACAAACTGTGGTACAACGCTAGGGCGTAGGTACTCGGTGTAATCAAACAGTTGTTATGACTCCCCGCCACCAAACAAGCGGCCACCAACCATCGCCGTGGATACAAACTGTGGTACATCGCTAGGGCGTAGATACTCGGTGTAATCAAACAGTTGTTATGACTCCCCGCCACCAAACAAGCGGCCACCAACCATCGCCGTGGATACAAACTGTGGTACATCGCTAGGGCGTAGGTACTCGGTGTAATCAAACAGTTGTTATGACTCCCCGCCACCAAACAAGCGGCCACCAACCATCGCCGTGGATACAAACTTGTGGTACATCGCTAGGGCGTAGATACTCGGTGTAATCAAACAGTTGTTATGACTCCCCGCCACCAAACAAGCGGCCACCAACCATCGCCGTGGATACAAACTGTGGTACAACGCTAGGGCGTAGGTACTCGGTGTAATCAAACAGTTGTTATGACTCCCCGCCACCAAACAAGCGGCCACCAACCATCGCCGTGGATACAAACTTGTGGTACATCGCTAGGGCGTAGATACTCGGTGTAATCAAACAGTTGTTATGACTCCCCGCCACCAAACAAGCGGCCACCAACCATCGCCGTGGATACAAACTGTGGTACAACGCTAGGGCGTAGGTACTCGGTGTAATCAAACAGTTGTTATGACTCCCCGCCACCAAACAAGCGGCCACCAACCATCGCCGTGGATACAAACTGTGGTACAACGCTAGGGTGTAGGTACTCGGTGTAATCAAACAGTTGTTATGACTCCCCGCCACCAAACAAGCGGCCACCAACCATCGCCGTGGATACAAACTTGTGGTACATCGCTAGGGCGTAGATACTCGGTGTAATCAAACAGTTGTTATGACTCCCCGCCACCAAACAAGCGGCCACCAACCATCGCCGTGGATACAAACTGTGGTACATCGCTAGGGCGTAGGTACTCGGTGTAATCAAACAGTTGTTATGACTCCCCGCCACCAAACAAGCGGCCACCAACCATCGCCGTGGATACAAACTGTGGTACAGGTACAACGCTAGGGCGTAGGTACTCGGTGTAATCAAACAGTTGTTATGACTCCCCGCCACCAAACAAGCGGCCACCAACCATCGCCGTGGATACAAACTGTGGTACAACGCTAGGGCGTAGGTACTCGGTGTAATCAAAACTTGTTATGACTCCCCGCCACCAAACAAGCGGCCACCAACCATCGCCGTGGATACAAACTGTGGTACAACGCTAGGGCGTAGGTACTCGGTGTAATCAAAACTTGTTATGACTCCCCGCCACCAAACAAGCGGCCACAACCATCGCCGTGGATACAAACTGTGGTACATCGCTAGGGCGTAGATACTCGGTATAATCAAACAGTTTTTATGACTCCCCACCACCAAACGAGCGGCCACCAATCATCGCCGTGGATACAAACTGTGGTACAACGCTAGGGCGTAGGTACGGTGTAATCAAACAGTTTTTATGACTCCCCGCCACCAAACGAGCGGCCACCAACCATCGCCGTGGATACATAATGTTGCTCAATGATATGGAGTAGGGGATGCAGAAACCTCAACAGGACTGGACAAAGTATGTTCTCCAGCTTAAATGGATTTTTCTCCTCCATCTCATACCACTACCTGTTTCTTGTATGAGAAGATTGAGACAAAACTACCCTAAGATGTTAGAAACGTTCATATCTCGTATGCATAGACCAGCAATTAATTAATTAGACTAGCTAGATTATCACCGTCCATTGTTTTCATTTATGATATCCCACATTTTCTTTACTTAAACATAAATTCAGTGTTGAAAACATAGAGACTATGAACAGTGCGCATAATTAAATATATCACATTAATACCGCAATACCTTATATTTATTCAATTGTGTTCTGAGGGAAGTGTAGTGGAGCGATTAGTTATCAGCAATCCATACTACTACATATACACATATATACTATATACCATTTTATATCTATTCAGTTTTGTCCATGAAACCAATAAAAGCATATCACGAATTTAAGTTTAAAATTTATAAAAAAATTTTAAATTGTATTTGCTCGTCACAAATCCTGAATTTTCTGCCCAGATCCTAGTGTCCGCGAAATAAGGGGAATTTATCACAAAGACGATCACCGATTTTGAATGCACTCAAGATAAACAAAAATTAAAAGTTTCCGTCTCCTCCTAATTAAAAGCTCCTCTGTTGGGAATTTCTTCCGTAGTAAATCTCCGAGATGCCTTTTACAATTTCGCCGTCTTATGATAGAATTTTTATATTTGGCCAAAAATTATTCAGAGCCGTATTCGAGGCCACCAATCCTGATGCAGTGGAACAGGAGGTTTATTGCTATGAAGGAAGGCTTCGATACTTGGGAGTGGATGGACAATACTCCACATGATTTCGTTGTAAAACCGCATTGCAGCAGTGGCAACCCTTTAATGGTCGACATATTTAAGTCCTTTTGCTTATGACTGTGGGCTGCGGATATATGAATGTCTCCCAATAGCCATCAAGAACTGTCGAGTTGCATAGAAACTGATAGAAAATTGTTTCCGACGTCCAAATGAGACCGAAGGGGCGAATGTCAATTATTATTTCCAATGCCGGTCTAAAACTGTTACTTATATAAATTACTTTTACGGCGTGGCTACTTTAAAATAAAATACTATTTAAATATATAAATATTGAACCACATTACATAAGAAGATTATTCCCTGATTAAGGTTATATTGAACACAAAACAAAACTATTAATCATCCCTTACAAATTTATGCCACTGTGCTGTTAGATTACAATGCAACCAAAATTGGAAGGCACGGCCCCGTCCAGCCATCACAACAATGCTGCCGCAATAATTATTGCAGCGCTGGCAGTATATTACACGGAGCCAAATTGATTGGACTCACTCGATTCTGAAGTACTGCTCTCCATTTTGGCCATTCCATTCCGACGCTCTGACATTCATTGGATCGTCATTAACATCCTCTTTTCGTGGTTTTCATCCACTCATCGAGCGAAAAAACTGATACAACTCCAAATTAAAATTTGTGTAGCAGGTTAACTGTTGCTGTGTTTTTAATTAATTGACTTTGTGTCATGTGTTAATAAACTTTGAATTGGATCTGTGCGAATTTACATAAAAATAAAAGATATTATCGTAAAACTTACAGAATATATGAAAATCTATTCCTGGCTAGAAAAATGTGTTGCAAAAAGACGTTCAAGCTTCTGTATTGAAGTGTAATGCAAACAAACTAAAGAAGGCTGAATGCCTCCTGGGAGTCCGCCCCGTAAACTAGCCTGTGGTGGTCTCTCACCAGTACTGTAGTCTTTTTGCCTCGAGATATTGGAACATGAATGTCACTGACATGTACAAAAGCACAACAAACACAAAACTGAGTATCGATTGTACTTGGCATTGCAAAAATACAGGAATTGGATTAGTAATTTAACAACTATTAACTTTGATCTATTAACAATTTCACCACGTATTTATAAATAAAAAAGACATGTTTGTTAAATCGTGTTAACCCCAAAAATGACGTATTGGCATATGCACTGATAGTGTAATGCGAGTCGAGATAAATCCGTGTAAGTCTCGTGTAACACGCAAACTGGATAGAACAACGAATACGCGTGCACGGATGACACGCCAACTACTAACCGCTTGTCAGCATGTCATCATTAACACCATCAGTCTACACAATCCAGTGTGTCTCCCATCACGTTAATTAACATCAGCCCCACAGGTTCAGATTTACGATTTGATACTAAACTTGTAATATACTTTTTATACTAAGTCTGCTCTACACAGTGGTTTTTATAAATGGTCCATCATTGTGATCGTGGACACTGTAACTCTGACAGCAAACTTTAAAAGTAAACTATTTTAGAGACTATTATTTAAAAATAAGTAGATTACAGTATTAAAAACTACAGCCATTTTCCACTTGGCGATCGTTTTTGTTTTTCTTTCTTATGAAACCACATATATTTTATTATTTTCGATTGTTAAATTAATTTTAATGCTTTTTTTAAATTGTTTTATATTTCCAACAATAATATAAGAGTTGAGATGAATTATAGAGTTTAACATTGAGAAAACGCATTTATAATAGGCGTCAATTTTAATAGTAACGTTAAATCTATCATCTGACATTTACGAATTTTCTCTTGCTTTAAAATATTTATAAATGTTTTAACAGGAAAGGAGGTTTGTTCGTGTCATATCTGTCTCTTATCTATTTTAACTGCACATAACTAAATGGTTGTGTTTGAAACGTACCAAATTGTTATGCATATTTATAAACACTGTAAAAGAAAGGAAACTTCCAAAATTCAAGGTGTTACAAACAGTTTAGAGCATTCAAGTGGACGCACATTTAAAAAGGCATCTTCCCAAAGTTAAACTCCATAAGGAATCTCAACAATTAAAGCTCTAATATCTCCATTATTGAGGTAATATCAAGGTATATTGAGATAAGGTTCCATTAATAAAAAGTATTTAAACTATTTTTAAAATCGAAAATTATTATAAAATTAAGGATGTTGTAAGAAAATATAAAGTAAACCAATATATTGGAAAAGGGCGGCAACTTCAGTATTCATATTTTTTAGTGTATCTAACACAAGGTAAGGTTCCCCCTTAGAGTTTGCTGTCAGATTTAGTTTCCAAGATCGCAATGGTGGCTCACTTGTATAGAAAAGTGACATCTAGTCTAGAATTAGATTTGAGTAGGAACCAAATAATATGTAAAAAGTAAATCATTTCTGTTTCCACGATATTAAATTTTAACATATGTTTCTCACGAGATCCAGTAAATGAATTGAACTATGAATTTATGACTGTAACAATTAATATATGTGGACATGCGATGGATCTTACCCAAGCTTCTCTCATTATAAACACTGAGCAAATATATCTTTACTCGCCATAATATTTCCATAAGAGGATTATACGGTACGAGAGTTAAAATCTGTTATATTACAAAGCTAAGGAATTAAGGAGGGGTGGCTTGCCCGGCATAAATTTCACGAAATCAGATTATTTACGCCTTTCTTTCAATTAAAAATTACATAACATAATTCGTTCTTTCATAAAACTAATTTTTACAGACATTTTTCATGTAAATTTTACATAACACTGTATTAGATTCTTATGTCATTCCAATATAAAGAAAGATTAACCGGATTATAAAATTGTTTCAGCTTTTCGTCTTAATGGTACATCAAAATTTTAACTAAAAAATACAACACATAACTATAAAATACTGATGTTTTGACCTAAATGCACGCTCACTGGTTCTCTACAACTATGTAATGAAGCAAAAACGCAATATTTGGTGAAGCGATTACACAGATGATCGGAATTTTAAAACAAGGGATGTGTATTTTTCCAGCTCAGGGAATACTCCAACTTTTCAGTTACTCGTTTGGTGGTTTCGCATTTAATTACATGCTTGGAAACCGCTGAACATGTTACGACTTCCCTCAAAACACTACATCCCGATCATTTACTAAGCAGATCCAAGTGGAATAAAACAACTTACTGTATACTATTCGCCCATTGATAAACAGTAATTAAGAGCACTAAATGCTCGTTAGATTTCACTGATATCGTTTTAACTGTCGCCTGAAAACAATATATACTTTTTTAGTATACAATTACTTTGTCAAATAACTATACATTTTTTTATTTTATTTTGTTTTTTATACTTGATAAACATGAAAACATTTTACATAACTTGGGTCTTGTCGTTCATCAGAAGTTCCCGTCTAACTAAACGAGCGATAAATCCATCCGAAACTTTCCCCACGTCTATTTATTCGTGTTGCCTGTTGTAAGTGCGGCAGCTGATAAGACGTGACAATCTGAGATGAGAGAACAACAGAGAGGCGGTGAGCAACAGGTCGCGGGTCACGATCTCCAACAACAGGTGTGCTGCTGCGACTGCGTCCACTTGTCACTTGCCATTCCCTCCTCCTGGACAAATAACTTTGTATCTTCTCTGCCGAGATGGCACGCTGTGTCGTCCACGAGAAGTGAAATAGAAGTATTTATCCCGTGCAATAAAAACTAGGTCGGAGAGACGGCCGCAAACCAGGTTAGGGGTAGCGCCATCTGCATGTTATTTGTGATGCTAATCGTCTACACTCGGACCACAGGCTCTACACTCGGGCTCTACCTCCCTCCGCTCGGGCTACAGTGTTATCGGTGTATTAAAAACACATTAACCCTCTTCTTAGTTTCTTTTTTTAATTAGGTTTCATTCATGCTTGTGTACTGTAATAAATTGAATTTTCATATATCGAAGTCTCCTTCACAGAAATCTAGCTAGCACCATGACAATAGTTTCATCGCAAAATTGAAGTTTTTCCGCGTGTTGGCAAACGATGGTTTTAGAATCCGATATCCTGCAAATACGAACCTTTGACACGACAAACGTAAAAGCAAGTTGACGATAACGCTTTAATAGGTTCCTTTGAGCGCTGCGCGCGTCACTACCCGCCCGGCGAAATTTATTGGCACTGCATCGCGTCACGTCGGTCGTTAGGGACATTCCTGTTTTATTCCCAGCAATTATAAAAGTATTGATAATATGCTAAAGATTGTAATTTTGCCATCTCCTATTTTAAACAAGGTTTTATGAGTTATAATATAACGAACATGATATATTAATCTGCCCCTACCTCGAGAATACGCAATTTACGCATACGCATACGCTTTAAGAGCATTCGCACTTAAAATATGGAAATTATAACTCTCTAACGACGGTGTTTTAAAAATCAGCTGATACTAAGGGCATGTAAGGATAATAAGCTACAGACTGGGAATATGCTTCAGGAAATACAGCTACACAACGTCACGAGTACATACCCTAGAGACCATACCTATGCTCAGGGAGGTACTGCTGCACTACGTCACGAGTACGTACGCTAAGAGACCAACCATACCTATGCTCAGGGAGGTACTGCTGCACTACGTCACGAGTACGTACGCTAGAGACCATACCTATGCTCAGGGAGGTACTGCTGCACTACGTCACGAGTACGTACGCTAAGAGACCATACCTATGCTCAGGGAGGTACTGCTGCACTACGTCACGAGTACGTACGCTAAGAGACCATACCTATGCTCAGGGAGGTACTGCTGCACTACGTCACGAGTACGTACGCTAAGAGACCATACCTATGCTCAGGGAGGTACTGCTGCACTACGTCACGAGTACGTACGCTAAGAGACCATACCTATGCTCAGGGAGGTACTGCTGCACTACGTCACGAGTACGTACGCTCAGAGACCATACCTATGCTCAGGGAGGTACTGCTGCACTACGTCACGAGTACGTACGCTCAGAGACCATACCTATGCTCAGGGAGGTACTGCTGCACAACGTCACGAGTACGTACCCTAGAGACCATACCTATGCTCAGGGAGGTGCTGCTGCACTACGTCACGAGTACGTACGCTAAGAGACCATACCTATGCTCAGGGAGGTACTGCTGCACTACGCCACGAGTACGTACGCTAAGAGACCATACCTATGCTCAGGGAGGTACTGCTGCACTACGTCACGAGTACGTACGCTCAGAGACCATACCTATGCTCAGGGAGGTACTGCTGCACTACGTCACGAGTACTAACCACAGTTATAGAAGTGACAGACCTTTCACTAGTACGGTTAACTGCTGCAATAAACCAAGTTTCTCCCGCCACACAATATAAACTTTAAGTATTTACGTTGGACTTTTTATTCCCAACGCTCTTCAAAGTAACTTTAAAACATAACTAGCTATTCAGCCCTCTGTAAATTTCACCCCATATAAATATTTTAAGAGTTTCTTATATAAATTTAAAATTCAAATGGAAAGAAATTTTACTAAACTTCTTGAGCCTGTGCACACACTTTACTGACTGGAAATATGTTCCGGTTCACGAATTTAAAAAAAATTAACACGTTTTTGTAAGGCTCAAAATTGAAAAAAATTAATTGTTCACTCTTTTAAAAGTACTTTTTGTGATTCAATGTTTATTTAAATTAAATCAGGCTATTGCCATTTATACAGTTTAATGTATATATATATATATATATATATATATAATATATATATATATATATATATATATATAGTTACATAACAATGCAAATGCAAATAACTAGTAAATGTGATACGGTCTGAAATGTGTTAAACGAGAATCTCTTACATGAGAACAACGTTTTCAGCTTTTTACTTACAGTATGTGTGCCAGAGATCCGGATGAAATGATATTAAGCGGATTGAAGTGGAGTAGAGACATCCTTTGTAGAGAAGGTCGTCTTGGGGGATTATCAGAAACACAATTTGTCTGCAAGTTGTAGGATAAAGCGTGTGCTCTCGCCCGGTTTTGTGGGCTTTGTGCGGCACCGCACTTCTGAGACGGTTCACAAACGCCCTCACACACACACTCACCGTAGTTCGTCTGGGGGATTATCAGAAACACAATTTGTCTGCAAGTTGTAGGATAAAGCGTGTGCTCTCGCCCGGTTTTGTGGGCTTTGTGCGGCACCGCACTTCTGAGACGGTTCACAAACGCCCTCACACACTCACCGTAGTTCGTCTTGGGGGATTATCAGAAACACAATTTGTCTGCAAGTTGTAGGATAAAGCGTGTGCTCTCGCCCGGTTTTGTGGGCTTTGTGCGGCACCGCACTTCTGAGACGGTTCACAAACGCCCTCACACACTCACCGTAGTTCGTCTTGGGGGATTATCAGAAACACAATTTGTCTGCAAGTTGTAGGATAACAACGTGTGCTCTCGCCCGGTTTTGTGGGCTTTGTGCGGCACCGCACTTCTGAGACGGTTCACAAACGCCCTCACACACTCACCGTAGTTCGTCTGGGGGATTATCAGAAACACAATTTGTCTGCAAGTTGTAGGATAACAACGTGTGCTCTCGCCCGGTTTTGTGGGCTTTGTGCGGCACCGCACTTCTGAGACGGTTCACAAACGCCCTCACACACTCACCGTAGTTCGTCTTGGGGGATTATCAGAAACACAATTTGTCTGCAAGTTGTAGGATAACAACGTGTGCTCTCGCCCGGTTTTGTGGGCTTTGTGCGGCACCGCACTTCTGAGACGGTTCACAAACGCCCTCACACACTCACCGTAGTTCGTCTTGGGGGATTATCAGAAACACAATTTGTCTGCAAGTTGTAGGATAACAACGTGTGCTCTCGCCCGGTTTTGTGGGCTTTGTGCGGCACCGCACTTCTGAGACGTTTCACAAACGCCCTCACACACTCACCGTAGTTCGTCTTGGGGGATTATCAGAAACACAATTTGTCTGCAAGTTGTAGGATAACAGCGTGTGCTCTCGCCCGGTTTTGTGGGCTTTGTGCGGCACCGCACTTCTGAGACGTTTCACAAACGCCCTCACACACTCACCGTAGTTCGTCTGGGGGATTATCAGAAACACAATTTGTCTGCAAGTTGTAGGATAAAGCGTGTGCTCTCGCCCGGTTTTGTGGGCTTTGTGCGGCACCGCACTTCTGAGACGGTTTCACAAACGCCCTCACACACTCACCGTAGTTCGTCTTGGGGGATTATCAGAAACAAAATTTGTCTACAATTTGTAGGATACAACAGCATAAGCTCTCGCGCTGTTTTGTGGACACAGTCCATGTTGGGGATAAACTTGTATACAGAATCTTGTCATATGAGAACGAAATTTGCTGGTATTAAAACAAATTTTAATAAAATTTATTAATCAAACCTGTATAGGAGTAATATTCAAATATACTGATCTTAATAACAAATTCACAACTAACACGATTTTTTGTGTAACTTGAAATGAACTTGGAAACTGTGTTAGCTGGAGCATTGTAATAAAAGGTATTGGGTAGGACTGGGATCGGGTGGAGAGTGGCAACTACAGCAGTTCCGACGCAATTCAGTTTTATTTCCGAGAGTTCCTGGCAGACTCCGTGACGTGACTGACGGAACAACTCCCTTGACTGTCACGCTCAAACGTTTCCATCTGTGATCTGTCACTGATCTCCCAGGATATTTCATCAGTTAGAATGGTCCAATGTACGAATTTCTTCACAATTTACTTTTAATACCCAGAACTTCTACCAGACTCCGTGACGTGACTGACGGAACAACTCCCTTGACTGTCACGCTCAAACGTTTCCATCTGTGACCTGTCACTGATCTCCCAGGATATGTTAAAGTTACGATTGATGGTGTAATGTACAAATTTCTTCACAATTTACTTGTAATACTAAGAACTTCTACCATACTCCACGACATGACTGGGACTTGCACTTTTGACTGCATTTTTACCCAAAACAATTTGATTCCCATTAACCCTCCGAGCGTCCACCATATTTTGTAAATTCGTACCCTCTGTATGAGGTTTTGCAGGCTGTCCTTGTAAAATTTATAATTAATTTAAATAGTAATTTAATTGTTAAATACCACTTTTTGCAAAGAACTGTGCTTTCAGACTGTGTAACTATGAAGTTAGAAAAAACAATTTCTTAGTTTATAGATTAAAAAATTAAAACTAAAATTAAGAACCAAACAATAAAAATACAAACAAAATTAGCAATAAAGTATGCTAATGCATTTAAAATATTAACTATATTCAAAATTCATAATATCCGAATTGGAGGGAGTTTTGTCTTGAAGACAGAAATGTATAATTTTGAACTGTTTATATTAATATGTTTTCCAATATTTTTACAAATATATGCACATTTGAAATTTTGTCCTCGCCGTAATTATATAGCACATTCATATAACAATGTTCTTATTTTTTATATTATACTAAATATAGTAGCAATACAACAATTAGAATAACCTACTTTTAGAAAATTGTGCCATGAACAGAACAATATTATATATACATTGCTGTAAGTTTTTTTAGCAATTCATAATATTTACTTATATAGAGGAAAGTGAAAATAATGATTATCTTTTATGAAAACATAAACAATATTTACATACAATAATATCATTTCTAACAATTAGTAACTACATAAAGACTAATTTAAACGTAAACCAGGACAAAATATACTGTAAACAGTGAAAATCTTTTTGTACAAGAAATCGAAAGGCCACTAAACCTCATGGGCTTTCAAACGATATAGGTTATAATGTCGGCAAAATGAGTTTTAAGGCATGAATGTTTATCATCAAAAATTTCTATGATGACGTTTAGTGAAAGTCCATGTCGTCAAAAATAATGAAGATGGACGCTTGGAGGGTTAATATTTTATTTTATTAGACCATATGTAACATTTGATACAACAATTTTTAACTATCGTAAATATACACATTTCTAAGTATATTCACTAGTAATGTACGCCCTTTTCATTTCTGTATACACGGAGAGTTCTGAGCAGCTTCCGTGACGTAACATATGGTCGTGTGCCGTTATTTCTAACAAGCATGTCTATCTCGTACCGGTACTGTTGGGTGGTTGTACGAGTAGTATCTTACGTATATTGTTGAAGGGTTTAAAGTGCTATTCAAAGCACAATCACAACAATTTCCTGTTTTATTACTCTCAGACATTTATGAATTTAGAAGAAGAGAATAGGTTTATTTGTTCGGACACAATCCTGAGCCAAAGCTAACAAACTAACTGTCTGTAGTCTGCTGTGCGAATATTGTAGACCACGTTGTAGAAAGCATTATGTTGCGTTTTCCAGTAATAGGTCGAAACGCAATCTTCACCAAAGAATACAAATAGCGTAATTTGGGATTCTGGGTTGAGAGGATAAACTGCGCGCTAACGTAAACACTGTTTTTGCAGCCTACAATAGCTGTGACACAGATACCTCGAATCTGTAAACAAACATACGTCACTTTTGTGTCCTGTCTAATTTATCTCTGTGCACAAAACACCGGCACAAAATATACGTATTAGACTCTCTCACCGTGCTTCTATACTACATCATTCCTAATATTTCTGGAGAAATGCCGTACATACAACATAATTATTGGATATTAAATCAATCTGGTTTTTTATTTGTAGTTTAACAAAAGTAATAAATGACAAATCCATCAGCCACTAGAGGGTTCTGATGCATGTAACGTTATTTTAATTGAGTTTTCAATCGTAACTCATGGATAACATGATAACGATCACAATAAAGTTGCCAAAAAAGATGTTTCAACGTTGAAGTAACTTACAGAACACAATGTCCGATATTATATGTGAGAGAGATAAGGAAATTACTTACTACCGTTTTAAATTAAAATATGTATCTCCCGCATAATGAATTTCATAATGGACTTATTTGGTCGATACGACAAATAACGTTGTCTATTCAGTTACAAAATATTTAAAACCCAGTAACAAAAACAAAGTGGATCGTCTGATTTCAGATTTGTGATTAACCAATATAATTGGCACAGAAGACTGGAGTGGAGGTACGTTGATTGACAATGCTAATGATTACACCAGAGGGTAGACGCTACGGTAGCGTGGCGTGGCGAGTGAGGGCGGCCAGATTATATCACTTCTACAGCGGCAGATCACACCTGAATAATATACCGCAGCAGTAGAGGCTATATTACACCAGAGGGTAGACGCTACGGTAGCGTGGCGTGGCGAGTGAGGGCGGCCAGATTATATCACTTCTACAGCGGCAGATCACACCTGAATAATATACCGCAGCAGTAGAGGCTATTACACCAGAGGGTAGACGCTACGGTAGCGTGGCGTGGCGAGTGAGGGCGGCCAGATTATATCACTTCTACAGCGGCAGATCACACCTGAATAATATACCGCAGCAGTAGAGGCTATTACACCAGAGGGCAGACGCTACGGTAGCGTGGCGTGGCGAGTGAGGGCGGCCAGATTATATCACTTCTACAGCGGCAGATCACACCTGAATAATATACCGCAGCAGTAGAGGCTATTACACCAGAGGGTAGACGCTACGGTAGCGTGGCGTGGCGAGTGAGGGCGGCCAGATTATATCACTTCTACAGCGGCAGATCACACCTGAATAATATACCGCAGCAGTAGAGGCTATATTACACCAGAGGGTAGACGCTACGGTAGCGTGGCGTGGCGAGTGAGGGCGGCCAGATTATATCACTTCTACAGCGGCAGATCACACCTGAATAATATACCGCAGCAGTAGAGGCTATTACACCGAACCAGGCTGGCACTGTCCCAGCTCATAACACAAACGCCATTTACACCAGTACACTGTACATTTCCAAATTTTCATATTGTAATGCAAACTTATGAGTATATCATAATAGGGTTTTTATCTAATTATTTCTTGGCTTGAAACAAAAATTATATTAATAAACTAATTTAAGAAAAATAATAAATGTACCAGCGACAAATTAGCCTCCTTTATCCAGCTTTCTACAATTTACAGCCTTCTAACTTCATTAATAAATATCGTACACAAGCACTTTATTCCAATAAAATGTTAATGCCTATTGTAAACTTGCATTACTGTTATAGTAGTAAGCTGCAAAACACGAGAAGATAGCATCGTGTCGGATGTTGAACACACCAATAAGTATGAGAGGAAGTATCGAACTTTGTACGCAGTATATTGGCCAAGTTTGGAATCGGCGGTGGTGATCGTAGCCTATCGCCAATAAGTATGAGAGGAAGTATCGAACTTTGTACGCAGTATATTGGCCAAGTTTGGAATCGGCGGTGGTGATCGTAGCCTATCGCCAATAAGTATGAGAGGAAGTATCGAACTTTGTACGCAGTATATTGGCCAAGTTTGGAATCGGCGGTGGTGATCGTAGCCTATCGCCAATAAGTATGAGAGGAAGTATCGAACTTGTTGAAGGTTGTAATAATTACGAATTTTTATTATGAAAAACAAAGACGCAAAGGCAATTTCTTGCGTAATGGTCGAATCACTAAAGTGACACATCTGACATTAAACTCTACAGTACAAATATTGGAGGGAAATATTTGAAGCTTATTTTTAGTCTTTATAGAGAGAATAACAGACATTTTCATCTACACCACCTACTCACTACTTAAGGTTTGTTTCACACAGTAGGGGAATAAAAGGGAAATAATCAAAATCCTGAAGTGTATAGCCCAAAAAACTTTTAATTTTTCTATTTTTACAAGTAATACGTCTAAGGACACTAAGTCACTGCGTTTTTTTCAATCTCATACAATTTTCGGCACTCACGTAAATTTAAATGATACCCTTTTACTCCAAAACTTGTTACGTAGTGTTGAGGAAAATATAAAACTAAATTGGAACCAACTAAAACTAAGGAACCAACAGTGAAGGACTCTAGTATAAGGGAAAAAAGTGCATCCATACTGAACGAAAAGAATAAGATAGTAGAGAACGCCAGTATACAGGTATAATGTGAGCAGGAAAGTTTCACAGTAGAGGGGAGAACAATAAAACCTGATTAAATAGAGAAGATTGCTATAAAAGTTGCAATAACAGTGAAGTGCTCTCAGAGTCTGGGCACTCGATTGAAACAAGTTCCATACCGCCTAAATAGCTAAACACCCGATACCGCCCCGGGGTATCTGCTCCCTCACACGGAGCAATAGTCGGTCTAGAAAACTGTCTTAAACACTAATCAAAGGTTGTACCAATTTTGTTTAAGGTTTAGGTACTATGACAGTGGATTGCCCAATTTAGACAATATTATAACAAATAAAATAGTACAAACATCCTCCGGGAAGATTGCCAGAGAATACGGGAACGCTCCAGAACCAAACATATCGATGGCTGATTACACAAAGTGCCGGTCTGGAGAAGAGAGGAATGCAAACAACATACATTCAACAAAGAAATTCTACACACCTTTCCTTCAGAACATTGCGAGTTTTATTTATAGAAAATACAACGTAAACCACTAAATCGTTTACGTTTTATGAAGAATTCTGTTGCGCCTTTGTGATTCATCTGATTTAACAATTAATTTGTAACCTGTAAACACAGTTTCTATATTAAACTCACATATAATTCTGAAACCTTATCATAAAGAATTAATCACATATCACAAAACTCCTGGGTATTCCAACTGTTGCCGTAAATCTGACCGATACTAAATTACATACCAATGCTCTACTTAATGCTCTCGAGGAAATTAAACATCAATCACGATACAAGAAACGTAGTTGTACATCGTGGTGAGTTATGACGGTTTATCTCGTACTGTCTCCAATACTACATCAAAATCATCATTGTCCCCGTACATGCCAGAACTATCCGCTTTTACTATATCAAAATCGTTCTTCTATTTTTCAGAACGTATAAAACATGGTGTAATAAGGCTTGGTAAGAGATTTGTTTCTTAATAAATAAATTGAATATATATACTTAATACTACGATAGACTAACCCCACACTGGGCGTGTATGAGAGCAACCGCACGTGCAACAAACGAGTTTCATACGTATACAATATTTATAGTTACGGAGTAAATTACAAGGCACGCATAAAGACTCGTGGTTCAGTCGTTTTATTATTAATAGTTTTATAACACTTTCAATTTCAAGTAGAATCCATTCCATGGATTTTGAAAACCCTTTTTCACAATTAGTTTATACTATAGTATAGAATTTGATAACCTTTACAGTTTATAATCAATAAAAATAAATTATACTATACAAAATAAAATAGAGGTGAACACAGAAGGAAACCACTCGCTCAGTGGCTGGCTAACAAATGGAAAACAATTGACCAGAACGGCGAGGTAGGCCACAATAGCGCGAGACGTGGCCGGGCCAAGTTAATTGTCACTGGAGACGAAATCGCGGTGTTCACTCATTGAATAAGGTTCGATTGACCCTGAATCATGTATTGCAATAAACTCATATGGACTGGCATGCTTTCCTCCATACGGAAACAAAACTTAAGCTGTCTGAGTTGTTGTTGTCTTTTATTACACAATTTCCCTACTTTTAAAATTAAATTAGCCAACATTAAATGCATTGCATTTGAACATCGTCTCACAGAAATACAATATAATCCATTATGAAAACAAATGTTCTTTGTTATTATTAATTCAGAAAACGTTATATACTTTAAATAAAATTTACAAATACCAGAAATTTCGTTTCAAATCGTGTTGTCTTTACTTGTTAGTACCGATATGATGCGACTAAAAGAGTATTTAGGCTACAGTGCCAGTGGAAACTGCGTGATTTCGTCAATGTAGTTAGTGGCGTGTTTGCGGAAGATTGCGGAAACGCGGAATTGTCATTAATCACAGGCATTGTTTGGTGGTATTATCGTAGGGGCTGAGATTACCCCTCTCGTTAGGGTTCCCTTCCCTACCTGCACATAAACGCGTATTTATACTTACACGGGAGCTTTCTTAGCTGTTATACTGAATACCAACTGTGACCCACAACTTCGGTACAATATAGATACTGGCGTGTGGGCAGCAAATTGCGGAAACGCGAAATTATCATTAATCACAGGCATTGTTTGGTGGTATTATCGTAGGGGCTGAGATTACCCCTCTCGTTAGGATCCCTTCCCTACCTGCACATCCACGCGTATTTATACTTACACGGGAGCTTTCTTAGCTGTTATACTGAATACCAACTGTGACCCACAACTTCGGTACAATATAGATACTGGCGTGTGGGCAGCAAATTGCGGAAACGCGAAATTATCATTAATCACAGGCATTGTTTGGTGGTATTATCGTAGGGGCTGAGATTACCCCTCTCGTTAGGATCCCTTCCCTACCTGCACATAAACGCGTATTTATACTTACACGGGAGCTTTCTTAGCTGTATACTGAATACCAACTGTGACCCACAACTTCGGTACAATATAGATACTGGCGTGTGGGCAGCAAATTGCGGAAACGCGAAATTATCATTAATCACAGGCATTGTTTGGTGGTATTATCGTAGGGGCTGAGATTACACCCATCGTTAGGCTTCCCTTCCCTACCTAGACATCATAAACGCGTATTTATACTTACACGGGAGCTTTCTTAGCTGTTATACTGAATACCAACTGTGACCCACAACTTCGGTACAATATAGATACTGGCGTGTGGGCAGCAAAATTGCGGAAACGCGAAATTATCATTAATCACAGGCATTGTTTGGTGGTATTATCGTAGGGGCTGAGATTACACCCATCGTTAGGCTTCCCTTCCCTACCTAGACATCTACGCGTATTTATACTTACACGGGAGCTTTCTTAGCTGTTATACTGAATACCAACTGTGACCCACAACTTCGGTACAATATAGATACTGGCGTGTGGGCAGCAAATTGCGGAAACGCGAAATTATCATTAATCACAGGCATTGTTTTGGTGGTATTATCGTAGGGGCTGAGATTACACCCATCGTTAGGCTTCCCTTCCCTACCTAGACATCTACGCGTATTTATACTTACACGGGAGCTTTCTTAGCTGTTATACTGAATACCAACTGTGACCCACAACTTCGGTACAATATAGATACTGGCGTGTGGGCAGCAAATTGCGGAAACGCGAAATTATCATTAATCACAGGCATTGTTTGGTGGTATTATCGTAGGGGCTGAGATTACACCCATCGTTAGGCTTCCCTTCCCTACCTAGACATCTACGCGTATTTATACTTACACGGGAGCTTTCTTAGCTGTTATACTGAATACCAACTGTGACCCACAACTTCGGTACAATATAGATACTGGCGTGTGGGCAGCAAATTGCGGAAACGCGAAATTATCATTAATCACAGGCATTGTTTGGTGGTATTATCGTAGGGGCTGAGATTACCCCTCTCGTTAGGATCCCTTCCCTACCTGCACATCCACGCGTATTTATACTTACACGGGAGCTTTCTTAGCTATTATACTGAATACCAACTGTGACTTAGGTACAATATAGATAGTGGTGTGTGGGAGGAATATTGCGGAGGCGCGGAACTGTCACATTAATCATGGGTATTGTTTGGGGGTGTTATCTTATGGGCTAAGTCTAGACACCCGTTTAAATGTATTTTATAATGAACAACTAAACCTTTAATACGTGTAAGATGTTAATGCTCGGCTTACCTAAACTTATTGCATTTAGTAATTTATAATTTAGATCAACTAGCTCTTGTGCAAATACAGCTGAAACTCAAATTGACGTAACGAAAAATCCATTTAGCAAATAAAAAAACTATTCCTTTTAAATTCTTGCATAAGCAAAGATGATTTCTCAAAATACAAAAAGTTTTTAGGCAGTCTTTAATATTCTTTTCTATAAGAAACCTTCCCGATTTACTTTTCCCCAAGTTATATATTCCAGATATTCGAGAACACGATTGAATGGTATATTAAATCAATCATATGTGTTATAATTGTACAAAATATAGTATTTTTCATTATGATGCTTGAATAAAACCATAACACTCCCTCCAAGTTATTTATGGCTTATCCTATTATAGTACTATTTCAGTTATTTGAAGCTGATGTTTGTTTTCCCACTTTTTCTCACAGATTGGCAGATACACGATAAACGGATTATGGACGGCAAAGTTTGACAATACAAATCGGGCTGTTTGTAAGACGGAGGGGAAGGCCGGGCGGGAAGATGGACAGGGCCCTGGGGACTAACCCTCCGAGGCTTCCCAACTTAGATAATTGATTTGGCCAGTTAACCATTACTGAATCTTCCCAAACATTCTTTCTCAAGGTTCCACTTACTCAGTATGTATACTTACTTACTATCACTTTCTGTCTGTAATTAGGCTACTACTCACAATAACCGCTATGAAGGCGCGAGTTAGGCAATCTGACTACTCGGTGTTGTACGTTGATTGCATAGCCATAAAATATTAAGGCACTTGCGACTTTGGAAATTATTACTGTATCAGGCAAGAACGACAGCATTTCTAGTGGCGTGAAACTACTCGGTAAGCTCCCTGAGAGTATTAAACATCTAAATAATACCAAACAACTATCGTATCAGTGATATCAGTAACAGTTGTGATAATCGGTCTCAAATAACTTTATCTGCTAGGCCAATGTAAGTTCATTCATTTTCCTTGTTTGATTTATTTTCACTCAACCCCAGTAATGGTACTGATTACTTTTTGTAAATTCCACGTAATTACCAGTATTAATTATAAATTCAAGTCACCATTGAACTGCTGCCATTTCCGGCTCCGTTGTCCATTTTAGGTCGGGTGGCGGCATTGTGCTCTACTAATAAAGACCTTCAATTGCATGTGCATAATCAACAAATACTTACATTAAAGATTTTCTTCTGACTCCTTGTGGGTCGTCCCCTTGAGCAAGCGGCGAGTCACTGAATAGGTATCAAATTAG
Source organism: Homalodisca vitripennis (assembly GCF_021130785.1). Classification (NCBI taxonomy): domain Eukaryota; kingdom Metazoa; phylum Arthropoda; class Insecta; order Hemiptera; family Cicadellidae; genus Homalodisca; species Homalodisca vitripennis. Next base: position 79,386,276 of record NC_060210.1, on the reverse strand, counting down.
ATTTTTATGTCCATTTACTTTGTATCTAGTTTTGCAGTTACCTTAACTCTTAGTAAAAATATTTATCTGTCCCGGGACAGAACACCCTATTTGTTTTCTCTATAGATTAAACAATATCTATAGAGTATAACTGAACAAATAATGGAAAATATAATGCATTTAGTCGACTTTAAATTAAATATCACAGTTATTGAGTAGTGATGAAGAATTGAAGTACAATCTCTAATTATATATACGACAACCCGACAACGGGACGTGTAGGCGTCGTGTCGTGGTAGTAACAGCAACACGTCAGCAATTATTCAGTAACAATGCATGTCACATACACACACCTGACGTTCTAATTATATATATGACAACCCGACAACGGGACGTGTAGGCGTCGTGTCGTGGTAGTAACAGCAACACGTCAGCAATTATTCAGTAACAATGCATGTCACATACACACACCTGACGTTCAATCACTAGTTCCAATGATCACTTCCCCAACAACAGTCACTAGTGAAGGTTTGGCGTCACAAACTGACGGTTCAGTAACAATGATGTCACATGCACACACCTAATATTCAGTTATTACTTCCAATAATCAATTCTCTAACAACTTTCACTAATGAAAGTTTGGCGTCACAAACTGACGGTTCAGTAACAATGGTGCCACATGCACACACCTGACGTTCAATCACTAGTTCCAATGATCACTTCCCCAACAACAGTCACTAGTGAAGGTTTGGCGTCACAAACTGACGGTTCAGTAACAATGATGTCACATGCACACACCTAATATTCAGTTATTACTTCCAATAATCAATTCTCTAACAACTTTCACTAATGAAAGTTTGGCGTCACAAACTGACGGTTCAGTAACAATGGTGCCACATGCACACACCTGACGTTCAATCACTAGTTCCAATGATCACTTCCCCAACAACAGTCACTAGTGAAGGTTTGGCGTCACAAACTGACGGTTCAGTAACAATGATGTCACATGCACACACCTAATATTCAGTTATTACTTCCAATAATCAATTCTCTAACAACTTTCACTAATGAAAGTTTGGCGTCACAAACTGACGGTTCAGTAACAATGGTGCTACATGCACACACCTGACGTTCAATCACTAGTTCCAATGATCACTTCTCCTACAACAGTCACTAGTGAAGGTTTGGCGTCACAAACTGACGGTTCAGTAACAATGGTGCCACATGCACACACCTGACGTTCAATCACTAGTTCCAATGATCACTTCTCCAACAACTGTCACTAGTGAAGTTTTGGCGTCACAAACTGACGGTTCAGTAACAATGATGTCACATGCACACTCCTAATATTCAGTTATTACTTCCAATAATCAATTCTCTAACAACTTTCACTAATTTGGCGTCACAAACTGACGGTTAGGCGTCGCGTCTGGGTCGATACAGTAACATAGTAACAATTATTATTCAGTAACAATGAGTGTCACATTCACACACCTGACGATCACTCATGACTTCCAATAATCAATTCTCCAACAACTATCACAAGTGAAGATTTGCTATCTCACAAAACACACGGACAGTAAGTGTAATAAGCTTTTCTCTATTTTTATATAACAAGTATTCACATTTACTCTATTAAACATCATAGCCTCTACAACATATTTCCATAATATTGTACCCTGTCTCAATGAAATAAATCTTATTAATAAGAACATTTATGCCTTATGTGTGTAGTATGCAACTGCCAACTACGGGGTAGAAAGAAAACACTTGAGTGCTTTATCTGCCCATTGAAGAAGCTGCTGAGTTTGTTTATGCAAACTAACTATATTTTAGATTTTTTTCTTGTTATGCATGCTATTCTAATAGCTGTAACTCTAGAAAATACATAAAATATACTTTCTTATTGGGTTTCTTAATGGCTGTTTCTTGTGAAGTTGTGAGTAGGCAATCAACTACTTCGGCGTTCTAAGTTCAACTCGTTCATTTTAATATTAAAAGTTAAAAACGTTATGGTATAATATATTGATATAAAGTTATACATGTTGACAAAGTATTATACACACACACATAACGAATATAAAAGATACCGTTTAGAGTAGAAAATGTTTGCTGTATTTTGTTTTTTACAGGCTTCGGAATCTGATCTATTATATTTTTAAATTGCTAAATTGTCCCTAATTAAAAATAATGCATAGAGATGATTACATAAATACCTGCAGGATTTTTATCATTGGCTGGTCTAATTCAACATCAAAACAATTTTTGTAAAATATGTACTAATAATAATATTACATAACGAGTAAGCCAACTATTTGGCGATAGAGGGCCAATCGCCTAACAGACAAGGAGGGCGGCCAACCGCGACTGTGCCGCTCCGGAACACTTATTTCCTTATTACAATACGCCGCCGTCGCCTCTTAAGTTTCCTGCTCCAATGTAATGCGCGGCGCCCGCCATCACTCACAAAACAACCACCTCAACTCCTCTATAAATCTGCAGCTGAGAACCGAAGTTCCTCTCTTCTTAGCTGTGCACAGTCTTGCATAACCTTTTTACAATAAGACCAGCAAAAAGGTTGAGTTAGCGAAAAAGTTTCAATAAATATCAAATTTTGGATCATAATGTAATTATACACACTTAACAAACGACACGAGATATAAATACTTGCCATATCATCTTTAGCCAACTATATATAGAGAGAACACAGGATTTTACTATATAGTTATGTGTTAGGTTAGATATATACCTGAAGTAGAGATCAGATTGCAATTCTCTGACCTACTATCACCGAACGTGGGCAAATGCCCTGAAAATCACGTTTCTTCACAATTTATTCCTAAAAAGAAACTTTAAACTTAAAATTGTTGAAACTCATCAATGAACACACGTATTGTGTTTGTTCAATGAACTCAATTAGAGTGTGAAATATCACAGGATTAGTATCAAATCGAGGACGTCCAAATAGATCATTATGAATTATTACTAAAGCGAACCACTACATAAAAACACACATCTACACAGTAAATATCTACACAGAGCTGTTTACAATAAAGATAAAATAAACAACACGAACCGTGTAATTTATACTGAGGTAAAATTATGTGGAGGAGCAAAATTCATACTTGCTCCCCCATTAAACAACGCGTTCCTCTCAATTTAAAACGACGCGAATGAAATGTCCATTCATAATAAATTTAGGTAGGAAGGATAAAAGCTGGTTGATGGATTAAAAAAGAGTGCTATGGGTGTGATAGGGTGTGGTGATGGGAAAGGGGGAACGGGGAGAAGGGGGTGGCGAGAGTACAATGTACATTATAAATGTGAAGTTACACCCCGCAGTGAGTTCTTGGCCGCGCTCACCCGACACACCCCACTTCCTCTGATTGGTAAGGTCAAATGACACGTACTTACTACTAGTAGTCGTGATACAATCGTTCGTAATATTTTAATAGACTAATGTAGTTATTCTCAAAAGGATATTAATTTATTGGCATCAAAATGTATGACATTTTGAAAGGTAACATAATTTAAGACTTTAGCATGGATTGTGCAACAAGTACTTACATTAAGTCTGCAAACAATCACATAAAAACAAATAGCAATAACCAATTACATAAATATACTATCACACAAAATGTTTTGGTAACAAAAATGATATACTGTTCAGCACCTAATGCCACATCGTTATATGTAATCCTGTAAACATGTATCAATAACTTTTACGTGAGACATGGTAACTGCAACATTTCTGTGTCCACCAGCAAACCTGTCCACACAATAAAACCTTTTCGTAAGGGTTCATGAGTTTCAAGTTAAACAAGTATACCCAGTAAAGTTCGTCGCGCGAGTAACAAGACTAAGGTACTTCTGCCAGACAAGGGCGTCCCCGAGTAGCGGCCCAACGGCTAACTACCAGCAGTGATCCAACTGATAGTCGTTATGTACGTAATTTGATATGACCAAAACTACTAAGGATTGAGATTTAAACAAAAAACGTAACAGAGATATTTAACATGATAATAAACCTTTAATTGATGATTAAGTAATTCTTAACCCGTAAGTAAGCCGTGTATGAGGGGTTGAAAGAACAACAATGTCAAGTAGTTCAGTACAAGATGTTTGAACCCTGTGTCAGGGGCTAATTATCCCGCGAGAGCGCTACCGGCGTTGTCTTTCAATCAGCGGGACGGATTACACGGTATTATCAGTTCTGCTTAGTTTACCTATATTCAGTTGTACGCAAACTTATGACATGTCCACCATTGTACAACTTTGCCCAAACCAGCAATCTTTATGATAAGCTAATACACATATGTAATAATTTCTTTTATGTTATAATTTTTGTTTCCGGATCTTACTATTAAAGTACAATTGTTACAATTATTTTATTTTTAAGGTCACTCACATATATTTTATTGAATTATTTTATTACATTTAAATGGCCCCGCTAAGTACAACACTAATCAGCGGGGTCCAAACTACCTTACCTAAACCATAGGCCTACAATGTGTTTATTTAGTTAAGTATCAAATGGCACTTATCATAAACCTTAGCAAAGCTGTTTTTTTCTCTTTGAATTTCATATTATGAACACTGAAGAACACCTCTTACCTCTTATAATTAAGTTCATTTTCCTATCTAACACATTCGCACTGGTAATATACTGTAGTGTGAATGGATTGCATAATTTCGATTCAGAGGCAGACGATGTCCTACCCGATTCCAATACGTATGAGACAAGAATACATACCCCCCCCCTCCGTAAGGCGTACCCGTTTCGCCACTACCAGTATTTATTTTTGCGATGCACGTGGAAATCTAGCATGAATAATGCTCAAATTTTTAAGTTTAGTTTAGTAGACTATCAATAAATAAAGAAATATATTTATTTACTTCACTCATATGTAATATTCCAAATACTCCAACGTGTATGTTTGCCTAGTTAGTCCGTGATATGTATCTGTGTTATTCTTGTGCTAACCTAATAAATTGTGTTTTGGTGTTGTGTATCATTGTTAATGATAATTCATTTTCATATCATATTAACTCCCAAAATTCCAAGAACTCCAACTTTCTATCTTCTTCCAAAAATTCATAAAGATATTAGACCACCTCCAGGACGTCCAATCGTAACCAGCTACGGTTGCCCAACTGAGAGAATTTCTGCATTTATCGATGATCAGCTGTAACCATTTGTCAAACAACTACCCTCCTACGTAAAGAACACTGATGACTTCATTTCAAAACTATCAAAAATTAATCAACCTGTTTCGAAAAACACGATTCTAGTTACTGTTGATGTCACATCACTGTACACAACCATACCACATGATGATGGTATAAATGCTGCTAAACATTTTCTCAACAGCAGACCCATTGACTATAAACCTTCTACAAATTTCTTACTAAAACTTATACATTATGTTTTAACTATGAACTGTTTTAGATTTCACAATAAATTTTATCTACAAGTCAAAGGCACAGCCATGGGAACAAGGATGGCTCCCTCTTTTGCCAATTTATTCATGGGATTATTGGAAGAAAAGTTCCTAAATTCTCAGAACCATCTTCCTTTAGTTTGGTTTCGTTTTATTAATGATGTATTTTTTCTGTGGGATCATGGTGAAGAAACTCCTTCAAGAATTTCTACATGCATTGAACACGTTTTCAACCCTCAAAACTTGGAAATGTTCTCATGAAATTCTTACTTTCTTGGACGTAGATGTTTTTATAGAGTCTGGTTTGTTAAAAACTAAAATACACGTAAAAGACACAAATACTATGCAGTATTTGAATTACAATAGTTGTCACCCCACTTATGTGAAAAAAAGCATTCCGAAGAGTCTTTCAATTCGTGCGAAAAATCTTTACAATAATGAGGGCGATTTTATTAATTATATCAGTAAATTAACTTGTGGTTTTATAAAATTATGATATCCCGATAAAGTTATCAAGAACAATTTGAATCAACCATCAAACAAAAATAATAATCTTTTCCCCAAAACGATCCGAAATTCATAACAAAATTTTATCCTGGCCTTCACAAAATCAACTCAATCATGAAGACAGCCTTTAACCTACTTCAAAATTCTCAGGAAACTAAAGACTTATTTTCAAAATCTCCAAGAGTTGTATTCAAAAAGCCCGACAACATTAAACAGATGTTGGTCTGTAGTGATCCTCTAAAAAAGGTAAATAAAGAATCACAGTCCTTTGGTTGTAAACCTTGCCAAAAACCTCGTTGTGGAACCTGTAAGATCATGTCTACAAGTCAAAATTTCAAAAGTAATGTAACCAATCATGTACATCCTATCAAAGTAACTATCAACTGTGACACTAAAAACCTTATTTACCAATTTGACTGTAAATTTTGTGAAAAACAGTACGTCGGCCAAACATCGAATCCTTTACGCATACGAGTAACTGGCCATCGATTTGACATTGTCCATAGCGATATAGAAAAACCTTTAGCCAGTCACGCTATCAATGTCCATAAACAAAATCAGATAGAAAATTGCTACACCATCAAAGGCATAAATAACATCCCTGAAGATTCAAACGAAAGCCTTAATAGATTTAAATTGAAAAAAAGTGAAACTGCACACCAATTGGTGCTTCAGATAAGACATCCAAGGGGTCTTAATTTATGATAAATTTATTTTTCGTCAACTTATTCACACACGTCATGTCATGGCCCATCAGCTGCTGATCAACTGTATTTATTTAGAATGTTTGTTTTTCTTGTTTGAGTTGTTACCTAATTTTTTGTCACAATTTATGTAAATATTTATACATGTATATTTATCTGAAGAAGTGTACCTAGATACACGAAACTTTATAAATGTTTCAAACCAATATACCGTGGTTTATTTGTTAAGAAGAGAATAACCTGTTTATGTAAATATATATATATATATATATATATATATTTATTTATTCTTATATATATATATATATATATATATATATATATATATATATATATGTATACACTTCACTTATTGAAATGAAAGACAAGGATTACAAGGCTTCTATATATTTCGTGGGATTTAATACCCACATCTTCAGGAAGCATAATATAAATGAAGAAAACAAGAAACAAGAAACACAACAAATAAAATAAACAAAAATATAAATACGCAACTAAAACATTCAAAAACCCAGCTGATATATCATTAATGGCACAGATGGAAATTTGGAAAAGTTAAAATTATATTTTTATACTTTTTATATATTATATAAATATTTATATATATATATATGTATATATATATGTATATATATATATATTATATATATTTAATAAAATAAAAATATAAAATTATATATATATAACGCTTTTTATACTACCGTTAACATTATCCACAGCTGCTAGGAGGTCTCTTACAACCAGAAGGGCAGAATGTATCATCACATCACTGTTTAATTTGCCCTTGCCAATGTTATCTTTCAATCAGCGGGCGGATTACACAAAATCGATATCACCTTTATTGTTTAGTTTACGCATACTGCTTCTATTTTTTATGAGAATGACAGATTTATGGATTAATGCAGAAGCCATTTTTGTAATCAAATTCTTCAGGGGTGAACTGCTCTTAATTCGTCACTCATTACCAGTGAGACTACTTACTGTTTTCTTCAATGAAAAATAATAATTCACTCATTTTATATATTAAATTACAAATCACACATTCTCTTTACCGTCTTATTTACTTAAGCAATAATTAAGTCTATAAAAAGTGCCTAACAACGAGGAGAGTAAAGTTTTGACATTATAATGAGGGTGAGGATCGATTGCTACGCAGAAGTGGGCGGTTCAAGAATTCTGTGAACGTATCACAGTCAAAGGCTGCTTTAAACTTTACACTGCAATAATTTACTACGCCCGTATTGCAACTCTCTAGCTGAACTTTCCTCCCTTTAACTTTACAATTTACACAGGAACGAAAATAGCAGAGAGAAAATGCACGTTGTTTAAGTGTAAATAGTCAGTATATATATATATATATATATATATATATATTATCACACAAATAACAAACAGCATAAGTATAAATTTTTATCTTTCAAGCTAAAAATTAATAACTAATATATATATATATATATATATATATATATATATAGCTACATAAATTTTTTCACTGATGTAAACTGTTGTTTACAAAAGATTTACTTTATACTTTAATATTTTATCTAACTCGTCATTCTTCTGCATAGAGCTTTAACGTAAATAATAAAAGCAAACTTTGATTTAACATAAATTATTTGAACAGGTTAATAATTGTAGTGTACCAACACTTATAAATAATTATGTTATTTTCTAGTTATCATAATATCATATGTAGGTATTGTTTGTGGCACCATATTTTATATATATTAATATATTAGTTTTCAATCAATACACTGATTATACTAAGCATAAAATATAATTATCTCACATGTAACTTTATCTGGTATGGATTGCCTGATATCATCCAAGACAATTAATAAAACACAAAAATGAAAGAACTGACTGCCAGCAGAGGGTAACATCTAACACAAAAAGTAATAACCACTCGGAGGAACCTCTATTGTATATCTGCTTACTCACTGATGACAGCAGCCCCAGCATTGATATCGGAGCCACTGGGGAAATCAGAATGTCCGTCTGTTAAATTTCTTTGTGTCGAAATCAACCAATTGGCTTCATTACGTCGAATGATCTACATCTAAATGGTCATTAATTAACCACAGGAGCAATATTTCCATTTATTCCCAAATTACACGTTATACTGCCATTTCGATAATACTGGTGTATATATATTCAATGAATTACTTGTTTATTCTCTTTATTTCTCTTACCATTCAAGTACGATCATATATGTATATGTTTCTATGCACGAGTGCGGTTAACTTAGTAAACAAAGTAAAAACATATTTTATTGCGTTCACTGTTTAAAAATACAAACATACGCCATCATAACTTGTATATTTTGCAAAGTAACCTTTGCGTTATTGGAATAAATAAATCACGAGTACTCCTGGTTGCATTGCAGAAGGAAAGTTTAATAAGAATAACAGTGAGTCAGGGATGATTTATGCTGCGTGCTGCTGTCTACCAGATTAGAGATGTCGTTACTTTACTGCATATTGCAGCGGTGTAAACTGCCCCGATCACATTACTTCACGAGTTCAAACATCACTTACAAAGCGTATTATAAACGTCCATTGCTTCGGTATACAAAGGTATGTAACGAACAGATTAGTTAATCGGTCCATTTCACACTCGGTCGGGCGGACTGGCGAGTATGACCCGGCAACAACAATAACGGACACCGCACCGTGTTGGACTTGATTCAAATAGAAGGTCGAAATTTGGCTTTGTTACTTCATACGCGCGGCACGTTGCCCATAAACATTAGGCAAATGAGGCGCGAAATTAGATGTGAATAAACAGCCAAACACTACGTAATGGCTAGCAGATGATGCACAGCCAGCAATATTCTGTAATTCACTCAACTAATTGTGAACATGTCTATATCCGGCATTAACACTATTGGATTGCGCATGACAACACCCCATCCCTACTCCACCTCCATACCAAATAGTCTGGCCTCAAGTCCTCATCCGCTATCTCAGTTTCAAATACATCCCTCCAGTTCTGCTAATGATATCAATATGTGTTTGTACAGGTTACTTCCCCCTGCCCCCCGTGTACTGCCTGGCCTGGATCTGCCTGGACGTGTTGTTCTGCACAGCCAGCATCATGCACCTGTGTACTATCAGCGTGGATCGCTACCTCAGTCTCCGTTATCCTATGAAGTTCGGCCGCAACAAAACTCGCAAAAGAGTGACCCTAAAGATCGTCTTCGTGTGGCTGCTGTCCATCGCCATGAGCTTGCCTCTCTGCCTCATGTACTCTCAGGTACTGTATGTGCTGAAACCTTCTACTATGACAACAAATTTAAAATGAAACGTTTTACATTTAAAATTATTTTTAAAAGTAGCCAACTTCGTGACATCAAGATTTGGACCCCGGCAACATTTGGTTAGTGAAATTGTGCTGAAGTCAAGTTACACGACTTCGTGGTATTTTGTGGAGCGAGACTTCGTGGACGACAGTTCTAAAAGATTGATGAGGTGAGAAACGCAGAGTTCATAAAGCTTAAATTGTCTCATGGAACCTAGCTTGACATCGGTACCAGCTGGTTAGTTGTAGTGAAAGGAAAAATCGTGTGCACCAAACCTCGTGCATTCTTGTTATTTCTCAATGCAGCTGGCTAAGAAGTTATAGCTCGGGTCAATCGAGTTGAATGTTTTAATTTGCCTCTATTAGGCCGTCAGTCTGCACTAAAGTATAATCGTCAAAAGCTAATTAATTTCAGTCACAGACACATAACCACACCATCGACAAATTGTCGGTAGAAATATATCCTAACTGTGAGACCTACTGTACATATTGAATGTATATACTTATACCGAATTCAGGACATTTTCGGTGACTTTTCGTTGAATTTTTCAAGTGTGAAGCATAAGTTACAAAGCAAGGGATAAGCTTTGTTCGAGTGGATCTGTGAAGTAAGCGAGTCGTAATCTAAATGCAAATTTGCCGGAGGTGTCGGGTAAGGATGGACAACACGGGCGACTACAACAAAGTGGCATCATCGGCGTTCATTATCCGCTACACCGTCAAGTGGAGTACAAGAACGATAGCAGCCGGTATCGATCGACCTGGACAAATCGTGACGAAAACAAAGTGCCACTCGCAGTCAATATTGGTGAGGTAACAATCAGTATTGACGAAGAGCAAGCCACTCATCAAGTTGTTCTCTCTGTCTCATTGCTACCCCGTCAAGTGAAATACAAGAACTATAATAGTACCTATTACAAGAGCGGATCGTTGTGGTTACAGCCGGTATCGATCGACCTGGACAAATCGTGACGAAAACAAAGTGCCACTCGCAGCCAATATTGGTGAGGTAACAATCAGTATTGACGAAGAGCAAGCCACTCATCAAGTTGTTTTCTCTGTCTCATTGCTACCCCGTCAAGTGAAATACAAGAACTATAATAGTACCTATTACAAGAGCGGGTCGTTGTGGTTACAGCCGGTATCGATCGACCTGGACAAATCGTGACGAAAACAAAGTGCCACTCGCAGCCAATATTGGTGAGGTAACAATCAGTATTGACGAAGAGCAAGCCACTCATCAAGTTGTTCTCTCTGTCTCATTGCTACCCCGTCAAGTGAAATACAAGAACTATAATAGTACCTATTACAAGAGCGGGTCGTTGTGGTTACAGCCGGTATCGATCGACCTGGACAAATCGTGACGAAAACAAAGTGCCACTCGCAGTCAATATTGGTGAGGTAACAATCAGTATTGACGAAGAGCAAGCCACTCATCAAGTTGTTCTCTCTGTCTCATTGCTACCACGTTACAATGGGACCCGAAACATCTACAGGCGGATTTGTAATTTGGAATATTTCTTGTAGAGTAACTTTAGTTGTTTCTATCTGAAATGCCGATATTTGGACAACAAGAATTATGCTAACAAATTATTAAAATTACATTCTATCTTGATATTATCTTAAAAAACAACGTTTAGTACGAATCCGTTTAAAAAACATGAATATAATCGGTAGTAAATTTTCCTTTTGATTTTGTTTACGTAGATTAGACTTTGGAAGCGCCGGCTGTACTGGCGGCCATCTTGAATGTAGCCCCTTAAGAACTTAACGTTAAATATCGTTAACTTTTACGACCTTACCGTCGTAGAATTGTGTGAGGAAAAATAATTTGAGAGATGTAATAATACGCATCCAAACTCTTTCTAGATTTTCAATATCTTTATAGGATAGGAAAAACCTCAAAATTTTGTGTACTTAATCGTATGAATTTAAAAAAAGTATAAGCTTCAAAACGTATCTAAGGGCAAAAAATGCATAAGGTTTAACACTTTCCTTATGGTGAAAAACACAAAGTGTTTTCATAACAGCCGGCTTTTAACAAGGTGCAAGGTTTAAAACGTTGCTCATTATATTTTTGCAAAACGTACGCGCATTCTGGTACGATTCGCAGGTGACATTGCTATTTTGGTAGTAATTACGTTGCAAAAACCTCGATGTAAATAAAAATTCAAGTCACATCGTTAAGTTTTGTTGAGAGCGAATGCACCGTCAAAGAGATGCAGTAATTGGCAATATCACATATATATATATACAATATATCAAAGAACCGCTGCGCTGTGAAGCCTCAGCCAGAGAGGAATCTTGTGAACCTTTTGTAAAGAAATCTGAAATATTGTCTGCACAAGTTTACATTCACCTGATTTATAACAAATCGTTTATCATATTAATTTAAGTGACCAATACGCGAGACTGAGGTACAGAACACGTAAATAAGGTGGGCCGACACGTTCACATTTTATTACACTTGTATATTTAGTAACATTTTATAATTTCAAACACGTCCTATAGAAAATTATATGCATTACAAATCAATTCAAAATTCGTTTTATTGGTTTTGCTTTTTCTACGTTGAGAATAGAAAAGAAACGGTTATCGATATAAGAGAGTACATTGGTTAAAATTAATTCTAAAAATAAAATGGTAAACTCAGTTGTCACTGGTCTCCGGCACGCATGGTCAAATTGAACTACTCACCGTCGTATACTAATGAGCAAGACCTTTGAAATATTCCTAATACAAGTACAATAGTTTAGTTGGAAGGTTGGAAAAGACTATAAGATTAATTATTCAGTGTTTAAATAATTTGTAATTGATTGTTACAGATTCATAACTTTTGTTGAAATATACAATTCAGAATTGATAGTCACTAACGAAAAACAAAGTAATCTCCATAAGTGATTTAATAATTTGTTTAATAACTCACATTCTAATAATTTAAAAAAATTCAAATCAATAGTATAAATTAATACTTAAAACCCATCTATTTTTCTTCAAATCAAGTTCTAATAATGATAATATAGTAATAGTAGCACGATTAAAATCCGTTCTTTATATGTAAAATAATAATAAAGGAAATATTTATAAAGCAGATTTTAAACATATATATATATAAGTTTTACCCACCCAGTACTACCACATAGAGCACAAGTACGACTATGCATTGCCAACACGATACCGATTATACACCCAGTACAGTAGGAAGAGAGAGATAACTTTTGTGAATAATAATTTCAATTACACAGCCACTAATACACTGACGTAGTCGAGGAAGATGGAAGGGAGGAGAAACATCGAATTGAGCTGATTGAAAATAATAAAGATAGAGAGAATCATTTGGCTGTCACGAGACAATGAATACCAATATCCCATCAGTGATACCACCATTCCGACATAAACATCCCGCTCGCACGTCACTGGTTTATCTTCTGTATCTATACACGGACTGCCTAAGATTGGGCTGATTGGAAATCATAGAGAATCGTGCCATTTCACAGTCACGAGGCAATGAATACCAATATCCCATCAGTGATACCACCATTCCGACATAAACATCCCGCTCGCACTGCCTAAGATTGGACTGATTGGAAATCATAGAGAATCGTGCCATTTCACAGTCACGAGGCAATGAATACCAATATCCCATCAGTGATACCACCATTCCGACATAAACATCCCGCTCGCACGTCACTGGTTTATCTTCTGTATCTATACACGGACTGCCTAAGATTGGGCTGATTGGAAATCATAGAGAATCGTGCCATTTCACAGTCACGAGGCAATGAATACCAATATCCCATCAGCGATACCACCATTCCGACATAAACATCCCGCTCGCACGTCACTGGTTTATCTTCTGTATCTATACACGGACTGCCTAAGATTGGGCTGATTGGAAATCATAGAGAATCGTGCCATTTCACAGTCACGAGGCAATGAATACCAATATCCCATCAGTGATACCACCATTCCGACATAAACATCCCGCTCGCACGTCACTGGTTTATCTTCTGTATCTATACACGGACTGCCTAAGATTGGGTTGATTGGAAATCATAGAGAATCGTGCCATTTCACAGTCACTAGGCAATGAATACCAATATCCCATCAGTGATACCACCATTCCGACATAAACATCGATAAAGATAGCTCGCACATCGGTTAAGTGTGTTTTAGTATAATTTACATTGACTTTCATCTCTTATATGTGGGCTATCTATGTGAAGGAGAAAAAGGAGAGGGGGGTTCTTTGTTTGTCAATTACAATTGTGTGTAACAATTGTATCAAATAATTTAGGTTTTATTTAATACAATTTCCATAATCCCTTTGAATTTAAAAGCATGATCTAAAAAAACATCTTATTTACGAACTAGAGGTGTTCCTTCGATTTTAAAAAACGAGATATAACTACAAATTTGTACTTACCATGTTGTTGTACAGCTATAAAACTTGAAGTTGTCTTACCTGAAACATACAATAATAAAATAAAAAAACTAAACTCTTAGAACATTAACAATCAGTGACGGATTATTCCAGCCTCTATAAACCAAACGTAATAAATAATAATGCAATATCTTAACATTCTGTAAACCTATCGATAAATCGTAAACTATATGTATCTGAAATACACAATTCCTTTATCAGTAGTTTCATTTGTTATGCAGATACGTTACCTGTTTCATGTGAAGATTTTATACATTAATAACATCTTTTTTTTAAACGTTTGTTTATAGCTGGTTTGTTGAAAGAATAATTCTCTCAATAAAGTATAAGATACAGAGAAACAATTTGCTCATATTTAATATCAAATTACCGAATATTATAAAATGCTTCTTTTTGCGATTGTTAATATAATGCCAGATATGACTTCATAGTAACAAAATCTAAAAACTATTGTTTTCTACATAAATGTATTACCACTAATGTTTTATTTATTAGTTTGGAAGTGCTGTTAGTATTTTAGCACGTATTGTAAGCTAAAATTGTTTGTAATTTTAAGCTGGTAAGTCGCTTTCTTAAATAAATTTAATTACATTGTGTTAAAACGCCAAACACGCTTTTTCTTAAAGATGTCTCGAACATCTATTCAATTTATTACTTTATACAGATGAAATTGTAAGTTAAAAATGTGTTACAACACGATTGTATTTTGTAAAGAAATTCTGCAGCACTTCTTTGTGTTTTTAATGTGGTTTTTGCTTAGGCTAATGGTTAACAGTAAATAATATTTAAAAACTATATTGGGCTCTTGCAATATATTTATTTCATGTAGTAAAAACTTTGATTTGGTTACATATTCGCTGTCGATATTTATTCAAGATTTGAGCGAACTAATTAAATTTAAAGCCCTTTAATGATGCCTAGCCATTTTAAATATAATTTAAGCTAAATGTTTGCGTACATCTTTGTATATTTGTACGCACATCACTTAAGTATTATAGTGGTATTATAATGGTATGTGATTTCACACAGTGCTCATCACGGATTCAGGAAGTACCATCACTACGCTGTTATTCGTCACTGTTACCGCATTATGTACCATTAAAACCTTTCGCCTCATCAACTTTCTAAACTCAGTCTGAAATTTGCATACAAATAACCGAAATTAACTAAGTTCCTTCAAGTTCCCGTCATGCTCTGTAAGTTTGAGCGAATGCCGACAGTAAACTTATGAACAATAGTTGACTATGCTATAAGCCATATAAATAGTCATATATATCAAACATCAAACTTATTACTCACAAATAGTTATCACAGCCTTTAATTTAAAATGATTAATTATAGATTAAACTATAGATAAATAAAATATTATACATCCTTCATAGAATCGTAAACAAGTTTGACCCATCATTATGTCTACAGATACAGATGTCTACAGTTACAATACCGGGTCTACAAATATCAATGGAATACTAACCACAAAGCGAGCATGCTGCAATAGATGGTTGTTATTACACACTGGTTACAGTTACAATACCGGGTCTACAAATATCAATGAAATACTAACCACAAAGCGAGCATGCTGCAATAGATGGTTGTTATTACACACTGGTTACAGTTACAATACCGGGTCTACAGATATCAAGGGAATACTAACCACAAACCAATGGCACTTGAGTGGATGGTTATCGTTACAGTTGGGTTACAGCTACAATACCGGGTCTACAGATATCAAGGGAATACTAACCACAAACCAATGGCACTTGAGTGGATGGTTATCGTTACAGTTGGGTTACAGCTACAATACCGGGTCTACAGATATCAAGGGAATACTAACCACAAAGCAATGGCACTTGAGTGGATGGTTATCGTTACAGTTGAGTTACAGCTACAATACCGGGTCTACAGACATCAAGGGAATACTAACCACAAACCAATGGCACTTGAGTGGATGGTTATCGTTACAGTTGAGTTACAGCTACAATACCGGGTCTACAGATATCAAGGGAATACTAACCACAAACCAATGGCACTTGAGTGGATGGTTATCGTTACAGTTGAGTTACAGCTACAATACCGGGTCTACAGACATCAAGGGAATACTAACCACAAACCAATGGCACTTGAGTGGATGGTTATCGTTACAGTTGAGTTACAGCTACAATACCGGGTCTACAGATATCAAGGGAATACTAACCACAAACCAATGGCACTTGAGTGGATGGTTATCGTTACAGTTGGGTTACAGTTACAATACCGGGTCTACAGATATCAAGGGAATACTAACCACAAACCAATGGCACTTGAGTGGATGGTTATCGTTACAGTTGGGTTACAGCTACAATACCGGGTCTACAGATATCAAGGGAATACTAACCACAAACCAATGGCACTTGAGTGGATGGTTATCGTTACAGTTGGGTTACAGCTACAATACCGGGTCTACAGACATCAAGGGAATACTAACCACAAAGCAATGGCACTTGAGTGGATGGTTATCGTTACAGTTGGGTTACAGTTACAATACCGGGTCTACAGATATCAAGGGAATACTAACCACAAACCAATGGCACTTGAGTGGATGGTTATCGTTACAGTTGGGTTACAGTTACAATACCGGGTCTACAGATATCAAGGGAATACTAACCACAAACCAATGGCACTTGAGTGGATGGTTATCGTTACAGTTGGGTTACAGTTACAATACCGGGTCTACAGATATCAAGGGAATACTAACCACAAACCAATGGCACTTGAGTGGATGGTTATCGTTACAGTTGGGTTACAGCTACAATACCGGGTCTACAGACATCAAGGGAATACTAACCACAAAGCAATGGCACTTGAGTGGATGGTTATCGTTACAGTTGGGTTACAGTTACAATACCGGGTCTACAGACATCAAGGGAATACTAACCACAAAGCAATGGCACTTGAGTGGATGGTTATCGTTACAGTTGGGTTACAGTTACAATACCGGGTCTACAGATATCAAGGGAATACTAACCACAAACCAATGGCACTTGAGTGGATGGTTATCGTTACAGTTGGGTTACAGCTACAATACCGGGTCTACAGACATCAAGGGAATACTAACCACAAACCAATGGCACTTGAGTGGATGGTTATCGTTACAGTTGGGTTACAGCTACAATACCGGGTCTACAGACATCAAGGGAATACTAACCACAAAGCAATGGCACTTGAGTGGATGGTTATCGTTACAGTTGGGTTACAGTTACAATACCGGGTCTACAGATATCAAGGGAATACTAACCACAAACCAATGGCACTTGAGTGGATGGTTATCGTTACAGTTGGGTTACAGCTACAATACCGGGTCTACAGACATCAGGAGAATTCTAACCAAAAACGATGGCACTCGAGTGGATGGTTATCGTTACACACGTATTATAACAATATTGGGCCATCAGAAATTTGATGAACTCCAACAACAAAGCAACTGGGTTGGATCTAATTCCGACAAAAAAGTTTTAATAACTCCCGAGATCCAATTTACTTTAACGCTTTTAGCAGATTTTACTTGTTACTCAGGAGCTGCCACTTCCCCACAACACGCCAACTCCAGTGAAACGCAACTTAGAAGCTTTGTTTTCAATTTCACCCGCTAACACCCTTATTATAAATTATGAGTTTGCCTATATACAATTAATAGCATGTCCTAGAAAAGTAAGTACTTGTGAAGTAACAATCCCAAATGTAAAGAAAGGCCATTATATCTTACCAGAATTGCAGTACTAATATTTACAACTTACGAGTTCAACGGGCATTATCCGTCCGTATACATTAGAATACATTAGAATAAGACAAATAAAATTGTCTTCACTCGAGTGTCGGGGACGAGCGTTACCGGACGCTGGTTGGCACTAGGCAGTGTTACTCGACTCTAATGAGCTGTAACGTAATCCATGCACAGTTTCAAATTATAATATGTTGTACATAATCTTGCACTACAAAGCAGTAGATACCAGAGTATTCCTTATAATTTATCCTCCTCCTATTTCAACCGTGTTTCTGACTTCATTTAAAACTAATTAATTACATTTTGTTGTGTTACAACAGGACTACAACTCCGTCCTGGTGGGAGGCATGTGTCAGATCCCCGACCCTCTCTACAAGCTGATAGGTTCAATCGTCAGTTTCTATATCCCGCTGGTAGTGATGCTACTGACTTACGCACTCACTGTCAGATTGCTGGCCGTCCAAGAGCACAACTTGAGCAGCAACAGCTGGTCTAGCGGCTGGCTAGGAGGTCCAGCATCTACAGGTCAGTTGTGTGTATGTATAAAGATGATAAGTTCTATCGTCAGTTTCTATATCCCGCTGGTAGTGATGCTGCTGACTTACGCACTCACTGTCAGATTGCTGGCCGTCCAAGAGCACAACTTGAGCAGCAACAGCTGGTCTAGCGGCTGGCTAGGAGGTCCAGCATCTACAGGTCAGTTGTGTGTATGTATAAAGATGATAAGTTCTATCGTCAGTTTATATATCCCGCTGGTAATGATGTTCCACTACGCACTCACTGTGTCTTTATTTGACATTTGACTTAAACTTTACTTGATAAATAACATCCTAAATAAACAATTCCTGGTCCAGTCCATTAGTGACGGAGACGAAAGTCATAGTGAACACAATTATGTTATTTACTTAACTGGCAACTTGTTTTACAATTTGTTTTTCACTTATGACTGTAGTTTGTATCACGGACTCATGCTTTTTCATAATTTATTCTTATCTGAAATAGTTAATAAGCAATAATTAAAAAAATTAATTACGTTATAGTGAATTGTAACTTTCTATCATTAGCACTTCCTATTGTGTAAATTTTCAACTGATTTTATAAACGTTAATAAAGTTATTTGGATGAAAATATACAACTTATTCTATGACAGCTTTTAAGGCATGTGCGTAACAATAAGATGAACTAAAAATTTTATATAGTTTTCTTCAAACTGTATGTATTCATAAGTAGTAATATGCAGTTTTTTCTTGTGTATAAACTGGAAACAAACTTCTCAAAATAATCAATCAAAATAAGAACTATTTCCCAACTATGTATTTCCTCCAATATAAAATTAGTTACCTAAATATTTGTATTAATAAATAATTTCTAGTTAAGGCAGTCCGACCTCCATAAGAACATAATGTTAACTTGGGAACCTATATCTCTGTAATGGTTATAGATAGAGTCCTGATTTTTATTTTTACTTATTAAATAGCTTATAATCTAGGTCTTATCATGAGGTTTTTAAATTTGAAAAAAAAAATTAAAAAGTTATAATTTTTTTTATAATTTATTGTTTTTTAACTAACTTTTTTATAAGTAAAAATGTTTACTGTGCCTCATTGACAAGAGATTATTTATAAATTCCCATGAGGGGAACTAGGCAATAGTAAGTAGAATACTGTATAAAAATTTGACTGGGGTAGGCCTAGTAGTTTTTGAGTTATAGGGCCCCAAAGTTAAAAAATAACAAGTTTCGGCAAATCAAGAAAAAGCAAGAAGGTAGCATATTTTGGACTCATACCTTGGTTTAATGATGGCCTGCACTGTAGGAAGGGTTGTCTGGATCCTCTGCTTCTTGATACAGATCCTCCAGCTTCCTTTTGGCTAAAGTCCTTGATTGCCTGATTTTTTTTTTCAATGTCGGTAGCCGCTTTATCTGCTTTGCGAATCCGCTGGGTGTCGAGACGTTTTTAAAGCTAACCGCATATTCAGTTCCTGGTTCTAGCCCAATGTGCTCTAAAACTTTCACTTTGGAGCTGTACCCATCATTGAATGATAGGACTGCCTCATAGACACCTAGCCTAAGAGCACCTAGTGTAACAAAGGTGCGTTTAGGGAGCCGAGCCCAAATGACATTATTCATAGACTCATTAGGATTTTGAGATTTTCCTTTGAGACATTTTTCTGAGTAGTTCTAGGCTGCACAAAGATTTAAAAATAGGTTTGATTGCTTTCATTAGAACAGGTGAGAGGTGAAAATGCTGGCTGTGGTCATATTTAGTTTTTTTCTTTGGCGGCTTTGTTATACTTACACCATGTGTCTTCGGTGTCTGGGCATAAAATATGTAAAGGCGTATCGTTAGTAGACTGAACATGACAGTACAACGCCCAAACTGCTCGCCTCATGGCTTCCACGCTGTGTGTATTCCTACGGATGGCTAGTCCATAGTATATTTGGATTTGTTGGATCGCCTTCCCTGTTAGCCTACCTTTCCCAGAAAGAGATTTTCCGTCAGAAAGCTTCAAGCCTTTATTTTTCATGATAAAGTCCCTTATTCTTGTCCCCATCCTCTTCTGGACGTGTCCTACACATTCCAACTTCTGAATGGACACATCTGGGCCATATGGTGCTTCTGCCACAACTGCTGCATAGCCATTGGAGTCACCATCTCCAAGGTACTCCACATAGCGAAACACCGTATTTAGTCTCGGATCTTTTGAACATTGCAGTCGCACCTTCAGCTTCCATACCTCCACTGCTACCTACATAATTTGCCTTGCATATTTCTAAGTGTTGGTTGCTTGTTCTCTGAGGGGCAGTTACAGTATTTTGACATTGAATAAATATCTATTACTTTACCCGTATCTGCTGAAGTAATTGTGACAAACGCCATTTAGCGAGGTGTGGCCTCGCTTTTGCCAGCTTCCGTCAACCGCAACACATAAGTCATTAGAATTTCCATTTTCAATAACTGCTTCTGTCACTGCTCTCTTCATAGAGTTTTCACACACACTTTCTACATGGCTGGACAAAAAACTGTTCATGTTGATTGAACTTGCTGGGCGGAGCGGGTAAATTCATCATGCCGCAAAGAGTTTGGGCAGCAGTATAAGCCCTTTCCTATTACACGCAAGCCGTTATACTAACCTTAGGTTCAAGTCATAGTAGCATTGTGAACTTTTGCTTGGTGCCTCAATAGGCCTAGGCCTAATATCTGTTGCTTTGGGGACAGTTGTCAAAAGCTTTTGTCCATTGCCACAGCTACAGGAGACGGAAATTTTGTACTGCGAGCCCTGCTAATGGTTTTCGACTAAATGATAGGTTGCCATGACAAACCCTACACACTGCAACATCTTTCAAAACTGATTCTAGCTGTACAATGTTTACTATGTCATACTGTAAGGTATCAGTTGAATTATCATAGCAGGCTAGGTTAGGGCTCAATTTCTCATTGGATGTGGAAACAACTTTGGGTGTTTCTAGGCCTATCCTCTTCATTACCTGAAGTTACTACTGTTTTCTTGCTACGAACAACAGTCTTCTTCTTGTAACATAGTTTCTTAGTTCCTACTCTCTTCTTATTACCCATTTTAATCTACATTCAATTACAATAAACTCCTTTACAAATAAAAACAACAGGGAAACTTGCAAATCACAAAACACAGTATTTCAAAACTTCACAATAACCTCCAACATAAAATAATAACAACAGATGACATCTGTCATATTGCTGACAGTGTGTGATATCAGCTAAAACCAGACTAAAAGCAAAACAGTACCAACATAACAAAACCAATTAATATCTATTTTATAGATTGTTGTTTACTATAAGGAGTGGTGCTCAACGCCAAACAACAGTTGCAAGCCTTTTATATATATATTTTTTATATAAGGTTAATATTATAGTAATAAGGTATATTATATACCATTTTAAAGAGAAAATTCTAAAGAATATTAATAAATAAAAAAACCAAAATTCCCCAAAAAAAAATTTTTTTTCATGTCAGACTGCCCCCTTAAGGACAATTGCTGAAACCTTGCATTTTATCAAACTTCGAGAGAAAATCTGGTTTATCCTTTATGTAGTCAGGTTTTTCACAAAATCTGTTTGAAATCCAGTAAACGTGAAAAGAGCATGTGTTCGTTATAAACAACACAGCGGACATAACGGGGCAATGTAGTTTTGCATATTCTGTATTAAAGCGAGCATTTATAGGAAAAGAGCTCATCCCATGCACACTGGGAGGAGATTAGTGGACAGCTAGATTTCATTCGAGGCTACAATACACGGGCAGCGATAATTTCACATGTTCCAAAACGTACACAATCTGTGATGTTCATCGTTATCGCTTATAAAACTTCGGAATGCATTAAAACCATCATCTCACGCACTTCAGTAAGATACAACCTAGCGAATGGTTGTAAATAATCGTTGCTCTTTTTAACGGTTAACGGGGATAAAGCATTTAGAGACCAGCCGCCGAGAAGGTCAATACTTGACATAAAGTTGACATTTAACGTAACCGTTCACCTCCATTTTCTGGTGTTTGATTTTCTAATTTTATTGTGCTATCTGATAAAGAATATTAAAATATTATATTTATTATACTTTCTTAACTGCGTACAAACCAAAACCGTATTAATCGAGTAAGGAAGGAATGAATAATTCATAATTTACATCATACTTTACTAACACAAGTCAAGTGTATGCTAGTGTGCTAGGACTGGACCGGGCAATCTTGTTTCAGCAGATAGAACATTCCCGTCCTCTGGAAAGCGGTTGTCGGATTAGGACACCCTTCACCCACGCGTGGGATTAGTCCTGTACCAGCGACAATGTCTCACAAAATACTGTCCATTATGATTGTAAATATATAATATCTCATAAACTGCTCGAAAGTGAAGTTATTGTAATTTCTCACCAACGTTTATTTATAGCAGGGCCGAAAAAAAACAATCAATTACAACACAGCTAAATGTAATATACTTAATGTTAAATACTAATTACTCATCGACAAATGAACACATTTTGGAGTGGTGGAAGAAATTTAACATAATATAATTGAGCAACAAAATTAAATGCCAAGACTCAAGCATTACTTCCATGACTGTGTAGGTATTGATCTACGTACTCCAGCTTTCTGTCAGCCTACCGAAGATTTCGGTGAAGAAGATGCGAACGGATTGATCATTGAAGAAAACTAGAGCGACCAGAATAATTACGGAATCGGTGATCAAGACGCGGAACAGAGGGAAACCAATCAGCAGACGAGGGGCAGAGCTCACAGACGAGGACGGAACCATTCACTGTCAAGTTACAAACTCTGCATTCAATCGACAAAGAGCAGCTGTTAATGTTTAATAGTGTGCGATTAATTAGTCGTTTAATTAATTCTCTACAACAGCATTTAAGCGCGATTAAACTTTCCAAAACATTGTTTTACATTTTAATTAAATACTTTGCAAAGTCTCCGCCCGTATCCCCCGTACTGGAACGTAGTCTGAGTAGGAAGTAACGTGACGTACGTCTGAGTAGGAAGTACCGTAACGTACGTCTGAGTAGGAAGTACCGTAACGTACGTCTGAGTAGGAAGTACCGTAACGTACGTCTGAGTAGAAAATACCGTTTTATCGCAAAACAAAGCAAAATGGAGAACGAGAAGACCGGATTAGTTTCTTGTAAGCCTCTCTGTAATAATCTTGTTCTCACGACGCAACTCGCCCTCTAGGAATGTCGCCATTTTTATAAACTCTGTTTTCTGAAGTACTCATGCTAGTGTGCCATTTTTCAACAAATATCACTAACAAACCGAATACAAATTTTATCCAACCATCTCTTCTTATGATCGATTAAACTTGTAATGTGTTAACTGTGTAACAATGCCACATTTAATTTTAATAGCGGAATATGTATGATTGAACTCCGAAGTACAATATAGAATATTTACATTCAACGTGGTATTCATATTAAAATATTTCTCGGCGATTCGCAGATCATAATTCACACTAAACTAGTGAAACAACTCTTTTGGTGACATTTATACGTTTATCCCTGCTAACTTTAATACGTCAACAAAATAAACCAAATTAAAGTCAGTATGAAAACACACTTCCACTCTTATAATTCTAAATTATAGCATTTCGAGCGCTGAAACTTTCGGACATACGATTTAATATAGCAAACGATTATTTTTACACAAAAGTGTATTTAGAACGAGTTCGATACAAATATGAACGATATTTAAAACGATATTTATATATATATATATATATATATATATATATATATATATATATATATATATCGTTTGAAATATCGTTCATATTTGTATCGAACTATATATATATATATAGACCACTCGGCCATCGGCACTCCCAAGTGCCGAATTGTAATATATATATATTACCATTTAGAAATATTTAAATTGTACGTCAATTTTAAACTTCTTTTATTTTATATTGCATTAACTCGTTGTTTAGAACATTATCCATTTTCTGTTGATACTTTGTCTGAAATCACTATCGTAAATAAAGGAAATGGAGAAAGGGTCTACACAGAGCGTTAAGCTTCTTGTATAAATTTCTATCCTAATAGTAAAGATTATATTCGCAGCAAATTTAAAAAACGCATGCTGGCAAGAACGTGTGCTGACTCACATATCTGTACAAAACCAAACAAGTTTCCACCGGATTGGCAGGGACGTTTAAAAAGGTAAATCCCGCTTTGTCTGCGGATCCTTCCAGCTCCGGCCGCCTACATTTAGGACTTGTGCAAAGTTAGTTCTCAAAGGAATGGTGATTACATGTTCTCCTTATTGGCTTTTAGCTCGCCTTTATCTTGACTAAGCTGTCCGTCAACATTACCAGATGCATAATTCATTTCTTTACTTCTTTTTTACATTCTACACGAATAACGCTTTCGTTTTGGAGTACGTTCTTTTATTTTCGGTACAATACAATTACGTTCATACTAGAAGATGAATATTTATATATACTAATTAAAATAGACTAATATTACGGATAAAACCCGATTAATAAAAACTATTAATATTATGACTAAGTCTAGTAATGGCCCAAAGGGCAGGGTGAAGGGAGAAGCATTCATTCAGGTAACGAGACGTAACCTGGACCAGAGTCAAGAGGACAGAGATAACCACGTAACTATCCAGAGGAAGGAACAAGGTAAAAATCCAAACAGGGCGTAACTAGCAAAAGGAAGGAACAAGGTTAAAATCCAAACAGGGCGTAACTAGCAAGAGGAAGGAACAAGGTTAAAATCTAAGCAGGGCGTAACTAGCAAGAGGAAGGAACAAGGTTAAAATCTAAGCAGGGCGTAACTAGCAAGAGGAAGGAACAAGGTTAAAATCTAAGCAGGGCGTAACTAGCAAGAGGAAGGAACAAGGTTAAAATCCAATCAGGGCGTAACTAGCAAGAGGAAGGAACAAGGATAAAATCTAAACAGGGCGTAACTAGCAAGAGGAAGGAACAAGGTTAAAATCTAAACAGGGCGTAACTAGCAAGAGGTAGGAACAAGGTTAAAATCCAAACAGGGCGTAACTAGCAAGAGGAAGGAACAAGGTTAAAATCTAAACAGGGCGTAACTAGCAAGAGGAAGGAACAAGGTTAAAATCTAAACAGGGCGTAACTAGCAAGAGGTAGGAACAAAGGTTAAAATCCAAACAGGGCGTAACTAGCAAGAGGTAGGAACAAGGTTAAAATCCAAACAGGGCGTAACTAGCAAGAGGAAGGAACAAGGTTAAAATCTAAACAGGGCGTAACTAGCAAGAGGAAGGAACAAGGTTAAAATCTAAACAGGGCGTAACTAGCAAGAGGTAGGAACAAAGTTAAAATCCAAACAGGGCGTAACTAACAAGAGGAAGGAACAAGGTTAAAATCCAAACAGGGCGTAACTAGCAAGAGGAAGGAACAAGGTTAAAATCCAAACAGGGCGTAACTAGCAAGAGGAAGGAACAAGGTTAAAATCCAAACAGGGCGTAACTAGCAAGAGGAAGGAACAAGGTTAAAATCTAAACAGGGCGTAACTAGCAAGAGGTAGGAACAAGGTTAAAAATCTAAACAGGGCGTAACTAGCAAGAGGTAGGAACAAAGTTAAAATCCAAACAGGGCGTAACTAACAAGAGGAAGGAACAAGGTTAAAATCTAAACAGGGCGTAACTAGCAAGAGGAAGGAACAAGGTTAAAATCCAAACAGGGCGTAACTAGCAAGAGGAAGGAACAAGGTTAAAATCTAAACAGGGCGTAACTAGCAAGAGGTAGGAACAAGGTTAAAATCCAAATAGGGCGTAACTAGCAAGAGGAAGGGAACAAGGTTAAAATCCAAACAGGGCGTAACTAGCAAGAGGAAGGAACAAGGTTAAAAACCAATCAGGGCGTAACTAGCAAGAGGAAAGAATAACAGAGTAGAAATCCCGATAAGGCGTAACTAGCCAGAGGAAGGAACAAGGTTAAAATCCGAAGAGGGCGTAAACTAGCAAGAGGAAAGAATAACAGAGTAGATATCCCGATAAGGCGTAACTAGCCAGAGGAAGGAACATGGTTAAAATCCAAACAGGGCGTAACTAGCATGAGGACGGAATAACAGAGTAGAAATCCCCATAAGGTGTAATTAGCCAGAGGAAGGAACATGGTTAAAATCCAACAGGGCGTAACTAGCATGAGGACAGAATAACAGAGTAGAAATCCCGATAAGGCGTAATTAGCCAGAGGAAGGAGTAACAGATCGAATAATCTAGACGATGGGCATAACTAGCCAGAGGAAGACGGGCAGGACTAAGAATGCAGATGGTGGGGCGTAACTAGCCAGAGGAAGGAGTAACAGATCGAATAATCTAGACGATGGGCATAACTAGCCAGAGGAAGACATGCAGGACTAAGAATGCAGATGGTGGGGCGTAACTAGCCAGAGGAAGGAGTAACAGATCGAATAATCTAGATGATGGGCATAACTAGCCAGAGGAAGACATGCAGGGACTAAGAATGCAGATGGTGGGGCGTAACTAGCCAGAGGAAGGCGGACTGAGTGATGAATGGCGCCAAAGTCATCTGATTGGCCAAGATAAAATACACTGCAGCCTTCGGTAAAACGTCTTTGACGCTGATTAATAACCCAGCTCCTGTTCTTGCTCTTCACTTTTATCAAATAAAACATTCATTTCTTTGAAACCTGTCCCAATTGTCATTTGTCAATTTACCAGTGTACTCCTCTATTCCAATGTTCATGTACAAACGAAAATGTTTCAAGAATTGACTACAGTATTACGAACGACTGCTAGGTATGCAACAACGGAATTGTTTTTAAAAGATCAGAACAACCAAGAAGTAATATTTATTTTTTGTACTTTAATTTTTAAATATAAAAAATATTGCTTAGTACGTGACAGATATAACCATATTTTGATCAATCCAAAATAAACTAAATTTTGGAATTTGAAAATCCTCGTCAATTATACTTTTTCTTTTATTACAAGTACATAATTTTTCATAAATGGATGTTGTACTAAATGCGCAAATGTTTTGCAACGAACATAAATTTAGTATTAGTTTAATTTCTTTGCATTTAATTAGTACTGAAAACAGTAAAACTAAAACTGCACAATAAGAACTTATGAAATATTACTGTGGTTGGATTTAACTATCTTTGCCACATTTATGAAATGATCGCAATTAATTATTAACTCAATTGGTGTCGCTCCAAAGTTGGCATGGAGTAGAATAACTGGCTACTCGCACAGTTCATTTATTCAATCATTTCACAGCCACAACAATCCAAGCAGCCAGCTCAGGCCGCCCAATCGAAGCCGCTTATCTCGTCAATCACTGCACTCAATCTTCCTGCTCTTTTCACTGGAAATTCTTTCATTTCACCAAATCTTATATGTATTCCTGGCTATGCCACAAATAAATCAGTGAAACAAAACAAACATATTAACGTATTAAATGTTTACTGTTCAGAAAACAAATCATCACGTGAAAATAAGTCGAATTGTGATTACAGTTAATTATTGTATTATTACTAAAAATTTGAATTATATTATAGTTGAGAAAAATTAGCATAACCTTTAAATTTTGCAAAATGCTCCTAAAAGATTAGCTCGGTTTAAAATAATTTAATATAATTTATATTTGGTAGAATAGTGTAAATCTTGAAAACTTGAACTTTTAGAATCACTACCTGTTTGTTGCAATTTATGTGGCACAATAATAACATAAATAGAATAAAAGACATATTTCAGGTCTACTACGCCCACGTAGTTCTCTAGTAACTTTCAAGGTGAAAACCGTTTAAATATTTTGCTGCGAAATTAGGATCTGCCGCTTTTCACACCTACTTAGTCCGTGCGACGTATGGGGTTGAACCTCAGTTGACCGACATGGAGTATATCTTTCCATCAGAGATGCAAAACAACCGACCTTTTATGGGGATTACGGCATCAACACCACTCGTCCACTGTCACAGACCTCACCAATGTCAATGTAACTGTTCAGGTATAGAGAGGCGGTGTACGTGGCGGCGCCTGCTGACAGGCAGGCCTCTGACAACACAACAGCAGAGTCACGGTACTCAGCATCAACACCACTCGTCCACTGACACCGACCTCACCAATGTCAATGTAACTGTTCAGGTATAGAGAGACGGTGTACGTGGCGGCGCCTGCTGACAGGCAGGCCTCTGACAACACAACAGCAGAGTCACGGTACTCAGCATCAACACCACTCGTCCACTGACACCGACCTCACCAATGTCAATGTAACTGTTCAGGTATAGAGAGACGGTGTACGTGGCGGCGCCTGCTGACAGGCAGGCCTCTGACAACACAACAGCAGAGTCACGGTACTCAGCATCAACACCACTCGTCCACTGACACCGACCTCACCACTCTGGACACCCATGAGTTGTGGTTGCCAGACACCGAGCCCACACCGTCCACCATGTCTGCCCTGCACCAGTTCGGCGCTGAGATGTTGAGGCTCTCTCGAGGCCTTGAGAGTGCCATGACCGGTCCTGTCTTGTCTAAACCGAAGTAAGTAATACCTGTCACGACAAGAAAATTCCAGTAATTCTGGTCAATGTAGCATTGAATATACAGTTTCCTTGTTGTGTCCAGACACCATTTGAGGACCCTAGAAGTAAATGGGTATAAGTGACATTTTTTAAATATTAGAGATAACTGCATCACTGAACTGGAAATAAATTAATTTGTTTGGTAGTAAAGAGATCTAAGTGATGAGTCCCAACAAGTGCTGCTATCTAGCAGCAAAGCACTTAAACCTCCAAGCCAAAACTATGAGTAGGGCTTGGAAGAGAAGAGATATAAGTGCACTTGTACCCACTGTTCCACTGTGTCAGACTGTCAATTGTGTTTGTTTACATTGTGAATGAGTAATGGTATTGCTGGTCTAAAGCAATATTTATGATTTTATTTTCTTTTTAAAGTAATACTTTATTGCTAGTTATATAATTAGTTACTTTATATCCAGAAAATAGAAAGAAAACACTAGTTATCTTTGAAACTGTTTATTGATTGAAAGAAGGAGATGGATG
Organism: Homalodisca vitripennis; assembly: GCF_021130785.1. NCBI lineage: Eukaryota > Metazoa > Arthropoda > Insecta > Hemiptera > Cicadellidae > Homalodisca > Homalodisca vitripennis. The sequence goes on along the minus strand of NC_060210.1, from coordinate 79,356,592 downwards.
AGTCTAACCAAGAAATTGAAGGTAAGTTAAATACTGTTTGCTCCAGCTGTTTAAATTGTCAGCAATAAGCCATGCATGCTATAACATCCTTTTAAATTGCTTTATTATTTTTGGTTTTTCTGTATTTTCTATACTACAAAACTTACTAGCATTCATGTTAATTTTTTTGAACTATCTAGGTCTAGGTCTGTAAATCATAGCCTACAATGAAAACTTCAACAAGGGTCTAAATCAAAGATGACATGTTCAAATAAGTATAATTTTATTTTCATAAATAAATTTTGCTGTGTATTTTGTAGATGACGAACCACTTTTTGGAGATTATGACTCAAATGCTGATCAAGACTATCTTCCTGAAGATGACAGCAGCAGTGATAGTTTAGGTATAAATAAATTCCAGTATTAAGCTTATTATCGAACTATCATATTAAAATATAAATAAAAAGTTATCACCTTTTCATATTTTAAGTGTTTTTATAAGCTATGCAAGTAAATTTACACCTGTTATTGAAAATGCAAATTATGACAAAATTTGAAGATAGCTATGTAATGTTTATGATGTTTACAGATCCAGCAGATGATCCGGAAGAAGAAAATGTGAATGCGGAGCCACTGATAGAGGAATTACCTGCTAATGCAATTCCACCACCAAATCAGACTGGCAAAAAAAAGAATCCGTAGGCCAGATACATGGAAACAAAATAGAGCAAAAATCGCCAGAAATTCAGGTGAAGCTTACGTGGACAAAAAACATAACACTCATGAATCTAAGAAGTTGCGAGAACTTCAAAATCATCATTGCAGGTATGAATGTACCAATAATATTTCACAAGACCAAAGACTTTCAATCTTTAAAGAGTATTGGGCATTAGGTAGCTGGGATCTCCAAACAGCTTTTCTAAATGGAGCTATACAGACTGAAACTATAAAAACGAAAAAAAAAACCAAATGCAGTTAGCAACAAAGAGGTGTCATGTGTTTATAATATGGGAGGTATTAGAGTATGTAAAGAGTTTTTAATGAAAACTCTTGATTGTATCCAATAAAACGTTTACAAAATGTGGTTGAAAACAAGAAAACGAATCTCCTCAGGTGTAGCGTTGTAAAGACAAAAGAGGAAAGAAAATCACCCCCTAACTAAATTTCGGAAAGGAAAGTTGAAATCATAAAAGAGCATATTAATAAGTTCCCTAGGTACACAAGCCACTACACTAGAAATAAGACTCCAAATAGGAGGTACCTACCTCAGGATTGTAATCTGAAAGAAATTGTACAAACTTTATTGTGATTTCTCTAAAGAGTAAAAAACAGGAAGAACCTGTAAAGAAAAAGCTTTTACAAGAATATTTTTAATACCCAGTTCAATTCTTAGCTTCAAAAGGGCCAAGTACAGACACCTGTGATAAATGCGACAAATTTGAGATGAAAATAAATCACGGTTCAGCGGAAGAAAAAAGCTTTGGCTCAGATAGAAAAATAAATTCACTTACGTAAGGCGGAAGCCGTAAGAACAGCAAAAGAAGAGTGTCATAAGCTATAAAGGATGATAGCAGAGTTGCGATAATCTTTGACTTGCAAAAGACTATGCCAACTCCTAATGTTATCGACTTCTAAAGCATATTATCTTAGGCAACTATGGACTTTTAACTAAGGTGTTCATAACCTACAGACTGGAACAAACCCATTTCTTTATGTGGCACGAAGGTCAGGCGTCACGTGGATGTCAGTAAATATCATCTTGTCTCCTAAAATATATCAGAAGCCTTCCGCCATCTGTGAAACACATAACTGCATTTAGTGACAACTGTGGGGGCCAAAATAAGAGTCATCTGACAGTAAAATTTTGGCTCTACATTGTCAGAAACCAATAATATTGAAAACTGTAGATCATAGATTTTTTTGTAAAGTGGCCATTCTTATAACGAGTGTGACCAAGCCTTTGGTTTTAATAGAGTTGAAAAAGAAAAAAAACCCAAAAGGACCTGTATGTGCCTCAACATTGGATGGAGCTAGTTACTTCTACAAGTAGAAAGTTCTTTACAGTACAGACGGAAAAATGACGATTTTTTTAGACTTTCACACACTTGCGCAATTCTTCAAGAAAAGCGTAAACGGAATACAGAGTATGCAGTAGTTACATTTCCAACAGGACAAGCCTTTCACGCTGTTTTACAAGAAGACAGCTGCAAGTGGATTGGAAGAGTTTAATGAGCTATCTATGAAGTCCACTCGAGCTGGCACAATCCCTGCCATCCTGCCAGATCGGTTGCCAGTACCGATTGAAAAAAGGCCTCGTATTAAGCAAGCTAAATATTCAAATCTGCAGCAGTTGCTGAACTATGTACCTCCAAATTTACCATGGGTTTTTCATAACTCTCCGACATGATGGTCAACATGATGAAGAACAAGCAAACATAGAAGAGGCTGAACAAGGAGAAGGCCAAACTGAACAGGAAGAAGACCAAATTGAAGATCACAATTATGACACTGATGATGAATCATAGATCAATGACGTTATTTATGTATTAGTTTTTATTGTAAATAATAAATTTTTACTCAAACTTTATAATCTCTTCATGTTTTTGGCCTTTCTCTTAGAAGTAAAAGGGTACAAGTGATGCTTAGCAATATAAAAATAGCTTCAAAATGAGTAATATTTATAAAATCATGAGTTTTTTTTACTAATAATATTAGTAATGACTACAGTTACTAAACTGGAAAAGAAAAACTATCATTTAAACATTGTGGCAATTACAGAGAAGGCTCAACTTTAAACGGCGTTTTTTACTCAAATTTAGCTTTTTGTCACTTATACCCCCTTTACTTCTAGGGTCCTCATTTGTTGTATGTTATGTCACTTTGTAACATTGCGAGTGCCATGGCAACCATTAATGAATTTATCATGCACATTGATCCTATAGTCCATTATAGATGCGAATGTTTTTGAAGATGTTTTGTTGTTTTATACCCACAACATTCAGAATTTACTGCTTAGCTTCAAAATATCGCTCTACAAACGTTTATTACAACTATTTCGTTAAGTGGATCAAGTGGTTGGAATTTTTTTGTCACCATTACTTAACTTCACAGTGTATTAAATTTAAAAAGAATATGTCTAAAACATTTCAATTTGGCAGAAAATTGTGTGCAAAACCGCGGGTAAGTGCTAGTATTTATAAATGTTCGAGTGATTAATAAATTTAATGTTTTTTTCTAAATAACTACAAATAAATTTAAATACGTTTAAGTTAAAATATTTCCTTGTTGCATCAACATAATGAAAACCTATCTTACATCTTGTTAGTTAAATAATAATGACAAACGATTGATTACGGGTAGTTTCCCTTAGACTTCTTAATACGAACTGCTGAGTGGAGAAGTAGACATCGCTGACGTGAGTTACGGACTTGACAACATTGTATTATATTTACAGATTCCGTTCAAAAATATCACCGATTCCACCGGTACGGTATACGATTCCAGGAACTGTATCCCGAGATGTATTGTGTCTATTGTCGCAGTAGCTGTAGTAAAGTAGCGAATGACCTGTACAGTAGACGGCAGTAAACAAGCTAACAGTGAACCCACATTCCCCTCCTTAACACCGTGCTAGGTTAACGTATGTTATTTTAGTATAAGTAGAGTCAAAGTTTCTTATTTGTAGTGGATACTTTTAAAAGCACAAACGAAATTGTAATTTATTCCGACGAATTTTTTTTTTTTTTTTTTTTACTGGAATAATTTACTTCTGCTTGTCACAAACACAAATACCTCCCTAATAATTAATTACATCACGTCAAAGTCGATTCACACACGAAAGTCACGTGTGACTGACACGAGCAATATTCCACATAATTGTATATCCTATTTTTGAGTAGTTTTTGAAATTAACTTGTTTCATCACGAGAGAACGGTTCCCCCACACTAGTAATATAAGTAACGCGTCATTGGTAACGTGCCTGCCCGATATTCACATTTCTCATTAACTGAGTTGGCCAGAAACACAAAACAGGACATGGCTCCAACCACTCGTCACTTGTCACTCTTCGTTTGGATCGTATTTTAACATTAACTAATGGCCGCCCATCTCCTCCACCAATTTGCTTCATCACACTTTGCTTTTACCATTTCATCTGTATTTTACCACATATCATTTTATGCATTACTATTTTTTCTATTTCTAAAGAATGGATACGATACGTTGTTGTCGTAAGGTATTAATATTAAACGCCATATTGTAATATATTTAAAACGTACAGAGATCACTGTCACAATATTTGGATTTGATTACTTACAATTAGTTAGGAGACACCATACAATCTAACATTGACCTATTATCATAAATACATATCTGGGAATGTCCTAAACCTCTAGTCAATAAATCATACTGTCTTGTACCAACTATTTCGCTTTGATCTCATTGTAGTCTGAATGATCGTTTATTAATAGTAAGTTGAAGCGAGCAGGTTTTTAAAAAATCAAGGCTAGTTAATATTGCGGAAGGTGAAATAAATAAGGGGAAGTAAAACAAGCGAATGGCGGCTGGAGTAAGCCAGGATCAGCGACGCCATGTTTCACTGTCCCAGCCGCGCTGCTGCTGCTGTTGCGAGCTTACCCGATACAACTCAACTATACTGTACTACTCGTTCAATTATAATGTTCATACAGACACATACTGCATATTTATTCATATATATTTACCATTGACGAACATGAAAGATAATACTGCTTAGTATTGTACAGCTCACTACCACCATATACGTAACGTTACTTACTGATTATATTTGTATTAACTAAACTAAATCAGTCAAGGAGAGTAAGAATTCTGGGAGTTTGATAAGCTCGTTCAGGAAGCTGTGATTGGAGACGGTTGACGCCTGTTGAAGCTGATGCCACTTAGTGGAACAAAGATTACCATCGGTGTCAGCACAAAGTAATTAACATTGCCTTTCACACTTTGAATTAAATCCCGTTGATTGGCGTTTAACTCAATTACCACTGAATCTTCCAGCGCTGATAACACTTGCAGCCCGTCTTATCTCTCCTTTGATGACATTGTTCCAAAATTGCTTTCTTTGTAACTGTATTTGCCTTCATTCCATAGCATTTGATTGCGATATTCGGATCAAGTGGGCAGTTTTAAATTTGTCGTACGACCTTGTCATAAATATCTCGAAAGTGGTTCAGTTAGTGTTATTTTTCGTAGCAGTATTATTTTTGTTAAGGCAATATCATGGCTATGATTATAGATTCATTAGAATTGTATATCAGTTTACTAAGGGTACTGTGGTCGAGAAGAAACGAATTTATGAGTAACTAAGATTGGCATGGAAAATAAATACAATAATATGCAAACGGCAATGCTGCTGAAATGCTACGCTGGATTTGGAACGACGTGGGGTGTGTATAACGGTACTATCGACTAGTTTCAGTCTGCTGTGATATAGGAATAAAATTGTAAATTATAAAATAATAATAATACACCATAATTATATACACCTTTATTATATACTCTTAATGAATTTTTCCTCAGTTAAAATCTGTGAAAGCCACTAAATTTGTGTACATTTTTAAACAAGAAAAAGTTTACAACATAACTAATTTCAACTTGTTTAAAACTTTAATTAAAACTGTTAAAGTACCAACTAATGTATATCAGTGCAAACGTTTTTAATTACAAAGAATCCGGTCCACTGCTATGAACAGTGTTGTTTGTTGTAACTTGTGGGTCTGAACCCCTCTCTGATATCAGGTCGGGAGAGATGATGATGTTAAACAACACCTGTGTACATATTCTGTACTTCACAGGGACTGTGTATTACTATGAACAGTTTTGTTTGTTGTTCCTTGTGGGTCAGAACCCCTCTCTGATATCAGGTCGGGCGAGCTGATGCTGTTACACAACCTGTGCACATATTCTGTACTTCACTATGGACAGTGTAGTTTGTTGTTACTTGTGGGTCAGAACCCCTCTCTGATATCAGGTCGAGCGAGCTGATGCTGTTACACAACACCTCTGTATATATTCTGTACTTCACTATGGACAGTGTAGTTTGTTGTTACTTGTGGGTCAGAACCCCTCTCTGATATCAGGTCGAGCGAGCTGATGCTGTTACACAACACCTCTGTATATATTCTGTACTTCACTATGGACAGTGTAGTTTGTTGTTACTTGTGGGTCAGAACTCCTCTCTGATATCAGGTCGAGCGAGCTGATGCTGTTACACAACACCTCTGTATATATTCTGTACTTCACTATGGACAGTGTAGTTTGTTGTTACTTGTGGGTCAGAACCCCTCTCTGATATCAGGTCGAGCGAGCTGATGCTGTTACACAACACCTCTGTATATATTCTGTACTTCACTATGGACAGTGTAGTTTGTTGTTACTTGTGGGTCAGAACCCCTCTCTGATATCAGGTCGAGCGAGCTGATGCTGTTACACAACACCTCTGTATATATTCTGTACTTCACTATGGACAGTGTAGTTTGTTGTTACTTGTGGGTCAGAACCCCTCTCTGATATCAGGTCGAGCGAGCTGATGCTGTTACACAACACCTCTGTATATATTCTGTACTTCACTATGGACAGTGTAGTTTGTTGTTACTTGTGGGTCAGAACCCCTCTCTGATATCAGGTCGAGCGAGCTGATGCTGTTACACAACACCTCTGTATATATTCTGTACTTCACTATGGACAGTGTAGTTTGTTGTTACTTGTGGGTCAGAACTCCTCTCTGATATCAAGTCGAGCGAGCTGATGCTGTTACGCACACCTCTGTATATATTCTGTACTTCACTATGGACAGTGTAGTTTGTTGTTACTTGTAGGTCAGACCCTCTCCCTCTCTCCCTCTCTCTCTCCCCCTCTCTCTCCCTCCCTCCCACCCTCCCCCCTAAATCCTTCCCCTCCCCCTTATTTATAAATACGTGGTGAAATTATTAATAGATCAAAGTTAATAGTTAAATTACTAATCCAATTCCTGTATTTTTGCAATGCCAATTACAATCGAGTTTTGTGTTTGTTGTGCATTTGTACTCTCTCCCTCTCCCTCCCCCTCCCCCTCCCCGGGAACTTTTTAAGGAACAAAATGGGGCTTTACTCTTAGCCCACTACGGGAAAATCAGTTCTCTGGACCCTCCCCTCTCATACAAATTTCTGGCTACGTTATTGCTGAAAAATTGTATTTTTGTCTGCCTTTCCACATGATATCTCGAGACAAAACTGACTTATGGACATTTGCAATGAAGCTTATTTCTGTACAGATAACACTATATCGGATTATAGTGCATGACACTCCATGGGATTTGGCTGAGCGTTAGCTAATATTACTGCATTTTTATTTTGCGTAACCATATTGGCCACGAAAAATAGGACAATAAATAAATTTTGAATCGTACATAGTCCGATCATACGAGGTTTAAAAATATGCTATATTTATTCAAATGGTAATAAGAAAAAATATAATAGAAACATTAACATTAAACGTTCGGTGACGAGGTTTGATTTCAGCGCAGTTGTGCGTTTTAGCATCTTCCCAAAACTAAACGGACTTTTATTATTTTTTAAAACTTATGAAACTTAACTAACTAAAATGTGAATGTATCACGTGACAAGCTATTTCGAGAAAGATTTTATCTATAGGTTTGAAATGTCGCATGAAACCTATGTTTTATTGAGCTTGAAAGTTATTGAAGTCAGTCACTCAGTAGGTTGACACAATCTCTCTTTCTGTCTGCAGGATGTCTAGAGAATGAAATGAGGTACAGAACTAGAAGTTGACATGGATTCTCGGCGAATACTGTTACACGACATGTGTTCTAGCGTACTCTTACCTTGTAATAATTTTGTTATGTAACCATCTAAGATACTTCAAAAAGCATATAATTGTGAGTGTTTTCCCAAATACAGGGTGTATATTATGTCTGGAAACACCCAAATATATCCTTTAATAATTTAAATATAAATTTGAAACCTCTTACAATCGTGATAGAGATTGGGCATCTACTTTTTGGAACAATGTTTTGTTATGTCACACCAACGGGGGACGTCCTGCCGAGGGTATCGTGAATATTCTTAATGGAAGCCTATACCTTGTGATACATAATTTTAAAGGTAATAGCTTACTGAATTGAATGCCACAAACCGCATCTCAAAGGAATTATTCTATCAGAAAAATAGAGCATTTTTAGTATTGAAAATTTACTGATGTTCAACAATGTAATTTTAACATGGTTCTTGCCACAAAAATGTGTTACACTAATTTTTTAGCATTTTTTTAAATGTTAAACAAAAGTTTCATTTTAAAGTTAGCTGGTTCTATTAGCACAAATTTGCCAGTTTTTATTACAGTACAATTATGGAAATACTTATGTTATTGATTTCTTATTACAAATAAAAAATAATGTATGCTGTTAGAAAAGTCTTACAACAAACGTTTTTACCTGCATTTTGGTGTCAAAGCAATTGTTCGAACTGTGTTCCTTCTACGGTTTGACAATGAGCCAATCTTGTGTAAAATGATTCGACAGAGTTGCCTAACATTTCTTCAGTTATCAAAGCAATCTCCTCTATAATCCTGTTTCTTAGGTCTTCCAAATTATGAGGCTTTCTTCTATAAACATTGGATTTTAAATGACCCCATAGGGAAATAATCGATTGGTGACAAAATCCGGAGATCTTGGAGGCCATTCGATTTCTCCTCTTCGGCCAATCCATTTATGAGGAAACCTTAAATCCAAATACTCTCTTACCTGTCTCCCATAATGGGGTGGAGCACCATCCTGCTGAAACCATACATTATCAAAGTATTCTCCTGATGCAATTTGAATACCTGGGATTATTTCATTTTGGAGCATATTGTAGTAAAGTTCGGCATTTAAATTTCCATTGATGAAAAAGGGGTCCAACAATTTTGTTACCTAAAATTCCACACCATTACGTTCAGTTTTTGTGGTTGCTGTGAATGGGACTCAGTAATCCAATGTGTGGGTTTTCACTAGCCCAGTAACGGTAATTGTGCCTGTTAACATTGCCATTTAGGAAAAAAGTTGCCTCATCAAGAAAATAGTATGTTGGTCAGAAAATCTCTATTGTCATCACATTTGCGCATCACAAGTTCACAAAACTCAAACTCTTCTGTCGTAATCATCCTCACTTAACTGTTGGGACTAAATGAACTTTAAATGGTTTGTATTTATTAATTTTCAAAATCTTACTCACAGACATAGGGTGCATATCATGTTGCTGTGCAGCTTTTCTGAGCGATGTATGTGGGTCTTCAATAAATGTTTGCAAAACATCTAGTGCATGTTCTTCAATCTGTTGCAGATTGTATCCTACCCGACTTTTGGCCGATTACGTACACTCCTGTCATTTCAAAACGCTCAATAGTTTTTGATATTGTTGAAACACTTATGGGATTCCTTTCTGGGAAAGTGTCATTAAACAAATTACAAACTTCCCGATAAGATCTTTGACGATCGCCATATCCTCGCATCATCAACAGAGTAATTCGTTCTCTTTCAGACAATTCCATTAAAATGCCAAATAAAAACTGAACTACTGTAATTAGATAACTTGTTGACAGCAATGCTTCAGAGACACTGATTAACTCGACAGGAATTATATGACCTTTGTCCATTTGTAATTCCCAAGCTTAGACCTGTCTAGTGAAAGCTCCATGCTCAACAAACTGAAACCTGTAGACCAGATGATTAATAACACAATAATTTTTCTCATAGGCTAGTGACCTTGTCTCTTTAAACCTTCCTGCTGACTGGAAAACACCAAGTACAGATTCATAAGTAATCAGAGAAAGTGACTCATAAGTTTTATTCATTGTAATAAAAACTGGTAAATTTGTACTAATGAAACCAGCTTAAAAATAAATTGTTTATTTTATTTTAATTGAACATTTAAAAAAATGCTAAAAAATTAGTGTAACACATTTTGTGGCAAGAACCATGTTAAAATTACATTGTTGAACATCAGTAAATTTTCAATACTAAAAATGCTCTATTTTCTGATAGAATAATTCCTTTGAGATGCGGTTTGTGGCATTCAATTCAGTAAGCTATTACCTTTAAAATTATGTATCACAAGGTATAGGCTTCCATTAAGAATATTCACGATACCCTCGGCAGGACGTCCCCCGTTGGTGTGACATAACAAAACATTGTTCCAAAAAGTAGATGCCCAATCTCTATCACGATTGTAAGAGGTTTCAAATTTATATTTAAATTATTAAAGGATATATTTGGGTGTTTCCAGACATAATATACACCCTGTATTTACAGCCATATGTTTCGTAACATATTACGCATTATTTAGACGACATATTGGTTTGCCTTCACACTGATTGGGTATAGACGAAGTTCTTGTTTCTTGTTAAGATCAAATTTTAAACTGGTGTTAATGTCTATATGTGCTTACTACTCTAGTCAGACAGTGAGTGCCAGACAATAAGTACACTCAATGTTATAACAAGTTTTAGTATATAAATGTATTTATCTTGTATCCAATTTAGAACTTGTGCAGATATTCAGTTCAAATATCTTTATAAAAGTTACATTAAAATTAGTTTTCTTTATAAAAACGCAAATTTCGTTCCTATATTCCATTGCCTGTCCTCTGTTAGTAAACGTTTCTCTATAAAATACACGTATAAAACGAGCACAACAAAGCTTATCCGTTTCATTGCAGGTGCAATATCACATAACAGTCGACAAACATTTCACGGCTGTCTCTCGCTGTTTAAACCGAAATGTGGAGAGAAAGGGAGCCGCTCGTGTGGCGAGGGGTAGTAGGCGGTGGAGAGGGGAGGGAACGATGATTAAAGGAATTCTCTCATCAACTCACCTGCCTTGTAAATGACATTACAAACCGACGTGATGTGTCGGAACATCTGCTACGTACTGTGCATTGTCAGCAGAAGCCTACTTGTACATTTAATTGTGAAGTCTACGAGATACAAGCCTTCGCCATTTCAATACTACTGTATTTCCAGCTCGTTAACACTTATGTAGTTATGACATACCTCTTACCCGGTTTACATCAGTCTAAATAACTACTGACTCAAATTTTAAATAGAACTTATGCACAAAAGTACAATATGTTTTGGTTGACAGTTGGAAACTACAGCCGTGTACCACTTGTTACAGAGAACCGGAGCCGGAGCCAGAGCGGCACGGAGACAGCAGCGGAGGTAGCTCCAGCAAGTCACTGGCCGAGGTACCGGAGCCAGGCGACAAGCCGCGGCCGCGCGTCAGCAGAAGTGCCAAGAAGCGCCGCCGGGCCTCCACCATAGGCGAGGGTGGCGATCGGCGGGTGAGTGTGGAAATGCGACGGCGAGTGTCCAGCTACCACGAGCCGTCCGGGAAGTGGACTACGAGCGAGTCGTCCTCCGCAGAAGGGGAAGAGCAGAGTCGGCCGGAGGAGATGACGTGCCGGAAACACAGCGGAGTCAGCGAAAAAGACATCGGCTACCGACTGTTGGAAGGCGCGGAGGCCGGGACGGGGAGTGGCGAAGACCCCCTGTCGCTTCTACCGCCGCCCTGCACCTGTCCCTACTTCGGCGACTCGGACGGCGCCAAGAAGAATTCCGTCCGCCCGACGGACGTGGTCATCATCACGACCACGGACGAAGGCACAGCACTCTCAACCAAACCGCCCTTCCCCAGGAGAAACCCCAGCTTCGCCTCTAGCAAGCTGAACGACACCGAGTCTCTGTCCGTGTCCAGCTCGGACACCAGGAGTCCGAGTTCGTCCGTCAAGTCCCCGGCCAGGCCGAGTCGAGGCCACCCGAGGTCCTCCTACACCAGCGAGAGCAGCGGCACCGTGGTCACCTGGGAGTCCACGCCTCGCAGACACCGGCGCGGCAGCTTCGGCGCGGGAGGCACGGTGCGTACCATGGTCATGTCCTCGCCCAAGCCGCCCATTTTGCGACGGTCCGCCACACTGCGAGTGCCGAGGAAGGAGTTGACGCCACACCACGGCGAGCCTGCTGGCGGCGTACTGTTCCGCTACGGTTCGACCCCCGGCATATCGCGCGGCGGTGGCGGTGTACGCGGTCACCACAGCCGTAACTCCAGCGTCATGTCGCGCACCTCCTCGCGCCACGGCAGGATCATTCGTCTCGAGCAGAAGGCCACCAAAGTGTTAGGTGTTGTGTTCTTCACGTTCGTCATTCTCTGGGCTCCTTTCTTCGTGTTAAACCTTCTGCCTTCAGTGTGTGCCGAGTGTGAACAGAAAATAGACCAGGGAATATTCGATTTTGTCACCTGGTTAGGCTACGCTAGTTCTATGGTAAATCCTATATTTTATACTATTTTTAACAAAGTATTTCGTCAGGCGTTTAAAAAGGTATTGCTTTGCAAATACCACCGCAATAAAAGCTGGAAACCGAGCAAGGCCAAACTATAAATGTATTAACATACTTTACATTCAATTTATAAAGAATAACGATGGTTAATACAAGTTATTCATAATTTTACCTCTTTTTGCTTAAAAATAACAAAACTATCGAACAAATTAAAAAAATAAATAAGAATCTTACTTTATTAATAGATTGCCGTTCCGAAATATAAACATCTAAGTAATGTAATTCGTATACTTCATTACTGAAGTTAGCAGCAATACAAAAGTACTCAGAGACTTTGTGTCCGGATCCCTAATCCTTGAACGCTATTTTGAATTCTAAAATTATGTCCAGAAAAAATTTTAAGATTATTGTTTACACCAAAATCAAATAATTAGCCAACTCTTTACATGACAGAAATTATATGTAAGCATCATATAATAAATGTTGTAAAACTAGTAGTATTTAGCCATGCAATAATAATAAATTTTTATTGAAATCGCAATTACAATTTGTTTTATAATATTTTTAAAATTTTATCTGAATAAGGAGCAACATGTGGTGAATTCTGGGCGTGAATTCGAATGCCTCTTAAACTAATGTGCGCATACGGCATAACTATATGGTATAGTAAAAACTACAGGACTGGTAATATTATTTCAGAGATTGTATATAATAAAGTTAAAAATAAATATAAACAGATACAGTCGTTATCAAACCTTATTTAACACCAGGAACTAAGTGAGGCAACAAAGTCGGTTTCTTCAACAGCTTTACAATCGATGATTTGAGAACATTAGAGATACAAAATTTAAAATTTAATATAAAGCACATAAATATATAGAGATGTGTTTTATCTAATTTATGACATGAGGCAGTATATTTGAAACCACGACATTCGCGATATTAAGATTTAGACCAGTTGATACATTCGTTTAAACGCCTGAAATGCAGTTTTAAGTCTGAATACCAGCCTTTATAGTTAAAGAATATCATCAATAGGTTGACGATAATGATATTCTTTCCGGAGGCACAAAAGAATATAATTAAGATATACACCGTGTAAAGTCATTACATATAGGCCTACACTGTTTGATCAGAGTTAAAGTCACGCCGTCAGCAAAGTTAAATTAAAAAATACCTTGCAGTGTTGTAGTGAGATTGTACATAAGCGCACACTACAAGCTCACAATTTAACAATATGGCAAATGTTAACGGTGACGCTACTATGATACCCACTGGGCTAAATGTGAAACTAAATTAACTTGCCAATGGTAGGCTATGTGCAGGACGTTCGCGGCAACGTTATGGCAACTCGCTATTCGTAGCAAAATAACCAAAAATAAAACTCAAATTTGGCCACTTATTTCTCCAGCATTACCAAATCAAGATAAAAACTTATCATATTACTGTATAAGACAGCGGGCGGTAGAAGTTTACATTGTTTACGGGATTATTAACCGAGCATTACAACCATTAAACACACATATACCGTACACATTATTATTGGCCGATTATGTTTTGGGTGTCAAAATGTTTGTAATAAGACTTAGCAAATTTTATTATTCTAAAGGAATAATACGATACGCATTATAATTAATTCTATTAGTTTTTACGGTATTGAGCTTTGAAAATGCTAATCGTCCGCCATCTTGAAACTTGATATCACAATACAATATCATATTTCTCTTGATTTGAGAATGTAAAAAATGTGCCAAATTTGAGTTTTTTTTTATATTTGGTGGTTTCTGAAATGAAAAATAAATCTAAAAATAACAACATGCATTCAGACATACGGTAATTTAAGATTTCTGATCCATGGTTATATTACATTTTCGGCTTGTCTTGACACGAAAAACGAGTTCTTAAAATATCACCACAGAGTTCATTAATGCAGATACCTGTATAGAGACAACTCTGTCTATCCTTTTGGAGTGGTTGCCCAAGACTTGAGGTAAGAAATATCGGTAACATGAATAGAGGAGGCTGTATTGCTACGTTCAATATGAAAGTTCAAGAATTTGGTGAATGTACCTAATTACGATGAAGTAGACCGAACAAACGTGTTACGTCTGCTGTATACCCGTTTGGAGTGGTTGCTCAAGACTTGAGGTAAGAAATATCGGTAACATGAATAGAGGAGGCTGTATTGCTAAGTTCAATATGAAAGTTCAAGAATTTGGTGAATGTACCTAATTACGATGAAGTAGACCGAACAAACGTGTTACGTCTGCTGTATACCCGTTTGGAGTGGTTGCTCAAGACTTGAGGTAAGAAATATCGGTAACATGAATAGAGGAGGCTGTATTGCTACGTTCAATATGAAAGTTCAAGAATTTGGTGAATGTACCTAATTACGATGAAGTAGACCGAACAAACGTGTTACGTCTGCTGTATACCCGTTTGGAGTGGTTGCTCAAGACTTGAGGTAAGAAATATCGGTAACATGAATAGAGGAGGCTGTATTGCTACGTTCAATATGAAAGTTCAAGAATTTGGTGAATGTACCTAATTACGATGAAGTAGACCGAACAAACGTGTTACGTCTGCTGTATACCCGTTTGGAGTGGTTGCTCAAGACTTGAGGTAAGAAATATCGGTAACATGAATAGAGGAGGCTGTATTGCTACGTTCAATATGAAAGTTCAAGAATTTGGTGAATGTACCTAATTACGATGAAGTAGACCGAACAAACGTGTTACGTCTGCTGTATACCCGTTTGGAGTGGTTGCTCAAGACTTGAGGTAAGAAATATCGGTAACATGAATAGAGGAGGCTGTATTGCTACGTTCAATATGAAAGTTCAAGAATTTGGTGAATGTACCTAATTACGATGAAGTAGACCGAACAAACGTGTTACGTCTGCTGTATACCCGTTTGGAGTGGTTGCTCAAGACTTGAGGTAAGAAATGTCGGTAACATGAATAGAGGAGGCTGTATTGCTACGTTCAATATGAAAGTTCAAGAATTTGGTGAATGTACCTAATTACGATGAAGTAGACCGAACAAACGTGTTACGTCTGCTGTATACCCGTTACAATCAAGTACAATTAAATGTATTAATTACACTATATTATCGTTTACGAACAAATAAATATAAAGAACTTACAGAAAACAACCCACACTAAAGACAGGCTTGCAAACTCGGAAATATCATCCCTTCTGTTTTTATTAACGTTATTTTATATTCGTATTTTTCTAATATGTCGCACATTGAACAGCGAACGTTTGTGAAAGCCTAAATAAAACAACAAACTTCGCATGAAAATTAGTGAAATGATTAAATTGAAACCACCCAAATGGTCGGTTTACAACGACTCACTAATTAGCAGTGGTTCAACAAAGTAACAAACACCGAAGTCCCGTGCACCGTGCACCGTGCAACTATCGACTACACCTCGCTCTCGGATCGATCTGTTTACCGTCACCTGCTGCAGCCGCTGCCGTGCCTCTGTCTCGATCTTCCCACGGTTACGATCGTATCACCACATTTTCTCTTTTCAAATTTGTGTTAATATCGCTGCATTTCAACCTACCTTGAATTTAATTCATATTAGAACATTCCAATCATCTTAAGGTTGGAGTATTCCAGTTTTCACAAGGATATTAGTTGATCACTTGATGATACTCACATATCCTTGCTCCCCAGCGCGACCTGGCTGGTATCATTAATATCTCCACCACGTAGAGCGAGAGTGCTAAACTACATCTCTGCTGTGGGCAGTGCCAATATTACATTTACTCAAGAATTTCCAATCATCACTGTGCACTTAATTAACGATTTCTGATTAAATAATATATTTGTTTTGTTGTCCATTAATGTAACGCAGCGACTTATAGTGTGATCACAACGTGTAGGCTACTACAAAAACAGAAATTGTCCAGTAAATGTAGAAGAAAAGTGAACTTTAGACTGTATGTAAACTCACAGTGAAATGGTCAGTAACTCACTATCTGAAAATGTAATCAGACGAAAGTACATCACTGCTTTAATCAAAACTATATCACTCTCTCGTGTTTGCGAACTTTTATGTTGTTATTTAATTCAATGGGTTTCAATTAGTTTTAAACTATAAGGTAAAACAAAAATATTATGTAATATTAGCAATTAATATCAAACGTTTATAACTAAAACAAAATATATTTAATGGAATAAATTGATCCCTCCAATAATTATGCATTTTACAAAAGTGATTAAAATTAGTAACTACGCATGTATCACCAAACGTAAATCATCGTACATAAAACAAATTGTGTAGTTGATGAATGGATATGTAACGTTTAATGTCAATTCCTTGCATAATATAAGTTTGATAGTCTGAACTTGCCATAAGTGTGAGAAGTCTATGTACGGGAACACAATCGCAACCGAGGGAATGTAAGCCAAGGACAAATAAACAAATTCTGAAAAACGTTTGATATCACAGGCCTATAACTAATATCCATAAGATTGTAAATGTGTAAAACTTGTTACCTTTTCGAGAGCTCAAGTTGCTATTGACAATGTTTTCAAAAAATATTTTTGTAATGGAATATTTTTAACTTCTTAATATAGACTGTTTATTGTGCAAATTTATTTTGATAAGGAAACTTTTCCCTGCTATGTGTCTGTAACACACACTTCTACGAGAGATAACAAGTTCCCCATTATTTTAGTACATTTTTGTAGAAGACACGAGAACATCGACAAATTTATGTTCACTTGCCAAATGAATTCCACAGGCTATATATATATATATATATTAAATACGAACAAACATTGAATGTGTAAAATAGTAGCTATAAAATATTGTAAATAGAAAGTAAATTAAGAGTAAGACACTAAAAATGGTTTAAATGTAAGTACAGAACCATCGACTACAGGACTAAAAACTACTTAATGTGATCACGTTAATCTACCATTGGTCACGTTTATTAACGTTAAGTATTGTATGTGAATAAGAGGGCTCTACTTATGTTAGTAGTAAACTATGTAAGTGTACGGAGTTTTATTACCCTTTCACCCTTTACAATAATCATAACTTAAAATGGCAAAGCAAGAAATTGTACTTCTGTGCTGTTCATTTCAATTATAAAATATACAGATCCAGCCTCAAACAGTTTAGCACAAACACCTCACCACTACAGATTTATGGAAACATATTGAAACTGACCTCTAGTACTTCTTAAGTTAATTATTTTTAAATAGTCTTAGTTGTTTAAGATTTTTATTTTCCTAGCTTCTATTTTGTGTTGTCCTAGTTATCTTTTTGACGGTCTTGTGTTACGAATTCATTATACTTCTACCAACCAATTTTAGTTAGTGCCAATTCTAATTTGTAAGTTACCAGTCTGGCTGGTCCTAGTTACAAATGTCCGATACTCCTGATGATCATTGTCGTTAAGATGTCTGTACTCATAGGTTTACCTACAATTATCTAAATCAATACCTACATTACAATATTTACTTTAATAAACAAACAAAACTTTGTATTGTAAAAAATATTAACTTTTTCATTTAAACTTATAAGGATCCATAACTTATTTATTTGTATTTGTCTGTAGATTAAGTAAGTTGTTGTGTATAACTGGGTAAACATGCTGTTATTAACATTCTAGCGATTTTGTATTTAAGTTCATAGTGGATTTGAATGGAGTATAAAATAGACAGTCGGGACTTTTTGGTCGGGGATTGCAAGTGATCAAAACACAATAATTACATAACCCTCCTACCTCAAGGAATGGTAACCAGATAGCATTAGACCGTTCTCATTACAACACTAATTTTAATATAATACTTTAAAACAAGTGATACCGTCCGTACAAATTATTTTTACACCAACCAAAATGCTCGATGCAGACAGACTAGAAGCGGCTAAAGATACTAGGGACAGTGAGACAGGCGGCATTATTACCATAGATTACAATTGGTCTTATTGTAATCTATGATTATTATATCTATAATCTGTCCCACGGCCGATAATATACTTGTCGAAGATGCAGACCGACTAGAAGGGCTAAAGATACTTGGGACAGTGAGACAGGCGGCATTATTGCATCTATAACCTGTCCCACGGCCGATAAAATAATTGGCGAGGAAGGACAACGAAGAGTGGTAGTGGGGGGGGGGGTATTGGCAGGCATTGTTCTCCGCACACAATACTTGCCCACCCAGTACCACGGCTATTACTACTTCATATACAACCTTTGTTTTGCGTATTTTCACCATGCAGGTGCAAATAAGAACTACGAATTTTTATTTTATTTTGTTTTCATGAGCATCAATTATCAAAATCTGTTAGTGCAAGATATCTCTCAAGTAGATCATTGCATTGCTGTGTTACTGTTATACTTCACTCTTCTCTATGTAATTTGGTTCTGCCGTTGGAAATAAATAAATTGCAATTCAAGAAGATTTTACCGTATCCAGATATCTAGACATACATTATCTAACGTTCCTTTACAACGGTATAAATAACACTCGAACCGCATCAGTTTGTTGTTTGTTATTATGCAGCAAAGTTCTACTCTAACCATACGATACAGTGGTTATCGCATTAAAGATATGAGTTCAATCACTTAGTACAGCCGCGATATATTTCATTGCAACAAAGTATAACAACATGCAGAGAATTCTATGATAAAATATACGGTACAAAGTTATGTTATTATCATCTTTAGACAGCGCCCAACTTATGCGTATGTATGTGGTAAGAAAACATAAACTACACCAGACGCTACTTCTTTATTACGTTAGTATTATAACCTTGAATGCCACTTAAAGGATGTATCAATACGATTAAAAATCATCTAGATCGCTTTTTCAATTTTCGGTTTAGCCACTAATACAGTGGACTGTGACGAGGGAAGACATTCATTATTGGACGCACAATTAGTAAGTTACTTTTTCAGACCAACGAAAGATGTTGAAAACAGTGACCGTATACCTGAATATTATCAGAATTGTAGGATAAATAAATACCCGAACCTTTCCAAGATTTGTAAAAATTCAAACCAACCGAGCAGTTGAAGCAAACGTAATTGACTGTTATTGTTTTAATGCAACAATCCACTTTTCTCGGATTCGTGTGCTTTGTCGCGCATCTGCAATTCCAGTGGACAAGGACTCCGCCCTTTGCACTTCCCAATCGCCGCCGCGCCGGAAATCAAGTTTTAATCGTGTTTTCCTGGAAACGATCGGTTAATCCGACGGGCGGTTAAGAGAGAGTCTACTGCAAATGACATTCTTGGTTTTTAGAGTTGTACAATAAACATACTCGTATCGAAAAAACTAAACATATGCCGGTGCCTTGGTTACGACATACCCTTCCTTATGGCTTAACGGGAATCCTGGTTTACAGATTAAAAAGTACGGAGTAAAAAGGGCTGTGATGTGGTTGTGGAGTCTACATAATTACGTGCTTAGTTAAACCGACACGTTTTGTGGACAGGAAACAGTAGTAAGGTAATCTGTAATTTAGTTTTTAAATTTGAATTACGACTTCCTCCTCATTCCCTATTATTCCTTTAAATTAATCGAATCATAATTTTTTTTCTTAGTTATCATAATTTAAAAAATGTAATCATTTATGGTGTTTTACATTAAACTGTTATTTGTAAATCACTGACATTTCCTTCTGTTAACTTCTGCAACTCTGTGATTAATGGCATTACACTTGTTTTTTTAACAAATTCCAGAGCAACCAAAATTATTGGATTCGACTTTTTTTAGAGAACATATGATGACATCACCTCATAATATATTTGCATTTTAATTTTAAAACAAACTGATGAGCTTTTGATTTTTGGATGTGTAATACTGTATTTTTAAAAGTGAGTTTCTAAAATATTTTGGCAACCATTTTAAATTAATTTAGAACAATAGAATGGTAAAAAATACCCGCACTTGATCATCAGGAAGATTGACGCTCAAGTTGATCACAAATATACAGTAATAAATAGTATTACAAATATTTTATGTAAAAATAGTAAAAAAAACTATTTTAATTACATACATTTATTTTATATTTATTTAAGACATGCACACATTCAAACAAACTTCTATTGTGTATTATAATTCTTATGACAATGATGTGCACGTACACATGTAGTGGCAACATAAAACATGTCCTTTTCTATCAATTCACAAGTTTAACATTTAATTTTTAATAGTTAGGAATAAATATTTTTTAAATAAGGATTAATTTGTACTTAAGACTCATTTCAGAACCATAATTAGGTATTTTCCTTTAATATGAAAATATGTAACTTCTGCAGCAAATACCCTGTACAACATTCCCAACTCGATTATTTCGTTAATATCAGAAATATTTACAAAAAACAATTATATCAGAAATAAAATGTTGATTAAATATTTTTTTTTTTACTTTAAGAACATTAACAAGAAAGTTTCTGAAAGAAGAAGACTGAGCCTCAGTTTAAGGCTTATCCATGTAAGTGGTACCCAACAAGTTGAGCTGTATGAACACTTAATGGGATTCTGATGTTCAGCTTGCCTGCCAAAGTTGCAGTGTCGCCCCTCCTCTAAGACTGCCCTTTCTTCGCCTTTCACAAGTATAGTGCAGTATGTCCCTACAGCAAACTAACAACTGATGGCTCCTAACAGCAATGTACGATGTACCCTAAACAATATGCTGCCTAACAAAAACACTTGGAATGGAAATCACGGTAGAACAGTTTAGAATCCAACTATTATAAACTAAGGTGGAAAAAAATATGTAGTAGTAGTAGTAGTAGTAGTAGACATACACAGCATATACGAGTACACTATCAACTGTGATGATGTAACATAGTGTGACACCAATGTCAAAACTAAATATCAAACTAATTGACCAGTATGAGCACACAATGAGATTCTAATATCTAGATGAATTGACTGTTCATTGTACTAAATTATACAGTACAATGGCATTAATTCATGTTCTGATAGTGTGACACCAATGTCAAAACTAAATATCAAACTAATTGACCAGTATGAGCACACAATGAGATTCTAATATCTAGATGAATTGACTGTTCATTGTACTAAATTATACAGTACAATGGCATTAATTCATGTTCTGATAGTGTGACACCAATGTCAAAACTAAATATCAAACTAATTGATCAGTATGAGCACACAATGAGATTCTAATATCTAGATGAATTGACTGTTCATTGTACTAAATTATACAGTACAATGGCATTAATTCATGTTCTGATAGTGTGACACCAATGTCAAAACTAAATATCAAACTAATTGACCAGTATGAGCACACAATGAGATTCTAATATCTAGATGAATTGACTGTTCATTGTACTAAATTATACAGTACAATGGCATTAATTCATGTTCTGATAGTGTGACACCAATGTCAAAACTAAATATCAAACTAATTGACCAGTATGAGCACACAATGAGATTCTAATATCTAGATGAATTGACTGTTCATTGTACTAAATTATACAGTACAATGGCATTAATTCATGTTCTGATAGTGTGACACCAATGTCAAAACTAAATATCAAACTAATTGATCAGTATGAGCACACAATGAGATTCTAATATCTAGATGAATTGACTGTTCATTGTACTAAATTATACAGTACAATGGCATTAATTCATGTTCTGATAGTGTGACACCAATGTCAAAACTAAATATCAAACTAATTGATCAGTATGAGCACACAATGAGATTCTAATATCTAGATGAATTGACTGTTCATTGTACTAAATTATACAGTACAATGGCATTAATTCATGTTCTGATAGTGTGACACCAATGTCAAAACTAAATATCAAACTAATTGACCAGTATGAGCACACAATGAGATTCTAATATCTAGATGAATTGACTGTTCATTGTACTAAATTATACAGTACAATGGCATTAATTCATGTTCTGATAGTGTGACACCAATGTCAAAACTAAATATCAAACTAATTGACCAGTATGAGCACACAATGAGATTCTAATATCTAGATGAATTGACTGTTCATTGTACTAAATTATACAGTACAATGGCATTAATTCATGTTCTGATAGTGTGACACCAATGTCAAAACTAAATATCAAACTAATTGACCAGTATGAGCACACAATGAGATTCTAATATCTAGATGAATTGACTGTTCATTGTACTAAATTATACAGTACAATGGCATTAATTCATGTTCTGATAGTGTGACACCAATGTCAAAACTAAATATCAAACTAATTGATCAGTATGAGCACACAATGAGATTCTAATATCTAGATGAATTGACTGTTCATTGTACTAAATTATACAGTACAATGGCATTAATTCATGTTCTGATAGTGTGACACCAATGTCAAAACTAAATATCAAACTAATTGATCAGTATGAGCACACAATGAGATTCTAATATCTAGATGAATTGACTGTTCATTGTACTAAATTATACAGTACAATGGCATTAATTCATGTTCTGATAGTGTGACACCAATGTCAAAACTAAATATCAAACTAATTGACCAGTATGAGCACACAATGAGATTCTAATATCTAGATGAATTGACTGTTCATTGTACTAAATTATACAGTACAATGGCATTAATTCATGTTCTGATAGTGTGACACCAATGTCAAAACTAAATATCAAACTAATTGACCAGTATGAGCACACAATGAGATTCTAATATCTAGATGAATTGACTGTCCATTGTACTAAATTATACAGTACAATGGCATTAATTCATGTTCTGATTAATGCCAAAGTTTCCGCTTACCTTCCTAGTTGTAATCTGCATTTAACAGTTTCAACCTTATGGGCATTAATACACAAAACTGGAATAGAAGAAATTTACATTATTGGCTGAACGTTATCAATCTTGAGGAGCAGGACAAATTGCATTTATGTCAAACTTATCTACCTGTCCACTCAATATCTGTCTATCTAACCTATAGAACTTTGCATGAAGCTTCGTGCCTATATAAGAAACACTGAGTTCGGTGATGATGTTTGTCAGTCCATGGGATTTAGCTGAGTGTTAGTGAATATGTTTACATTTGTCATCTGGGTAACCAAGATGACAACAAGAAAATCACATGATGAATCAATTTGTAAAGAAACTGAGAGCAACCATATAATATTTTAACATGTGGCATAGTAACAAATGTAGCTAGAGGCTTAACCTTAGCGAAGTATGTTATGGGACCTGGGGAGTGGTGTCCTCCTACCTTATTGTAGTAATGGTTTATGTTTGTTAACACGAATACACTGTTCAATTACCAAAAGATTAACCATTTGATACTATGACAAATATATTAAGTTATTTACACTTACAATAACTATCTATTTTTTTTTAATCATTAAAAATAACATAAGCATAACATACATATTTGTTATGCCTAACGTGCTGTTATTTAAGGACTAAATTATTGTTATTTTTTATTATTTATGATTTTGTCTTGAAGAATCATGACAATTGACATTAAACATATAAAACTCATTTCAAATAAAATTTTTACTACAACATTTTACAACAGCTATGATACACAAGCTATTAAGCAAACACATAAAACATACCGTTTATTCACAGCCAGTCTGTTTGTAAATACACAATGATCCACTGTATTGTTTACAACTAAAATTATCATCTCTATGTCTTTTATTGATAGCTTGTGAATCACAGCTATATGTTGTGTTACTACTTAAAAATATAATTGTGTTAATTAGACAAATAATTTCACACGTACCTCCAGTCTATTCTATATTCAATATAAAATATACAGTTCAATACCCTACAGTTAATAGATATAATCAATTATTTATTTTCTATCTAAAAAAAGTGATTTGTAATTTTTATGATAGGATATGAATCTAACTTAAAAATACAATTATAACAAAACATAAACTGTTAATTAAAGCTTCAAAGGTTTTAACAAACATAGAAGCACAAATTTTTAATGGGGAGCTGTAATTACTTGGAACTAACAATTTCAGGATTAATTTGAAAGAGCTTGGCTTTACTGAAAGTAAACTAAATTTCATTAACTTATCCTCAGCAAGATTAATAATTCAATAGCCATAATCAAATGAGGCAGAGGCTCGGAACTCTTTTCACTGTGGCTTCTTCGAGAACCTAGAGAAAGTCTCTGCTTAACCTTTTACAAATTAATTTGTAAACAAATTGTCAGTGGGTAAACAAAAATGTCTGAATGCTTTATCTTTTAAAATAAAAATTCAAAAATTCCTAAAACACAATTTTGTGTTTCTTTTATTATTAAAAATAAAAATAGAATAACTAAGAAATAGTTGTAATGTATATTCTTTTAAAATGTGTTTGAAATCCAAATCCTCTTCCGTTTTGGGAAAGTAGATACTTGATTTAGGTGTTAGCTGGTTGGACAATTTGTACTAAAATGACATCAATGACTCAGGTATGAAGTTCATGTCTCCTTCTGCTCTTCATTAATTTCAAAGTGTTTAATCTGAATCCCTCTTCCATTTTGGGAAGGTAGAGGCTTGATGTGAGATGTTAGCGGGTTGGAAATTGTGTACTCATCTGACATCAATGAGGTATGAAGACCACATCCTTGCATGCAACATTCCACATGAATTATTCCAGATGGCCTATAAATCTCTTCATTTGCCTGAGTTCAAAGACCAAACGAACACTTTGCTCACTCAAAACACTGTATGACACTACACATTACACACTTAGGAGAGTTTTATTTCACTGGCTTTATCTACTGCAGCGGCCACGGTTTTGAAACATTGCAAAGTGGAGCAAACTCTAGTGCATGGTAACGTAACTCTGTTCAGACAAGAACAGCTAACTTCTAAGCATCCATTCACTGTGGTGTTGTACAAACATTACTTAGTTTCTTAATGACCCTTAAATTGTAAGACATTTCAGGAATTTACCCTTTACCACTCCTATCCATTTTATATTACAAGTTATAATCACTCCTAAATGTATTTACAATCTTTTTAATCAAGTTAAATATATTAAAACTTTGTCTAAGATTTTAGTATAAATTGTTATAAACTTACACTCAAAGATCTGGAGAAATTCATGAGATACTATATAGTACTTTCTTTATAAATGATAAGGAATAAATTGTATTGTTTAGCTTGTTCATCTGTATTTTTATCTTATGTAGGGAGAGTTAATTTAAATAGAGTATATTTGATAGATTTGAAGGATAAAAAGCTGTTGATTATTACTACAGATGTTATTTTTACTAGAGAGGTTCTCAAATGATGTTATTCTTATCAATGTTCTCCTCTTATTGATATTTTAATTGAGAGGTGAAGCTCTACACTCACTTTGAGAATTGGCAATTAGTGAGGAATATATGAAAAGAGACAACCAAAGGCTGCGCATAAAATGTTAACTTATTCTTACTTTCTATACTAAAATGTTAAAAAATTCCACAAGATCTCAACATACCTGTGATTTGTGTATAGTGAATTAAATTTTTATTTAGAAATGATTGTTTTTAATAACCAATTTATAATTTTGTGATGCTTTAAAAAATTAAATTCACAGATACTTATACAATTTAATTAAAGCTTCAATCTAATAACAGCTCAAATATGAATAAATGATTATTTAAAACAAAACCCCAAACGTAATAAATGTAATTTTAAACAAATCTCAAGATTTTGTAATTTAGGTACCAATATCGCTCTTTTTAAATTAATAATACAATTTTTTGGGGGAGGGTTAATTTTCATTGCAAGTCTGCTTAAGGATTGTGAATAGTGCAGAGAATTCCAAGAGATCCCAAGACTGATTAAAGAATAAAGCTGTCGTTGAACATTATGGAGAGCACCTGAGGGTGCTGCCTCATCCCGACTGAAGCGTTCCAAGTGCCGACTGAAGCGATCCAAGTGCCATCCACCAGCACTTCACTCATTGTGGCGCCACAGCCAATCAATCCACAGATTTGCATCAAACTGTCATACATTCCATCTCCTCCTCACCATATGCTACTTCTAGTCTTCAAATGCTGAGCCATTACCAAATAAAATGGAGGATTGAAAATTATGAATAAATAGAAAGTTATCATTATCAATTACATCCCGCAAATTTCATTGTTTTAAAAGCAATTACTTTGATTATTTTATAAAGCAAAATGACTCAATTTAAATGTTACCAATTACCAATATTAAGTATTATCAGTCAGTACCCATTTTAGTATTAGCTATGGATATTATACTTATGGCAACAAATAAAGCTTACAAATAGAATATAAAGGTTTTATATTTGTTTTTCTGCATTATTTTGTTTAATGGGGGCAGTTTTATATGGAAACTAAAACTGAATCCGTGTACACTTAAAAAACCCAACATTATTTAAAAAATATAAATATACATTGTACTGATTGGATTTGTGCATTTGGAAAAAAGTAAAAACATGTTATTCATAAAATGTCTTTCTAATGACAGATTGCAAAAAAGTAATTAGTTTATTAGTAAGGCAAGAAAAGTAATCAATTACTAACCAAAGTTTATAAACATTGTCAATTAATTTCTTGAGAGGTAAATGAATGTTACAACTTGGTTTAAAAAAATATATGCATTTTAGTGCTATTTATTAAATTTTATTAGTATGTTTATTTAACATTAATTTTGTGGATAAACATACTTAATCACACATTTTACTCCATTTCAAGTTTCTGACAGAAACTTGCCTGTACACCTCAGTAAATTAAAATTTATGTGATGCCAATGCTGCTTTTATGATAGAATTCTATTAATTAAGGGCTGTTTTATAAGTCGTTAAAACTTAATGCTGTATTTAATTACAAAATCAATGGAATTTTTCTATAAATGTGAATCTCTTTTAGGCTACTCATGTGAGGTAATTATGTATCTATTAAGCAAAGTGCATTCGATATCAATAATAAAAATTGAGTAAAAATTATAATGTAAATGTATTACCAATATTAAGTGTTATTAGTCAGTTGACCATTTTAGTATTACTTATGGAAATTATACTTAGTGACAAACATATCACTATTAAAAGAGTGTTAATTATGCAGAAGTACTTTTATATCTATGTAACACATTTTGCAATTTTTTTTTATATTAGGCCTACAAAGCAAATATAAGGAATTTATTTTATGAAATAGAACCTGTTTCATAGAATAGTCAAAACTCTTAATTGTTTCCTTCAGAAAACAATTACAGTACAAAGGTCTAAACAAACCCTCTAGAACACTATATTTCACTTACATTCCACTTTGATAATATATTTAAATCTACAACAAAATATATATATTGCTACATTTCAAATCAAATAATGCTTTTGTATTTAAAGAAACTGCAGAATCAATAAGACGCACCGGAAGAACTCTCCCCTCTGCTCTCTTTACTTGGTTGTTCTCCTTTGCTTCAAATCCTGCCTGTCAGTCCAGCTTGAAACCAATTACAGTACTCGGGAAATTCACATCCTTTACACAAGCAACTCTAGTTAACAACATTGTTTTTAGTAGTTTTGAAGTAAAGTTTCCATCTGTCTCTTTTACAGTAGCTGTGACAGTGTTAATTTTCATGAAACAAACAGTATTGCTTGAAACTAGTTTATAAATGTTTATATATATATGAAACATTTTGGTACCCTACACATTTAAACTAATATGACCATAAAATTATCTTTCATTCATAAGTTCGCTTTTGAAAATAAAGCTTTTAATTTGAAAAATAACTTATCAACCATAATTGAATATATTGAAACTGATAAATAGTTATGTAAAAAGAGAAGATAAGATACAATATTTTATAGCTTTTGGTATAATGACAAAATAAATTAATTTTCAAATAATTTCACAATGCTGAAGACCTCTATTTGTAACTAGCTGTTACCCGCGGCTTCGCACGCAATCTTTAGATTCGAAGTCCTTAATAAAAGCACTAATGATGTAAAATGATGGAGTGCTATGAAAATTTTAAAACGTAAGTAGGCATACATCATATTATTTAAGTTCTTGGTAAATAGTATCAGAGTTTAACTTAATTATTATATGATGTTTGGAATGTGTAGGAGCATTTCTGATTCTAATTAATTATATACATAACGTCACAGCTGAATCTGCCTTGTAATCCCGATCAAGAAAACACAAATCTCCGATCACACAGGTCTCGGAAACTTACTTCGGACAAAAAGCGTATATTTCCAGTCCTTGTTATATATTTCAGGTCTAAGATATTTCCAGTACCATAGTAGAGTTTGCATTATTGTTCTGACGAAGAAAAAATACATATACTTACATAGGACCGAGATGCCTACTTCAATCTGTTCTAAACCAATTATTTATTATTCTATTTAAATAATTTTGGTGTCATTATATTTGTGATAGTATCCTCTAAAACCTGTTACTCTTGTAGTTCTTGAGAAAAACTGCTGGTTTTTAAAATATTCAAAGTTTAAAAGCTTCTATGGCTGCCATTACAAAAATACTACAGATAATTTCATGATATTTTTTCAGTAACTGGCCTTGTTATTATAAACATTTGAGCCAAATTTCGTATAATTTAATTTATTTGTTTTTAAGATATTAATTTTTTTTAACACACACATACAGACAGATAGATGGGAAAACCATATAAGCATCAGAGACCGATGTTCATATGGTAAAATATGTTTGTTTTGACTAAGCAATAACGTAATATACCTTTGAAAAGAGAGTTACGGGACACCCTGTATATCTCCTGCATCAAACCGTCTCTAAATATGAGGAGACAGGAGACACCACATAATAGGAGTACAGACCCAAGTCTTAGTCTATGTATATGTCCCGTATGTATATCTGCACAGTCACGCATTCTCTAACGCGAGGAGACAGGGCACACTGAACATAATATATTAGGAGTACAGACCCAAGTCTTAGTCTATGTATATGTCCCGTATGTGTATCTGCACAGTCACGCATTCTCTAACGTGAGGAGACAGGGCACACTGAACATAATATATTAGGAGTACAGATCCAAGTCTTAGTCTATGTATATGTCCCGTATGTGTATCTGCACAGTCACACATTCTCTAACATGAGGAGACAGGGCACACTGAACATAATATATTAGGAGTACAGACCCAAGTCTTAGTCTATGTATATGTCCCGTATGTGTATCTGCACAGTCACGCATTCTCTAACGTGAGGAGACAGGGCACACTGAACATAATATATTAGGAGTACAGATCCAAGTCTTAGTCTATGTATATGTCCCGTATGTGTATCTGCACAGTCACACATTCTCTAACATGAGGAGACAGGGCACACTGAACATAATATATTAGGAGTACAGATCCAAGTCTTAGTCTATGTATATGTCCCGTATGTGTATCTGCACAGTCACGTATTCTCTAACGTGAGGAGACAGGGCACACTGAACATAATTAGGAGTACAGACCCAAGTCTTAGTCTATGTATATGTCCCGTATGTGTATCTGCACAGTCACGCATTCTCTAACGTGAGGAGACAGGGCACACTGAATATAATATATTAGGAGTACAGACCCAAGTCTTAGTCTATGTATATGTCCCGTATGTGTATCTGCACAGTCACGCATTCTCTAACGTGAGGAGACAGGGCACACTGAACATAATATATTAGGAGTACAGACCCAAGTCTTAGTCTATGTATAATGTGCATCTCTCCAATTCTCAATGATCTACAATAACATAAAAATATTAATAAGATCGCTCTGAACTATTTTCTGATTATTGAGATACATTTCCTATAATTGCAGTTTACATATTATTTGCATATCAAATTAAATTCCAATTTCTCTAAAACCACTTCGGTCATTAGATTTGTTAATAATCCTGTCAGTCACAATGAACATACCGAAATAAACTAGAGAAGCAATCACACAGTTGAGTACAACTATATAATAAAAGTAAACACGGTCAACAGAACAGTGTTCATTATAATAAAATACTCCAGTGACGTATCTAACTGAACAACACACAGTTAGTTCCTATCATGCAAACCTGAACAGAGGTAGTTGAATTTCTAATTAACTAGAATTGTTGATTACTTTGAACCCATTTACTCTGTGGAGTTTTCAAGCATCAGTTAAGAGCTTCAATTATAACTTATTTCTTTCTGTAATTAAACCGAGTCAACTTTTAACCACCTTCCCCTCCTCCAAAGCATTTTTATTTATAAATTAGGCTGAAAGAACAGAACAGAAAACAATAAAAATATTTGTACTGAGAAAAATTAACAACTGCTAATTTTGTCAATGGTAAAACAACCAAACAAATGGTTAGCAATTAATTGTTTTTCAAGTACTTAGCGTCAGTTTTTAAGTGTCCATTATGAAATGTTATCATTCTAAACACAATTTACATCCTAAGAACTTTCCACTTCTAGTCAAACAATCCACTAATTCTAACTCTCAAGTTGGACGTAACTGATTTAAACACAATTCAATTCTTAAGTAACCACAAATAATGTTATATCACTTACTTTAAATGTGTTCAAGAATGTGTAATTTCATATTAATTTTCCCTATTGAACAAATATTATAAATCGTCCTCAGTACATCATAGTTTGTACGTAGTTAACATTGTACAAAATTGTATGTTGTTAACATTGTTGATATATAAACAGGAGGATATATTTTTGAGAATCTATCCCACCTAGGACACAGAGATAAAGTACGAAAACTGTTTTGAGACAATTACCCTAAACATTTTATAACCAAAATTAGCACAAAAATGTGAAAACATAAATGTTGAGGTAGAAAATCTTAAGAGATGCATTGAAGCAAGTGAGAAGATTACGAATGAACATATTTTGGCACATACCATAAAACCACATTCATTATTGGGTACCTGTGATACCAAAGAGAATGAGTTTCAATACTCTACACAAGCACGAACAGGCGCGTGCGCACACACACACACACACACACACACAAAAGGGAAAAAATTTATTCATTACAGGTTTACTATGGAATAATACTAAGTTAGAATGACAATCATGTAGATTGGTTACTAACACATTTGACTAATTAATGAATGCCTAACAAATATGGTGTGTCCTGAATCAGGTGGAACCCGAGACAATTTACTTGCTGGAACTATAAATATAACAGTTCAGTTCTCCCTGTATCAACAAGAGAAACTTTAAAATATCCATCAACAAAATTGGTTTTGAATCAAATTCGTATTTTCACCAAAGGAATTGCAAAAATATTCCACAGCTGATGGAACAATGCACATCAGATCAAGTCAATGATGACAGCTGCTGACGAGCTGCCTGCTGTCTGCTGCCTGCTGTCGGTTGTTAGTGTTATGTTCACATTATATTGCTGATATTTTTAATGTAGATTGTGTATAATTATTATATTCAATACAATTTCTGCTGTTTTAAATTCTTTAAGTGAATGCATTTTATAAAATATGAACCTAAAATGTTATATTACTATCCTAGAATTATGAAGTTAATATTTTCAATTTGTGATGTTATAGTTGTAATTATTAGTTTATTTCAATAAAGTTTTTTATCCTATTTTGTAACTAATTTTACTGGTATGGATAGGGCTACAAAATACAAAACATATTAATGAGCATGTTGGGCTATTTATCAAAAATTCAAATATATTGTTAGGTTATTTAAAATAAGAAATCATCATTACTAAATAATGAAGAATAACTTCACACAGTCGAGAATATGGTGACAGATAAAAATAAACAAATTTAAGGTTAATTTAAAGTTATCAGCAAAATTGGAAAATATCCAAACTACACAGATCTGCTTTCAACAGAAACATAATTAACGCATTGGTTATAATTTAAGCCTGGCAGTGTGCAGTGTTATCGTAACACAATGTGTGTCACACAAATTTGTACATGGGTTATAATATCTTTGAAGGTTACAGAAATGGTATGGAATTAATTTACTTAATGATTCCAATTACTTACCATTGTCAGTCTTATTACCTACCAATTAGAACTGATATTATATAAGGTTGCTAGTGCATACTACAAATTCAATAGTTAACTTACATTATTTATTCAACTCATGCTTAGCACTGGCACTTGCATACCTGAAACAAAGTAATATATTCAAGATTTAAAACATATTGCTACTAGTTTTATTTTATTCAACTACATTGTAAATGTTGTGCAGACTGCTAGTCTCATCACAGATATTGATAAATCAAAAGCCAACTTCACAGTGAAACTTTTATCAAAGCTCACTGGAATAATGTATGCCTACCAATAAAAAGTAATGGAAAAAGTAATATTGTTAATGGCAGTTGGAGTTGAGCAGTGCTCAAGTTCCACCTGTATCCGGTGGTATTTGGGCTAGTTTTACACATTAAGCTCTCCATTCCAACGCTATTTATACATAAATGAACACAGTTTAAGTACAGAGCACTTCACTATTACCTAATGGTCTAAAAATTACAAAATAGATTCAAAACATACATTACTGTAATGCACTGTGATATTTATCTTAGAATTACAGTACAATAATTTTTTTATCTTTCACGGGATATAAATAAAAACATTAATAAGTGTTTAATCATTTTCCACTCAAAATTTTAATATCATACATTTTAATCAAATATGTTAAATAACTTTGATTTATTGGAAATGAGATGAAAGTGCTACCATTCTTGTTTGCAAGATCTATTTGCGTTTCTGTGGTTGATATGAGCAAACTTGAGGGACTCAGTTTGTTTGTCGAGACGTTTGCACACTTCAAGTTGATCAGAAACTGTACATCTTTGCTTTACTACATTTACAGTTACACATGGTGTTGAATCTTGGCCTCATTAAATTTACAGTACAAGGTGTATACAAATTTATATTCTTAGCTGGAAACTGTGAAAAACTGACTGATGTCAAAAATTTCAACATGACTGCTCTTAACTTGCTTTTATGGTTATGCAATATTTATGATGCAATATACGAAAATGGTGGAAGTAGTTTAAAGAAAATGTAACACATAATGCATTTATGGCTGGAAGGGTTTATTCAATGAATGAAAATTTAACACCACAAAGAAGTAATCATTAATTATTACTTTGAATTCTGAAGATGAATATGCCAAACATACAATTTTTTTATTTTATTTTAAAATGCCTCATAAGGAAAAATTGGGTTGTTTGATTTAAGACGGCCATAATTATTTACATTACTTATATTCCAGTGTCTTGTAAAATATTCCAAAAAGAATGGAATAATTGGGAGGCAAAAATCCATTTTGTGCCACCTGATGTTTGTAACATCATGAATAGTGGTAGCATGTAACACAAATTTGGTACTATTTTATTAAACCTTCTACTAAACAGTACTGATCTTATTTCTAGTTGATATAATACAATTTGCTGGACATTCTAATTGTACTTTCTTCAGTATTATTCACTTGTCAAGCAGTAAATCAACAGTCATATTATAACCTGTATCCCATGGACAAGCTTAATGGTGGATATATTAATTTGTCAAAAGTTGTATTTCAAGCACCACAAAGATACAGTGGTCAGTTTTAACCTCCTCAGTAAACATTATCATCTACACTCATTAGAATTTGTCCGATAATTTAGTCATTAAGCTTAGTAAAAAAAATATGCTATGAATTTTCCACTTCAGACAATTTTTTCCCTTAAAACTGAACAATGTTAATCTGTTTTTAGTCTTGTTTACAATTAATACATCGACAATTAATCAACCTTCTACATTCTAAATGAATGTAGGTTGTGATATTGCAAATCTAAGCTGGAAAATTGTACTTCATATGATACACAATACAATAAAACTGGCCGATTATAATTAGTTGTGATAATAACCCAAAACAACAGAGATCTGAGGATGTAAGACTCGGGCACTCTACCTGTAACTGGTAACAATTCTGACACAATTTTACCTGTGCAAGCATACTGGTATCTGTTCTCTCTCAACACAAGATGTAATTTGAAGTCATTTTCCAAAGCCTGTATTTTAAGAATTTATCATGCAAAACAAATGTTTATTTCTGAGATTACAGAGTGTGATCCTATTGTGTATATGCTTCACTTTTGAAAGTATATAAACAATCAAATAGACTAATAAAAGCAGTGAAAATAGAGGAAAGCCTGTTCCTTCCTAATTATTCCATGAACAAGTACTTATTTTTTTCCAGATTTCTATAAAATAATCTTTTAACAGATTTCACATTCAATTTCTCTTCCTAAAATGTTTGAGTGAAAATCATATATATTTAATATGTTAAGAATTGTAAAGAAATACACCCAAATATGAAAAGTATAAAGTTAGTGGAATTCACTGAATGAAGGCTATATTCATAAAAACTGTAGCGAGAGAAAGAAGGAACTAAGAATTATTGTTCTTGAAAACAAAGAAAGCTGTAAACAAGAAACTTATTGGATTCCAAGGAAACATTCATTAGCAATAAATAAGGTCTGTAATAAACAACCAAGTACTTCTTAAAGATGTCCACGTACATTTTTTGCATCTATTGTTTTGTTTTTCTAACTTTTTTTACTCTTGTATTCATGTTTTATATATATAATATACAAATTATATAAATATATATATAATTTTTTATATACCCTTTCATAAAAGTGCTATATTGCATATCTTCTTAATTTATTTGCTACAGTAGCCTTATAGAGTGAATTTTAAACTTCAATATATATTAACAATGAGAGAATATATTCTATGACTCAAGTTGGTAATTAATGCTCGGCTGGGTGTGTAAAATGTAATAATTTATACAATTATTTCATAAAGAACAGCTTTCTACTTTTTTACTTTATCTGATAAAGAAAGATAAAAACTTTTTGTTAA
The DNA here is from genome assembly GCF_021130785.1 of Homalodisca vitripennis. Classification (NCBI taxonomy): domain Eukaryota; kingdom Metazoa; phylum Arthropoda; class Insecta; order Hemiptera; family Cicadellidae; genus Homalodisca; species Homalodisca vitripennis. The sequence continues at coordinate 79,321,469 of NC_060210.1, read as the reverse complement.
TTACTTTTATTATTTAATTCAATAAGCACTAACTACAAACATATAATATACTCAATATTATCATGCAAAATCATTTGAAAGCTTTAGTTGAATTTACAAATTTATAATAGATATTTATTAATCATAGCCAATGAGATACATTTTACCTACACAGTTGAAATAATATGTGAAAGTAATATAGTATGAAAAATACATACAACTGTACTCAAATTAACTCAGAAGTACTGGCTCAATCTAACTCTTGTTACTAAGTAAGACTAAAGAAGCTAATCACCACTATCTGTATTACTAGACTAATATTGCAATTGTTTTATTATTTTAGCTTATAATTAGAAGTAAAGTACGGCTTTTTCACAGATCTGGGAAATATTAACATTTTCAGAAAAAGAGATTTGTAAAAAAGTTACTTGACTTATTACAATTTACACTACTTTTTTATATGCAGAAAGATGTGGAAATGTGCAACTAACCCAGAGATTATTCATCTTTCTCATTCAAAATAGATCCACCACAGTTAATATTCTCTTACACTTGGCAGGATCGTCCTAGAGGGCATCAGAGCCCAAGACTGAAGACTGGATGTGGTGCAACAAATTCAAGAGCAGTCAAGTGTGCTTAAATCACCCGCAGAAGTGCTTCAGACGGGATGAGGCAGCAACGTTACCTGCTTCACTTAAGTCTTGCTGAATCTTTCTATTATTATTTCAATGATTGAAAGTGTTCCAATGTTTAAAAAAAACAAGCACCACAACTTCACTCATACAAAAAATCTTTTATTTTTCAATCTAACTATAATGAATATACTATAAAGTGTTACTAATAACAATAACACATACCTCTCATCAATCTTTATTTATTTGTTTTTTTTTTTGTGCTGTGTTCATAAATTTTAAACTATGACGACTCTAGAATGATAATCCTCACTTTTAATACTTATTGACACCAGAAGATGACTTACTAGAAGTCAAAACTATAGTAGTGTTATGACTACAGTTTGAATTGTTTGACGAAAGTACTTTTTATTGGTCAATCCGCAGTTCAGAGCTATATAAAATGTAAATTAATATAGTTTTGCTATTATAATAATATATTAGTGAACAAGATTGCTCAAATCAAGATATCTCTTGTATGAAATACTATGTTTTACTTTCTAAATTATTGTAAACAAGAATTTTGCTCCAACCACGATTTAAATTAATATTCAACACAGTGTTGTTACTGGTAATTAATTAGCATCTTATAACGAAAAATGAAATGTTAGAAACATAAATAGTGTGTAATGGGTATCCAAGTTTTACAACAATATTTTACCATGGAACAATATGGTTGTTAACAATTTTAGTTTTTATGATAACTAAAGAGCCAGTTTTATCTATGTCGGAACTGTAATGTCTATGATAAAACCAGTAGTGTTCTGCTAGATATATCTGATGTGCTGCACACCGAGATTATTAATCAGGTGGACATGCATTGTTGTAATGTCATTGAAATTATTACCAGTGTGTTTGAGGTATTCAAAACAATTAATACTGAAGTAGTGGTAACTCACATACACATGAAGGCATGTTATGTTTAATATTTAATTAATAACAACAAATAAAGGATATTACTTGTAATTAATTAATTAGGATATCACTGCCTTTCCCAAAAATATTTCAAAAGTTTAGGAAAGAGCTAATCAATGCAAAGTGCACTTAATTAGTATGGTGAGTATTCAGTACTAACAGTACTAACAGCTCTGCATCACCAAATATGGAGTGAAGAATATTCAAACCCAACTTAGCCGAAGTCTGAGGGGTTCGGTGGCGTGGAATATGTTTGAGAATAGCAGTTAGAAGACAGCCTTGATGTTAGGTGGCATCTTTATCTGTCACAAGGTCTTAACAGAGAGACACACAGCATCGCTGTCTCACCCTAGACACCTGCTGTCTGTCACCATCCATTTCTCTGCCAAGTCTTGTGTCGTTTACTACTCAACTTATACTTATAACACTCATATACCTGTAAATATTAAAGATGTAATTTTTAGAAATTTACAACAATAAATAATATACTATTGACGATTTTTTCACGATCTTAACAGATGTGCAAAGAATAACGTCACCGGAATTGCTAATTTAAAAGAGTGGTTTTCAACATTGATAAAAAACGTAGTTGAGCCACAGTTGCAGAATTTATTACCGGCCCCTCATAAACATGCAAGTTAGCTACCTCCCTGGCTGCAAAAACAGAGTAAAAACTTGTCAGACTCAGGAGAGACTGGAACTTTAGAGAAAACTGAACTTTTAACATGGAAATATCACATTTGCAAGGTATTAAAAAACTAATTTAAGAGCAAACCATCAAAGCTTGTATATTATAAATTTAAATAATACATTTAACAAAGTTTTTTCTTGAATTTAAAAATAGTATATGTTATTTATTTGATTAAAATGAACACAAAATATATCTTTTCAAAATATTTAAATTGGTGTACTTAACGTATAATTAAGTACGCAGTTTACTGATTACATGCCTCAGATATAGTCATTTTTATTACAAAGCTCACATTCACAAGCAACATTATTTTATTTGAAATACATTGACATCAGGAAATGTCTGTGTTAAAATCACTTTATCAATTTCATTCTAATCAACACCTTAGTACCGTTTTACACACATACGTAAACAATTTAGTAAAATATGTCATAAATCAAATTATTTATTTTATCTTGAAATTTAACAAATCACACAAACAAAAATAAATATTATTTCTTTAACAGTTAAGAAAATTTTTGGTTATTAATTTATTGTGTCAAACAATTATTATTTTAATATTTAGTTATTCCATAATGGGTATAAATGGTTAAATGTGAGATGAAATCGCAATACAGAATATTCTCTTAGAATTTATTATACAGAAAATAATAGAATAGAAATAGAATGAATAAAATAATCACACAAAACAAAGAAAGAAACCATAACAAATGAAGAAACAAACAAACACGCTAACTATCGTATTATGTTAGATGGTGTGTAATTTCATTACAAATGACCACAATGCATTTTTACAATAATGTGAAATTTTTAACAGGAAGGTCATCAAAAGATGCAAGTCTATCTAATATTTTTATATTGTTGAAATATGAGCCAGAAAATACTTGCATTCAGAATATATTATAATAAATGTTCAATGCTAGAAACATAAAAAAGCAATTATTAGCTATCTCTCTTAAATACAATTTTTAAATAGTTTAGAAATCAAAGTTAAAACTCTCTTTTCTGTATAAAACTCAATGTCTGATTCTAATATTTTATGAAGAATACTTTTAAATATCACAAAAATATTTTGCTTGTACAATTCAGAGGTTTTCTGAAATTTTTCCTAGTCACAAACTGATTCTGTGGTGTGTCTATTTTTTATCTAAAATATTATTAGACTTCATACAAATTACCGATTTTTACTGACTAGATTGCTAGAAAGTATCACCAGCATTGACACATTACATACATAAGTAAAAAATTCTACAAAATAGAATGTAAGAGTGATGTAAAAGAATTTTGATATGTATGTGTATCATATCGGGTGAACCAAAGAGCTAAAACATATTTTAGTAAAGACATTTATAAAACAGACCAATTGGACCTAGACACTATAATTTGAAGAATATAGGCTACAACACAACACTAAATGATACCCGAGCACTCAAGTCAACCTTTTATCTTTTGCTTCTCACCTACTGAAAGTGACGTTGAAATGGAAACAGTAATGTACTTCTCTTACAAAAGCATAAGTAGTGTGTATCTAAAATATCACTTACTTTTCTTTTACTAAATGTAATTTTTATGTTACTATCAGTCACAATTTACTTTTTAGCAAAAGTTTTGTGCTTCTAGATTTTCACTCATGTTATTATAAATGTATTAAAAATTTCTTCAAAACCTTAAGAATTTAGCAGACATAAAAGAATGTGTATTATTTAGAACAGAATTAGTCACAAGATGAATATTTTTTATTAATAAATTTTCATCAGAAAAAATTATCCATATCATATATGCATGAAAACAAAAACCCAATATCATATATTTGCAATAAATTATACAAAACAATAATTTTACCATGCTCTCATCTGAATTTCAATTTTATGGAAATATATTTACCAATTATTATACTGTGGGAAAAGAAAGATAAGTTGTAACTCGCTCGCTCGACCGATCAACAACAGCAGCATTATATTGAGAGGAAGCCTGACTGCTCATTCACTAAGTTCTCAGTATAATTGGAGCCAGCGATGCCTTGCCTTACAATTTACATATATTGGCATTTAACTAAGGGACTTATTGAGTAGCTCATTTATGCAAATCTTTCTCTGAGGAATAGCAACTTTCCTCCCAAAAGAAGAATAAAAAGTTTTATCAGAAAAAATCTATAGCCACAATATACAGTATGTGGTTATTGATGACTTTAAACACGTTTTACTTGTGTTTTGACTGGCATAACAGGCCACTTTCATTATTTTTTAGTTTTATTGTTATATATCACAAATAAAAAACCAAGTATAAAGCTTGCATGTGATCAGTAAACTGCTCTTTGTATTGTCAATGCCTGTCTAACCAGATTTCACAGTGTTCAAACACAGTTAACATCAATAGGTCCATTATAATTTTTTAAAGAAAAACATTTATATGTTATTACGCCTTAATTTATTTTGTTTTCTTTGTTAAAAACATTTCTTCATACTCTCAAGTGAAAATATGACCAACAGTTTATCTTTACAGCTAAGAGCTATCTTATTAATCCAAATTATAGTATAATATTATTAAAATTTTCAATATTAATTATACAATAACCTAGATGGTTTAAAGAAATATTTAGCTCCAGCATTTTTATGTACTTTAAATGTTAAAAATATGACTTAAAGTTAAACGAGAATCTAGGGCAAATAATAACTGATTTCAAATAAAATGATGACATCCAAAAACCTTAATAGGTTAACAAGACCCCCAGAAAATTTTCTTCAGTAAGTTATGAACACTACCAGCCAATACTAAAACTCACTTGAATAATTTCTTTGATAACATGAAGACTGTCAGCCAACATTAACCATTGCCATGGCTATCAAACATGTGTTATTAAAATTATGAAACCAATTATGCATATTCAGAAGTACATAACAAGTTTTATTTAACATTAACAATAGTAATAAAAATAAAGAGGTTTTCTTGAATGTAGGGCTAAAATAAGGTTAAAGAGAGGTTAGTGTGCATGTTTATAAAAAATATAAATGACAAGCTGAGACCTATCTTTATTAATGAACCTTGAGCAGAGGTTACTGTTATACAAAATTTATTTTGGTGCAATAGTAACAATTAATAATACTTGTATATAAAATTATAGAAAATCAGCCACATTCTTAATGAGACAAAGGGAAACCAGATCCTAGATTCTATCCATTAGATCAATATTCAACATTCAAATAATCCTTTGTTGACTCAAAGTTTTCCTAGTATGATCTTGTTTGAACAAAGCTATTAAGATTATGTAGATGTTTCTGCATTTTTCAAATGAACTCTATCTGTTTACTAGGCCAAAAAGTTTTAAAACTTTCACTGTCCTGTAACATCTAAATGAGAAATTAAGCTATTCTATGAATTATTGATCCAAAATATTACTGACATTATGAAGGGTGGATGATATTCAAACAATAAATTCCCCTCAAAGAAGATAACATTGTTGTCACTGACAATTGCCATAATATTGTTAAAACCTTTGCTTGAGGTTGGTGACACAATGTGGTTTTGAATCTGACAAAAATATACCAAGAAAAAACTAACACCTGTTGAACCATAAGGCCATCATCACATGAATGTTTCAGAAGAGATCAAGATTGAAAACTTTAATAGTTTTCCTAATACATAACAACCGAGGTGGTAAAAGAAATGGGTGATGTGTAAAGGGAGTTAATGCTTATTTTTTTGCAGAAAAAAAATTGTACATAAAAGTTTTAAAAAGCCTTTTAAGTATTGATTTCTGAAGTCATTTGGAAATGTTTGCAAGATTTAGTGGAAGGCAGTTAATGGAAAGCATACCTCTATTTTGAGAAGGAGGCTAAAAACTAGAAGATATAATGAACTTATGTCTAAATGGATTAAAGAGTAAAGTCTCCACTAGCGCATTGACATTTAAGCACAATTAAAATGTTTTATTAATATAACTCTAGGCTTAATTAATATAATTTAGTTTAAAAAAATTTAATGTTATGATAATTGATAATAATTGATAATTGATAATTTAAAAAAATATGATAATTGTACTCAATTACTGCACATTTTTACAATAATTGCCACAATTGTATCACAGAAGGGTGCATGCAGCCACTAAAAATAATACTTGAAGTGTTTAAAATTAGGCAATGATTTAAATTAATAAAAAAGGCTTAGTTAAATAAACAGTCATTATTTAATATATGTAATACTTCCCAGACTAAACCAGTATGAGAGTAAAACAAAAAATACCACTGTCAAAATCACAGGAACTACACTGTGAAACTTCAATGACACTACATATTGTATCACTCAGTTGGTATCATTTTTTAAATTGAGGGTAAGGGTAAGGCTCTGAGAGGGTGGGGACATGAAGAGCCCCTGAGGCAACTCAACTTGTCACCACTGGGCTGTGGCTAACTATATCTGAATCCCCCCACCCACCTAAGACCTGCCTTAACATTGATAGGTTTGGTGAGTTTGGACTAAAATACAAAGTACACGATACAGTGTTTATTAATTCCAAAATATGTGCAGTAATTTCATTTGCATATTGCTTCCGTTATATAGGCATGCACTACATACAGGCATGTTACATTAACTTTAAAATTAAGTATAACATCTGGGATTGCGGGCTGCAAGGCTTGAAATAGCATACATTTTTAATTAGTTATGTTACAGAACTACAGACCTCTATTTTTACTGTTGATCAATTTTTCTTGACAATGGAAAAGAACATAAGAAACATGGTACTTAAATAGCTTAATAAATTTGATAATATATTAGCTTGAACATAGCTGGGACATTTTTGGAATTTTTATATAACAAAGGTGTAAAATTGAACCAAATCTTAACAGAAAATAGGACCATACCTAATGCCATAGCTAAAAGAAATAAGTATAAAATATGCTTATTTTAAAAAATCTAAAGAAAAGGACTTCATATATAATATAAAGTAACATATTTTTCAAGTATTTAATAATGTATTTTGTATTTATTATGATTCATATTTTAAGACTTTTTGTTTTGTAATACCAACACACAGACACGCAGATCAAACCAAAACCTGATGTTTTGTTCATGCAAGAATGGTTAACTTTTCAAACCCCATACTGCCTCCTTAAAAATCAAATTAAAAAATTATATCAGTCTTCACAAATAAAAATACAATATACTTCCTTTTCCATTGAAAAATGAAAATTATTCACTCAGTTTCAAACAATAAAATAAATCAAAATTAAGAATGAATTTTAATTTAATGAACTAGCACATAGCTCACTGTGGTTGTACATAACAATCCTTAAAATGAGCAAGAAAATGCATAAACCATATAAGCTTCAACTACAGTTTTCTGTGAAAGAGATTCCTCACAGTAATAACTGTCAACAAATTGGTTTGTATATATCAGTTTTAGGTATCCTGATTCACCATCTCGACTGCCTGAGCAGTATGGTGGAATGCTCTCCACCAAAAATTGGCAAAAATCTTTTCAACACATCTGTGGAGATCAGTTTAGTCTTTGACAAGTCACTTTATGGTCCTGGTTCTGGTCCACACTATGGTTGGTCACAATAACACATTTATCTATCATATGGACTGCAATAATAGCCTTGAAAAATATCTGGTCTAAATGTCATCCCTTAGGATAATAACAATCTTCAATGTAATTCTTACGAAAAATTTGTTTTTTTAACAAAATCTCTACTTTCATAATTTTATTGCACATTTGTGACATGAATTTTCCAATGGCAGTCAGTTATTATGATTAGATTAGATTTTAGTTGTATATATATATATATATATAATTTCAATAGAATATATATATATATATTCCGATATTATATTTGGCCGTATCTGTCACATATGCGTTTAAATAAGCAAACTAACATATGATCGGAAATACCTGTCAAACGACTTTTATTTACATTAAACTGTATAAATGGCAATAGCCTTATTTAATTTCAATAAACATTGAATCGCAAAAATTACTTGCTCCGCCGGGAGTCGAACCCGGATCTCTCACTTGCCGGGTGAATGTGCTACCATTACACCACAGAGCGCTTAATTTTCCCGATTCAATTATTTTGTATTTGGCCGTATCTGTCACATATGCGTTTAAATAAGCAAACTAACATATGATCGGAAGACCAAATACCTGTCAAACGACTTTTATTTACATTAAACTGTATAAATGGCAATAGCCTTATTTAATTTCAATAAACATTGAATCGCAAAAATTACTTGCTCCGCCGGGAGTCGAACCCGGATCTCTCACTTGCCGGGTGAATGTGCTACCATTACACCACAGAGCGCTTAATTTTCCCGATTCAATTATTTTGTATTTGGCCGTATCTGTCACATATGCGTTTAAATAAGCAAACTAACATATGATCGGAAGACCAAATACCTGTCAAACGACTTTTATTTACATTAAACTGTATAAATGGCAATAGCCTTATTTAATTTCAATAAACATTGAATCGCAAAAATTACTTGCTCCGCCGGGAGTCGAACCCGGATCTCTCACTTGCCGGGTGAATGTGCTACCATTACACCACAGAGCGCTTAATTTTCCCGATTCAATTATTTTGTATTTGGCCGTATCTGTCACATATGCGTTTAAATAAGCAAACTAACATATGATCGGAAGACCAAATACCTGTCAAACGACTTTTATTTACATTAAACTGTATAAATGGCAATAGCCTTATTTAATTTCAATAAACATTGAATCGCAAAAATTACTTGCTCCGCCGGGAGTCGAACCCGGATCTCTCACTTGCCGGGTGAATGTGCTACCATTACACCACAGAGCGCTTAATTTTCCCGATTCAATTATTTTGTATTTGGCCGTATCTGTCACATATGCGTTTAAATAAGCAAACTAACATATGATCGGAAGACCAAATACCTGTCAAACGACTTTTATTTACATTAAACTGTATAAATGGCAATAGCCTTATTTAATTTCAATAAACATTGAATCGCAAAAATTACTTGCTCCGCCGGGAGTCGAACCCGGATCTCTCACTTGCCGGGTGAATGTGCTACCATTACACCACAGAGCGCTTAATTTTCCCGATTCAATTATTTTGTATTTGGCCGTATCTGTCACATATGCGTTTAAATAAGCAAACTAACATATGATCGGAAGACCAAATACCTGTCAAACGACTTTTATTTTTGCGATTCAATGTTTATTGAAATTAAATAAGGCTATTGCCATTTATACAGTTTAATGTAAATAAAAGTCGTTTGACAGGTATTTGGTCTTCCGATCATATGTTAGTTTGCTTATTTAAACGCATATGTGACAGATACGGCCAAATACAAAATAATTGAATCGGGAAAATTAAGCGCTCTGTGGTGTAATGGTAGCACATTCACCCGGCAAGTGAGAGATCCGGGTTCGACTCCCGGCGGAGCAAGTAATTTTTGCGATTCAATGTTTATTGAAATTAAATAAGGCTATTGCCATTTATACAGTTTAATGTATATATATATATATATATATATATATATATATATATATCATGTTTTGCTTCAATTAATTTTTAGTTAATTTTAATGAGCTGCCATTATGTACTGTGTTGAAATAGAAAGCTCTAGCATCTACTGTTCTAATTTTATCAAAACCTTTCAAATAAGATGTCACTTAATGAGTCTTTACATTTAAAAATTTTGAGCCGAGTAATGGGCAAAGTTGTAACAGTGACTAAAAAGTTCACTTCTATTTCCTAAATAGACGTCCCAAGTTCCATCCCTCCATCTTTATCTATCAAGAACTAAAAAGAGTGTATCCATACTCTTAACTCACACTGTATATAAATTGCATTTGTAAGGTATCTATGATATAGTATATATAACTTAAAATAGCTTGTAATTTGTAACTCATTAATAGTTCAATATGTTCTTAGTAATAAAAAATATTAAAGCTATGTGACAATGAGTGGAACACATACAATAACTTTCACTCCCTTTAGATTACATAATGACGTTCACTAATTACAAGCATAAAACTAATACATTCCAGTGATGTTAAATGGTTGTGGTTTGTCCTGTTTAATTAACTAGCCACCACTGAGGTTGAAAACAGGTATGTGGGAAACTTATTGAATGTGACACAACAGAATAACTTTTACTCCCTTTGCGTAACATACTGACGTTCACTAATTACAAGCATAAAACTAATACATTCCAGTGATGTTAAATGGTTGTGGTTTGTCCTGTTTAATTAACTAGCCACCACTGAGGTTGAAAACAGGTATGTGGGAAACTTATTGATCGTGACAACAGAATAACATGACTCCTTTTAATGATTACTTCCTAGTGATTAAAAAAAAGAGAGAACAAAAGTATAAGTAACTTGAATGGCTCAATTTATTTATTTCCTTTTTCATGAAAAAATGATTATATTACAGGAGTAGACACACAAAGTTGAATGGGCTTTAAAAAGCACATCAAAACTCAGACACAGGGAGTTAGTAGATGACGTCTGAAGTAATTGGTCCCCAGGGCCTCACACCCAGCACAACTTACTTTCTAACAAAGAAGCTGTACCTAGTTCATTAAAATTCTTAACCATACTTCTGTAAACATCAATTCAATTATCAGTTTGTTTATAAAAAGGAAACTTTTACAAATCGAAGTCTAAACATTCAAGTAGACCTCAATGAATACAAGTTTTAGTAAAAAGTTAATAAAAATAAAACCATTTAAAACACTTTCTGTTTTTAATTAGTAATATACCAGACTTCTAAGTAAATTTTGTCTCGTACACCCAAGAACATCAACCTTACTAGGAAAGCCCCTAACTTTCAAGAGAAAGTGCTCAACCATTTTCCCAATCATTTATTTAATATGGACCACTTGGCCATTTGTAGAAATGAAATTTACATTACATGAGAGAGAATTTAAAAACTTTAAATAACAAGTAAATTAAATGGTATCTTCAAGTGGATGAATGAATGTATGCAAATATAAAATCATATAAGTATCAAAGCAAATCAGAGAGGTGTGTGTGTTTGGCAAAAACGCCGATCAAAGAGGTGTATGGCACCAAATCAGACCAGAGAGGTATGTGTGGCACCAAATCAGATCAGGGTTTTGTGTTTGTGTGTGTATGTAGCACCAAATCAGCTAAGAGAAGTGTGAGACACTAGCTAGGTTGAGAGATGTGTTAGGTACCAGAACAGCTCTACAGGTTATTGAAACGATGCCATGTTTATGGCAGTCATAACTAAAGTGATGTTGCAGCTACGTTCTATGCAGGTTTATAAATCCTTCACTAGTTTATCTCTTTAAACTGGGTTACATTTGCAACTTTACAGAAAAGGAATAATTTGCTTTTATATATTGCACTTTGAGTAAAATAGTATGATTAAAATTGTATTTTTTTACTGCAATCATATAAGACATGTTGAAACACACATATACACTGTTTAAATAATCTTAGCAAGCAAGATAATACAATTTTGTTTAGGTCTGTTACATTTTTATTTTTATTATAATAATACTACTAGAATAATAGTAGTACGCAAATTTTAAAATTAAGTTTTAAAAAATAGGCAACAATTTGTAATCTATCAATCAGTTTAGTCTCTTTTAACCCTCCATCAGGTGCTTAAAATTAGAAACACCATCAGGTTCTCACGGAGGTTTCCTCCAGGTTAGCGAAAAATGGATATCATAGTCGTTTAAACTGTTTTTATTTGTTTAAATATTGATACTGATTTAATTACAATGTAATATACTCCTTTTTAGAAATTAAATAAAAATTACCTTCTTATGTAATGAATTTTCCAATTAAGAAATTCAAAATCTTAAAAAACGTTATTGTATAACAACAACATGATTAATTTTAAGGAATAATGCAATTAATTGTAAAAATGTTTAACATACTGTAATAATATATGGAAATTAACTTAGTTTTTAACTTCTTACAAAAACAACTTACTTCAATTCTTGAGATATTATACAATTGTAATGTCAATTATTACTCTGAAATCAAAATTTATTCTTTACTAAAACTTTTTTTACACACTACACAAGTTTCAAAACATTTTCTTTCTGGTTCTTATAACGACAATGTTCACCCCATAAACAGTACTGAAATGTTCCCTAGCACACTGGTACTGTACTGACAAGTCTCTCGTCTTCATTCTCCATTTCACAAAATTCAAATAAAATATATTATAAAACTTAAAAAGAAACCATCACAGTTCACACATTTAGGCGCACACTGATTAATACTCCATAAAAACTAAACACAATAAGGCGCTCACAGAGATTTCGTCCAAGCACTACAAACACAACATCGGGCGCTCACGGAGGAATCGTCCAGTCTCGCACGGAAGTAGACCTCATACTGACAGATTTTGACAAAGATAAGCGGGAGGCTATTGTTTCGCTTCCCCGAAAGATAATCGTGAAGTACACTGCGGGAAACGACTGTCAACATCAGAAAAGTAGTACTATTTTTAATAATAGAAAATACACGGAGGAAAACTCCGTTTAGCGCCCGATGTAGGGTTAATAAATAAAAAATTATAAAAGACAACTATTTACACAAATGTAAAAAATCAAAATTACACTAATTTTTAACTATTTTAAAAATAAAACAGTATTAATAAAATCTTAGCTTATTTTACTATGCACAATCTAAAATTACCAAGACTTGTGTGAGATATGAATAATTGTTTATAAAATGATTTGCATAAAGAACGCTTTAGTTCAAAGTTAAGGTAATATCATTTTGAGAATAAAACTGAAATATTTGATTTTACAACTGTAACTGTTGTATTTTTAATGGCTTATAACACTTCAGTTAATAATGATAAAAATCACAAAGCACATCATGTTTTAATTAATATTGCTTTTTTCAATCACAGTCAGCTCTGGGCTTTTATCTGAGAGCGAGGCAAGGCTAAACCACAAAATGTAATATCAGACCAGTAGCAGAAGGAATAACGTAGCGTGAACCTGAGTATTTGTTAAACACTGATGCCACAGGCCCTCATTAGTTCTATTGAACTTATCCTGAAGCTCTGACACATTTGACTTACATTATTTATTAAACTTATAAATGCCAATTACACTTTCTTACAATTCTAGTCACATTAAAGGTCACAATTTTGAATTCTTAAAGCAAACTAATATTAATTATAATTATGAAAAAAATATATTTAATAAAATGTACTAAACAAAATTATGTTATAACAAAACTTTCTCATCATACTACATACAAACCAATAAATATAATGGTAGATATATATACCTCATGATTTAATTTACATGTTTTAATTTTTGCATTTAAAAAGCAACTATATTACTGAAAAATAAATATAATGCCAGATATCATGGGGAAATTCTTAAATGTTATTTGCAACTTAAAACAAAAATAAACTTTATAATTGATTTATTTTATAATTATAAATGCAGTAAACAATGAAGACTCAAGAAATAAAAGAGTTACTAACTATCAAAACTAAACCAGTCCAGATGAATGTGTGCGCATATGTATGTATGTATCATTTTAGATGAACCAAACATACAGGCTATATATCAGAGTTATTAGGATTTCAAACTAAATTAAAGGCACTTATATCAAACCAAACAATGGCTCTTGAATTACTATAACATTTGTTGGTGTGCAAGGATCTGTTTATAATCCTATGCATTCTCTTGAAAGATCAATAAAACACATCTTTACGATTATGAGACGCCTACTTTTACTGAAATATAAAATAACAATTATATGCCTATTTTACACTAACTTCCAAGCACAACATTCCACTTACATACATAGAATGATGTATTATATAAATACTGGATATAACTCTGGAATATAACATAAAAAATCAAATTCCTGTGGCAAAATAGTTATTATGGTCACCATAATTGTTTCAATCAAGCCTGGAAAGGAGGAATATGGACCAATCACCTAGAGTGTAAGCTCTCATGGTTACAACGTAGCAATACCTAAGCCTGGAAAGGAGGAATATGGACCAATCACCTAGAGTGTAAGCTCTCATGGTTACAACGTAGCAATACCTAAGCCTGGAAAGGAGGAATATGGACCAATCACCTAGAGTGTAAGCTCTCATGGTTACAACGTAGCAATACCTAAGCCTGGAAAGGAGGAATATGGACCAATCACCTAGAGTGTAAGCTCTCATGGTTACAACGTAGCAATACCTAAGCCTGGAAAGGAGGAATATGGACCAATCACCTAGAGTGTAAGCTCTCATGGTTACAACGTAGCAATACCTAAGCCTGGAAAGGAGGAATATGGACCAATCACCTAGAGTGTAAGCTCTCATGGTTACAACGTAGCAATACCTAAGCCTGGAAAGGAGGAATATGGACCAATCACCTAGAGTGTAAGCTCTCATGGTTACAACGTAGCAATACCTAAGCCTGGAAAGGAGGAATATGGACCAATCACCTAGAGTGTAAGCTCTCATGGTTACAACGTAGCAATACCTAAGCCTGGAAAGGAGGAATATGGACCAAACAAATCACCTAGAGTATAAGCTCTTGTGGTCACCAACGTAGAAATACCCAAGCCTGGGAAGGTGGAATCTGACAGACCTAACCAAAAGTGGGTCTTCACAATTATCACGCATCTTTCTTTCTTTATTACGTTGGTTCATTTCATTAACTAGTAGAAACTTATAAAGGGAAGAGGTTTGTGAAGATTTCTATTTAAACACTTCCTATTTCCATTAAGAAAAACAAAATAAAAATATTTTAAAAACTTAGTTCTAGCTTCAACTTCAGGATATCTAAGAGAATTTGGAATTGAATATTTAATTAAAAGTAAAATTCACTGTAAGGTAAATAGTAACATGCAAACAAGATGTGATCAAATGTAATGAGAATTTAGAGGTTTAGAGTAACACTATTTCTAAAAATGTCATAATTAGTACTATATTCAGATTCAAATAAAATTATTATGGAGTTTCCATCAAAATAACCTTTAATATGGTGTTTTGAATAAGATATTTAGTAACATTGTGGAGTACTGTACTACACAAATTACTATTACATATATATTTACATGTCACTATCTGTGTTTTCTGGAAAAGCATTAATGATAAATGAAAAAATGATATCAATATATTAATTTTCTTAATGTCCAGCTACTGAAATCTGAAAATCTCAGAATACAAAATTAAAAAAAAAAAACTCGTGAGATTCAGCAATTATTATTGGATATTGATTGTTATCTTCATCGGCTATTACATTTTAGGACCATTTTTTTAATGTTCTGGAACCTAGACAGTTGACCTTTAAAAGTGTGTTATATGGATATGACCTTACCATTGAAATTGTGGTAAACATGACACGGAAATTTCCATGTTGTCTTATTTCAATTTATTGTGTAAATTATAATTCTAGAAAATACTATGAATGTGTAAGAAGGCACAAATGAATTAATTTATGAAAAATCAATAAAAATCCAGTGCTATTCTATTATTGACGTTTTGTCTTACAATGCGTTGCATGATATAGATATAACTGTGCAGCGCGTCTATGTGTAAAACTGGTGGAGCTTCTTAAAACAATATGTTAGTTTATTTCTTCACCAAGAAAAAGAAAATACATTTAACTTTGGCAAAGACAGAATTTATTAAAAAGTCTCTAAATGCATGCTAATTGAGCAAAATTTCTTTAGCACGTTAAGGGTCAAAACTAAATTTTTAGATAAAACTATAAATTCATTTAATGATTTATGACAAGCATAAAACTAATACATTGCAGTAATGTTGAATGGTTGTGATCTGTCCTGTGTTATTCAATTCAATTCAATTCAATTCAATTCAATTCAATAATAACTTAAATATCACACCTTCATCAAGAATGGTTACATAAGAACTGGAGTCAACCATGCAGTAAAAATTGATGTCATCAAAAGTCGGTAAACTAGTTTACAACTATTATAACTGGCAAAGAGAAATATCTTTAAAATTTGATATCAGACTAACATTTCTGTTAAAATACAATATATAATGAAGGAGAAAATATAATGAATGCATATACATACACATACATTCTTAAAAAATATAGCCAATAACAGAATTAAAAACCATTCAAACTATAAATTGTAGAGTTTATCAACAGGGCTGTGCATCTTTTCGTTCAAGTTTTAGAGTCACATGTTTTGAAGTTTTCTGGAAGCATGTTAAAGAGTCTTGCCCGGCTATAGGAAGGCTTTCTTGTAT